>NW_026652285.1:86123108-86263752 GCF_009828535.3 Hylobates moloch
AAAAAAAAAAAGTATCTGATATTGTCAATTAGGCTAAGTTGGTTGATAATGTTGTTCAAATCTCTATACTCTTTCCCACTTTCTTTTTTTAATTAGTTTGTCTTACCAAGTTCTGAGAGAGAAGCATCAAAGTTCTCAACTCTAATGGTGGATTTGTCTGTTTCCCCTTTTAGGTTTGTCAGTCTTCGATTTACGTAATTTGAACCTTTGTTATTCGGTACACACAGTTAGCATCATTATGCCTTGATGAATTGACCCTTTATAAAGTCATGCAATGCCATTCTATATCTCTGGTAATGCCTGTTGTCCCGAAATTTCCTTTGTCTATTACTGTAAGCCATGACGGCTTTCTTAGGATTAGTATTTGCATAGTATATCTCTTTTCATCATTTTATTTTAATCTACCTTTATCTTTGTATTTGAAGTATGTGTATATAGTTGGTTCTTATGCCTTTCTTTATCCAGTTTGGTAATCCCTGCCTTTTAATTGAAATGTTTAATTCATTTACATTTAATATACTATATTAATATGGTTAGATTTAAGTTTACTGTCTTGTATTTTTTCTGTTTGTCCCTTTGTTCTTGTTCATTTTTTTATTTTCGTGCTTTCTTTAGTATTAAGTATTTTTTAAAAATGCCTCTTAGCTTTCTAGCCATAACTCTTTTTCTTTAGTGGTTTCTCTATGATTTATAATATACATGTTTAATATGTTACAGTCCACCATGAATTTATATCATAGCACATTACATATAATATAAAAGCCTTACAATGGTGTGCTTCCCATTTACTGCCCTCCTGTTCTTTGTGCTATTTTTATCATACATTTATGCCTACATGTGTTATAAACCCAACAATTACTCTTTTAGCTTTAAACAGTAATTTGTTAAAGTAACTGAGAAATTAGAAAATGCCTTTTATATTTACTTACATATTTTCCATTTTCTTTGCTTTTCTTTCCTTTGTGTACATCTGAATTCCATCTATTATCATTTTCTTTAATTCTTGAAGAACTTCCTTTAACATTTCTTATATTGTAGGTCTATTGGTGAAAGATTCTCTCAACTGAAGATGTTTTTATTTCACATCTTTTTTTTGAAGGATTTTTTTTCTGGATATAGAATTCTAGGCTGATAAATTTTTTTTTTTACGTTTAAAAATGTCATTCCTTTGTCTTCTAGCTTAAGTTGTTTCTGATGAAAAGTCAGAGATCATTCTGATTGTTATTCATCTATATTTAGTGTATCTTTTTTCTCTGGATGCTTTTAAGTATTTCTTGGGTTACTAGTTTTTAGCAATTTCATTATTTGTGTTTATCCTGTTTGAGATTCATTGAGCTTCTTGGATCATGAGTGTACATTTTTCATCAAATTTGGAAAATTCTCAGCCAGTATTTCCAAATATTTTTTTTTCCTAATCTCTCTTTTCTCTCTTGTTGAGACTTTAATTACATAGATGTTTGATAATCAATAATGTTTACAGATCAACTGAAGCTCTTTTCATTTTTTTAGCCTTGTTTTCCCTCTGTGCTTCAGTTTGAATAGATTCTGTTGCCCCATCTTCAAGTTCACTGATCTTCTCTTCTGTGGTGTCTAATCTGCTTTATTAGAAAAATCCATTAAGTGAACTTTTTATTTCAGCTGTCATATTTTTCATCTAAGTTTCATTTGGTTTCTTTTTATAATTTTTATTTCTCTTCATTATTTTTCATCTTCCCTGTCATTTCTGTATGTTTCTGTCAACTGGTTTTTCTCTTGATTACTGGTCACATTTTCCTATGTTGCCTGGAAAATAATTGTTTCTTCCATGCTGCATCCTGGGAATGCTGTGTTGTTGACTTGATTTTGTCTTCCTTTGAAAAGAGTTTTGTTCTGGCAGGTAGTTAATTACAAATCAACTCAATACTTCAAAAGTTGTTTTTTAAGCTGTGTTAGGGCAGGTCTAGAATAGTTTTTATTCTGGGGTTAGAACAGCTCTTCTAAGGCATGGCCTTTTTGGCCGTTTCTTAGCTGAATGCCTGAAGTATTGAGCAAGGTCTCGCCTCTCTGGCCAGGGGGTACTCCAAAATATCTCCTACTCTTGTGTGACTTTCGAATCTTCACTCACTTCACAGCACCCCCACCCCCATCCACCATTAGCTATTTTTTGCTAGGCTTTGCAAAGACTCACTCTGCACAAATACAGTTTGGTATTCAGCCAGATTTCAAGGGGGCCCATCTGCACATTTCTGGAGTTATTTTTTGTTGCACAATTCTCTCTTCTTTGTTAATTTGCCGTGAAAATTCTAGCCACTTCAAAAGCCCTGAACTCAGATCACTGTCTCCTTCGTTCACTGAGATGTTTAGACTCCACCTCTCTCTGCCCTGGTCCAGAGGGGCTCCCCAGGCAGAGAGCTACAGTGACCATGGGGCTCACATCATGTCTTCTCTGCTGAATCACAGTTCTGTACCGCCTTTGTCCAGCTTTATAGTTGAATATGGCAGGAGGCTAGTCTTGTACCAGTTACTCCATCATGGCCAGAAGTGTGAGTTCTTCAGTTCTCCTTCTAAGATGAAGTTCCATGAGGAGGGGTCCCCAGGTTGACTCCTCTTGCATCCCATCTCCCATTCATCTCCACCTCCAGCCTTTGAGCACATGATTCCATTTGCCTCCAATACAGTTTCATCCGCCTCTACCTCGTGGAAGTTTTGGGGAAACCCCCTGGCCTCTCCACTCCCTTGATTGTGTGGTTGCTTTTCTTGAATCCTTGCATTCTCTAAATTTTTTTGCTCCATGCATTCTCTAAATTTTTTTGGTCCAGTTAAATTTTCAGCTTTCTGGAAAGGAGACCATAGTGCTCTGTTATTTTTTAGATATCTCTTGTGTGTAGATATTTCGTGTGTGTTTCCTACAGGGGAAGTCAGCCAGTCTGTCTGAGACTCTTTCATGCTTTCTCAGGAAGAGCTCAGGTAGGAATTCCAGCATGACAGCATTCCCTGTGAGGTCAACAGAGGGAGCACACCGTTAAGTAGAATGAGTCAGGAGCCTGGGACATTGATCCTGGCCCAGTCCAACCCACCCTGTGACCCAGAATTGATAGCCATACCTCTCTGAGCCTTAGTAGCCCCATCTGCCTTATACCCTTGGGACCACTGGGAGGATAACATGTCAGATAGCTTCACGGTACCATTATGTGCCCTCATTGGGATCCCATCTTTGACGTGCTCTTCTTCAACAGTTCTGACTTTAAATTTTCTGGCCGCTCATGCATTGATACACGGATTCCACAATGTCTCTTGAGCACTGTGTTTCAGGGAATGTGCCAGACACTCTGTGCATGGCGGGCAAGGCTGGCAGAGTTCCTGCTCTCTTGGAGCATACACGCTAATGGGGAGAGAGCCATTGTTCAAAGGTTATACTGTGTGTCATTACTGACACAGTGATCAGTCCTTGGAAGGGAAAACAAGAGGGGACTGACAAAAAATGGTCCCAGGTGGGGAGTTTTGGGGGAGGCAGACTCCCTAAGGAAGAGATCTTTAAGTATAGTATGCAGGACCAACAGTCAAAAGTTTGAGGGAAGAATGTTCGAGGCAGAGGGAATTGCATGCACAAAGGCTATGAGCTTGAAAGAGAAAGGATATTGTAGGATATGAGAAGGCAAGGAGCTCAATGGCCTGTGAGGAAGCTGGAGAGGGGAGTGGGTCCCAAGCGGGGTGGTCAGAGCACACAGGTGATGCCCTCAGGCCTATGATACCATGTGCTCTATGCATATTCCAGAGCTCCCTGCCACAGGGAAAGAGGGGGCTGTCTCCCTCAGAATGCCAGGATCTTTACAGCAGGAATTGTAGACTCTGTAACGGGACAATCCAAAGGGGTTCCTAGAGTCATTCTGCGAGGATGGAGCCTGAGGCCTCAGAGGGAAAGCAGCTTGATCAGGCTGTTGCTCAGAAACTCTGATCCTGTGTGGGTCACTGCCATGGAGAGCAGAGGAGTGCACGGCCTTTTGCCAAAGGCATCCTTGCACAGCCGGCAGACTTGAGCCCTGTCTCATCTCAGCACTAACTTTGTGTGTTGCCGTCAACAAACTTATTATGTCTGTGGCCAGAATAAGCCTTTGGGCCTTGGGTTTTTTTTAAATCTCTGAAAAATACCAGTAATAGCTGCTTACATTTGAAGAGCAGTTTATCATTCAGGATGCTTCTGAGACTTTCTTGGATTCCCACAAAGTGCCCGTGAGGCTGGTTATGCAGAGAGGGTCATCCCAGTGTTGGTGGAGTCGAGGGGGGAAAACAAAGGCCGAGAGAGGGGAGGTATAGTCTCCAGGATTGCGGAGGCCGAGGGTTACAGAGCTGGGCTTCAGAGGTGGATTTGCCTCACCCCAGACTGAAGGCTGGTTCCATTACAGTGAATCGCCAGCTGTGGTCCCCAAACTCTGCCTCACACAGGAAGCCAGCAGAGATATTAGAAATGGACTCCGGGTGCCTATTGCAACATTGAATGTGTCGGTTCATTCTGTGGCTTAAAAAAAAATTGGAAATTATGAGACAAGCAATACCCTGGTGGGACTCAGGGGCCTCTGAGTCTCTTGGCTCAGAAAGAGAGAGAGAGAACAGGAGAGAAGATATACAAGTGTCCTTTGCTACCCAGACCTCTCAGTTCCTGATTTAGGAAGGGAGAGTCCCAAGAGTGGCAGCTCAGGTCGCAAGGGACACAAGTGTTTTCCGCAGACTGAGGCCTTGGGATTTGTTTCTGGGGCCGGAGTGGGCCGATGAGGGCTTGTTTAAGTGGGGCATGACTAAAGAACTCCCTGCTCCCGGCATCTGGCCACCACTGTAGGCGAGGAGTGGGTGACCCTCCATGGGGGAGAACGGGCAGCCCCAGTCCTCACAGCTCACCCCATGCACCAGCGTGGTAAATGAAGGACCGTAGAGTAGCTTTTTCTTTTTGCCACTCAGTTCCTCTGTGACCTTGGACAAGGCCCTGCATCCTGCTTCTTTGGGCCTGAGCTTCGCCATCTGTGCCAGGAATGAGCAGAGGTGGCGGGCCAGGGGGCCCTTTCATTTGGGCTCTGCAAACAGTGCCCAGGACGGACGCTGTCTTAGGAGCAGGGAGATAATGGGGCCTGCCTCCACCTGCCTGGGCCAGGGGAGCAACAGCCAGGTCCTTCGCTAAGCAGGTCAGGACTGTGGCCAGGCACTGAGTCAAGACAGTACCCTCTGGTGTTACTAATTCTTGGGGGTTCTGTGAGCCTCTGGTCAGTACGAAAGGGCCCTCGCTTCCCCTTGCTGCCTAGCCCCGTTCCTGCCCTCAGGGAGAGTTGTGGATTTTACATGATCTCTGAATGAGAAGACCACTGCCCCCTCCTCTTTCGTTTTTATGGTGGAAGTGTGGCCAGGTTCAGGGGTTGGCCACCACTGCTAAGGGTTCAGGGGAGGGTGAAGGAGGCCGACTGATGCTCTCCCAAGACCACCAGAGGTGGAAACCGCTTGAGAGTCAGCCCCCGGTTCTCAGTGACTCCAGCTTCTACGGAATTTTCAGGTGAGGGAGACAGGGGGCCTGGGTAATGGTGATGCAGGGTTCCCCAGACAGCATCCAGGAATTGCTACACTTATTTCAATTAAAGCGTCAGGTGTCCCCTGAGAGCAACAGTTCCCAATCAGTGCCCACAAGGCGCCACAGAGCCCCTTGCCCTAAAACCTTGGAGGGACTATCAGGCCCCTCTGCCTCCCCCCAGCCCCGGCATGTCCCTGCCTGTCTGCTTCCTATTGTAACTTCCAAGCCAGCCTTCCTTTAAAGGAAAAGGAGCTTAGAAACCCAACATTCTAGAAGATGCACTTGGGCCTGGGTTAACTAATTCAGATGCTCTAAGAGCCAGTCAGTCCAGAGACTGGGCTGGTCAAGGGTTATGGGTGACCTACACAGTGGGCTGCTTGGTGGCCTCCAGATAACTAAGCGTGAGCTGACAGAAGGTTCCAGACTCCTGGACTTTCTCTGGCTCTGAGTTAAGTGAGAATCCTTGTTCTCTTGGCACAAGAAGAGGTTGGACAGAGACAGTCCCAACCCTGGAATGTGGGGCTGGTGGCCCAAGAGGCCACTCACTCCGCCGGCTGGGAGGGCCCTCGGGGACTGAGAGCGTGACCCTCTCAGGTACTGCCCCCGGGTGGGAGCCACCGGATGATCCAGACACGGGCTCTGAGTGTTCACATCCAGAGGTCTCCCCGTCTCCACGCTTCGTGGCAGCGAAGACCCAGACGAACCAGTCGGGGAAAAAAGCTCCGGCCTCCGTGGTCCGATGCGCCACCCTCTTACACCGCACCCCTCCAGCCACCCAAACCCAGACGTTCCGCACTCCAAATTCGGGATCTCCAGCGAGCAAGGCAACCGCAGGTACCAACGGCCTATGTGACCCCCACACTTTCTCCCCCACTGCCCTTCTTACCACCTGCCACAGCTGTGCCTGGGGTTGTTGTTGCCTTGCAAGAGCAAGAGTGGCAGTCCCGTAGTGATCTGGGACAAATCTGAGTCCCAGCTCTGCCTCTGGCTGGCTCTGTGACCATGACAAGCCACCTAACATTTCTGAGCCAAGTCTTCTCACCTTAAATCAGAGGATTGTACAAGGAGGTTTGCAAACTTTTTTTTTTAAGTAGTAGAGTATTTTTTCCCAAATCATGGCCTAAGGGGCCTGTTTTGACATTCTTCACAAGGTTTAAAAATTTTTTTAGTTAATTGCCAGCTTCTGAACATCAAATTTTATGTAAAACTTTTGATTTCTACCTGACATTGAAAAGTCAGATCTGGCAGTCCTGGACCCACTTTCCTACAGGGCAACGATTGGCTGCCTCCTTGAGTAGAGTGTGTGCTCTCCACTTTTCCACATCCCCACCACTCCCTACTGCCTCCCCAACACAATGGCCATGTGGCAGGTGTCATTTCTCATTGTGATCACACTGTTGTCTGTCTTACATCCAACCCAGTTCATCTGTTTCTGTTGCCTGCCTGGACCCTGTTGGCATGACTTTGCATCTCCCACCTTTCAGAAAACTTAATTTAAAAAAAAAAGTCATTTCAACAAGGATCTGCTCTGAACAAAGCAGGAAAAGCCGGATGGTTGACCTAGATCTCTGGTCTCTTGCCCTCCCCCTCTGTAGCACTACCTGTGAAACTCCTCCATGAGATACAGGCCCAGCAGGAAATCAGTGGATGCCACCATTTCCTCAGTTCACACTGCAAAGGACTCTGGCTCCAGAGGGGTAAACAGACAATAAAAAGTTCCAAGAAGTTATTTCCTCCAGAAAACCTGGCCAGACACACTGTGTGCTGAGGACCAGCAGTCAGGAATTCTTAGATTCACCCTTGGATGGAACCAGCCCTGGGCCACCTGCTGGGACTTGTGGGTTGTAGGGCAGAGTGATGATGTGATGCCTCTGGGACCATGGGTCCTTCAGTTGTCCTCAGGAGACCAAAGCCATTTCTTAAATAAATAGATGATCCAGGTGAGAACTCAGGTAAAGGAACCACTTGGTTCATTCGGTGACTGACCACCCAGCCGAGTGATTACGCCATGCTTTCCTTTACTCCTCAGTTCAGGAGGCTAATTTTGGGCGAGGGTGTGATTCTTTGAAGATATGTTTATTGTGCTTAGATCTCCCAAAAGGAGAGTATTCAGTCAGCCTTGAAGGTCATGGTTTTTCAGGTACCGTGTTGAGAAAAGCTAGTAGCCTTTGTGTTTTTCAACAGTAGCATAAATTAGTTAGAAGCAGATTGGTCATCACGGTCTCATTGGTGATAGATATTGGCTCCACTAAATAATGGAATCATGGCTTTCAAATCTTGCTTTCTCTCTTGCACTTTGTGGCTGGGAGTTTTTATGCCTGTGGTTTCTGCAGAGGGCGGCCCACAGGGTGCGGTACGTGGCCGGTTTCCAGCTTTAGTGTCTCTGAGTAGGCATTCAGCAAGCTATGGGACAGGCCTCAGGCTGCCTTCATGTGCCTCGGAAGACTTGTGGGTGGGGCTCACCTCTGGATTCACCAGCTGGGCAGGTCAGAGGGCATCCGATTGGGAGCAGGAGCCTGCATGGGAGGTAAGATAGTATGTGGTTGAGGAAGAAACTGTCAGTCACCTCCTCGTCCTGGAATAAGTTGCCCTTCGTGTGTGTATGGGCATGTCTCTGTGTGGGATTTCACCTCTGGTACTGCACGTTGATTTTTCGGCCAGAGGTACTTGTGGCAAGGCAAGCTATTCAAAATGTGCATTATCAGCTGAGCAATGTAAGAGTTTGCAGCCTCGATTGTGGTAGGTTCTACCAGCATGCTGGTCAGAAGTCCTCCATAGATGAGTACCAGTCACCCAACGTACACAAGGATGAAGATGGAGTAGGCAGTCACTTCTCTACCCCAGGCCTTTTTCAAAAACGAAGCACCTGCCCTCAAAGTGAAGTCTGATTCTGCCATCTTGGAGGGTTAGGAGCACATCCAACCCCAGGAACTTGACAATCTCACTCTTTCCTCTGTTTTTTCACCTGTGAAATGGGAATGACAGTGCAGCCCTTACAGGGCTCTTGGGAGAATTAGAGGGACCGAGGATGTAAACTATCTGGTCCAGTGCCTGGTACATAGGAGGTGCTCAGCGAATGAGAGGCCTCCCCACCCCTTTCCCTAGACTGAGAACAGAGGGGCCTTCTGTGCCAATTTCTAGATGCTCCCTGGGACTCTCAGCCCAGGCATTTCACAGACACATTTTGAAGGGAGGCTCGTCCTTGTAATGTTAGCTGCAGCCTCTGCAGGAAGGAGCCTGTGTCAGGAGATGTTGTTACAGTGGGATGACAGGGGTCGGGGGAGGTGGGAATTGGGCAGGGCCTGCAGGCATTGCCTCTGGCTTCCTTTCCCATCGTCCCCATGACCATTCACAACCCTGGTGCCCACAAACTAAGCACTTGCTCTTCCAGAGCAGGGTGGACCAGGTGAGAATGGCATTTCCCAAAGTGTATTCTCAAGATCACCAATTTTGTGAGATATTTCAGAATCTAATGTTTTAAAAATGGGGTTCTGTGAGAACCCCTCTTATGTTTGGGGAAGGCTAGGTTAAGTAAACTTAAATGGGTCTGTTTCCAGGGTCAGAGCCTTCGATATCTTTGGGCAAGTTGTTTCTCCTTAAGAAATGGACTGGGTCGGCTGCACATCCCAAATTGACTTGTTCCCTGAGGTCTTTATCTCTTGGATCGTCTGGCATCCCCCCTCATGCCCAGAGCACCTTGGAAAAGCTGGGCTGTCTTCCAACTCAGATCATCTGTTTCAATACCTTCTGCAGGTGGGGGTGGGGGGTACATTCATGGTTTTCCACCTGGTTGGACCCTATCTCTGCATTGCAGGGTTTCCAGAGAGCACTTGGGAGAGGGCAGGCCACTCAGGTAGATGGCAGCCTGTAAGCAGAGACACCCCAGTTGTCACTCAGGGGGAACCCATCCCTTCCGCTGGGGGAACACTGACCAGACTTTGCCTGGGTTTGGCCTCTGGGGGTGTGGGGCTGCCCCCACTCTCCCTGTCATGCCATCTGTTCCAGGATGCCCTCCCTGTCACCAGGGACCACCTAGCTGATGGAGCTGGAATCACCAGAAAACATGCTCTTGTCATCTGTGCGCTTTGGTGGGGCCCATGGCAGCAGAATCTGACAGGGAGTGGTGGGCGGTAGATCCAATGACTTGGTGTCACCACTGTGGCTCTCCAGGAGCCAAAGATGGGAGACTCAGGCCCATTTGCCATCTGCTCTCCAGCTGGATTTCATCTGTGTGTTTTTGGGCATGTCACTCCCCCTGCCCCTGTGCCTGGGCCTCCTGGGCACTGCCAGGAGGGTCTCTTGGGGCCCTGCCAAGGGACTAGGCCACTCAGAGGGGCCTGAGGAGGTCTGGCTTGAGGTCCCAGAGCCCTCACGAGAGCTGGTTGGCCCAGCAAAGTCCTTGGCCTTCACCCAGCCTACCCCTCCCTTGAGACCTAGTGCTGACCAATCACCATTGTTTTCTTTCTCTCTCCTGTCCCCCACCCAGCAGAAAGCGCTTTCAGTCGGAGAGTAGAAGGCAAAGCACAAAACCACTTTGAAGAGACGAACAGCAGTTCGCAGAACTCAAGCGGTGAGTGTGCCCCTTGACAGCCATCCTGTGCAGCAGCTGCCAGCGTCGCCCGTTCCCCACTGGCAGCCGCGGCAGCATCCTGTGGGCTGGAGTCTTTGTGGTGCCATCATCCATCCAACAAGATGATGGATCTTGTTGGGAGGAGGCTGGGAGCAGGGAATTAGAGGGAGACCACAGAGGCAGGAGGGGCCTTTTCTTCCAGGGACATTCTCTGGGCCTTGGGTATCAATGGACAATGCCTCCTCTCTGTCTCCGCCATGGAGCGAGCAGCACCCCTCCCTGTAGCCTGCGGCATCAACTCAGCTGACCCCAGATGGTTGGGCCTGAGAGAGCCACTGCTATGTTTTTAGGGTAGAAGTCTCAGCCACTTTCTTTACAGGAGAAGCAAAGGAAGTGCAGTAGAGAGAGATCTAAGAGGCCGGGCGCTGTGGCTCACACCTGTAATCCCAGCATTTTGGGAGGCCGAGGTGGGTAGGTCACTTGAGGTCAGGAGTTCGAGACCAACCTGGCCAACATGGTGAAACCCCACCTCTACTAAAAATACAGTAGCTTTAATCCCAGTTACTCAGGAGGCTGAGGCAGGAGAATCACTTGAACCCAGGAGGCAGAGGTTGGAGTGAGCCAAGATTGCACCACTGCACTCCAGCCTGGGTGACAGAGCGAGACTGTGTCTCAAAGAGAGAGAAAGAGAGAGAGAGAGAGCTGTGAGAGCCAGAGGCCCCAAGTTCTGCTCTCATTTTGGCCCTGGAGCCATTGGAACGAAGATTCCTTTCCAGCCCCTACCTGCTCAAGTGGGTTTAAACTGAGGCTCCGGGTGGTCTCTGGCGCCCCCTGACGGCTGCTTCTTGCAGGACCATGGCAGAGCCCTAGAATGTCCAGAGCAGCAGACAAGGGGCCTCTCCCACCAGACCTGGGGTCAGCCTGGGGGGGCCCTGGCTGGTCACCAGCAGCCTCTGTCCGAGCAGGACACAGCAAGCTGGTCTGTACCCTGAGAGGCAGGGCAGGAGGGGAGAGGAATTCTCACATTGTGGTTACATTAGGGGAAGGCACCCACTCACTTTCTTGCATAGTTGAAGTTTAATTCACTACATATTAGGTGTCATCGTGTGCCAGGCACTGAGCTGGGCACTGCCTGGGTGTGGACAGGTGACGAACACATCACAACCATCAGGGACCCTCTGAGACAGCCAGGAGCCCAGACTTGACTGTGGAGGTATCTGCCTAGTAACAGGAGCTCCACTTCGGGTTCTTACTCACATGTGAACCCCAGCTCCACCACTTACTAGCTGGTGACTTAGGCTAGTCTCTGAATCCCTCCTCTACTGTAAAGTGGCTTGATGAACACACATAGCCCCGTGGTGGTTGTGAACATTCAGTGAGTGCCTGGCACAGATTACATACTCAGGTGTTAGGGTTTTTTTGGTGGTGATAGTTGGTCATTTTAATTTTTTAAGTAAACCAAGTGATTTGATGACTGCTCTGCAGAAGGGAATGAGGTTTTGAACAATGTAATCCACACAACCTTTCCAAGAGGTGGGCCTGAAAGTGATGGAATGACTTGCCCAAGGCCACACAGGAATAAGTAGCAGCGCCGGGCTGGAACCGAGGTCTCCGGGTGTGCCCTGTGCTCCCAGCCAAGCCATGCTGCACGCCCTGTGCATCCCCCGCCCCCAGAGCTAATATTCACAATTGGGAACGATAGTGCAAGCACTGCTGCTGCCGCTGCTGCTGTTGGCAGCCGCCATTGATTGAGCGCTTACTGTGTGCCTGGCATGTGTTCAGAGCTTTATATGTCTTATCTGTCTTCCTCCTTTCCACAGCCCCATGGGGGTCAATGTTATTGTTATCCCCACTTTTTGGAGTGGGAAACTGAGGCTCAGGAGAGGTGGATTGCTGCCCTAGGTCCCCCAGATTATAAGTGGTGGAGCCAGGATTCCCCATCTAGTCCATCTGGCCCTGCTGTGCTGCCTGCTGCATTTGAGGCTTGCCAACCTCTGGCAGTGCCAGGAAGTGAGGGAGAGATGCCAGCCAGCAGGAGCCCTCCAAAGCACAGCCGCTCTCGGTGGCTGCTCTGGTGTTTGGTACCAAACATCCCCACCCTGGTGCCAGAACCTAGAAGTAGCTGCCAGCTCCCTGTCCCGAAGTGAGCTGCCATGCAAGGATGTCTTCTCACCAGTACTCATGTGTCCTCACTCTTTCAGAGTGAAGGGTGTCCTGGAGGGATGGCAGTGACTTGTCTTGCCCTGCCTGGTGGCCCCAGCACCCACAGTAAACCTTGATCCTCTGAAAGGCATGGCCTCTGTGTCAAGCCTCCCCGCAACCCCACCCCAGATTGTGAGCCTCCCTCTCACATGCTCCCCGCTCCTCTGAAAGCCCCATCTGGCTCACTGGTTATTAAGAGTAAAAATTATGACTATCAGCACAGAACAGCAGAACTAGAAGAGATGGCTAAACTGTTTCTCTTTTGCAGAAACTGCAAGTCCCCTGATTTCCAACCCTTTCCCTCTCCTACAGAGTAAGTGATGGTCCCGTCGGGGGGCTGGAGAGGGCAAGGCAGGGCAGGGAAGGAACTCAGCCAGCCACGTGCTCCTGCAGCCTCCAGACTGTGTGAGATGGGCCTTGGGCCGCCCTCCCGGGCAGACCCGGCAGCTGGTGGAGGCAGGCCGAGGTCCAGCCCTGGGTGGGTGGAGCAGTTTGGACGGGGTGGGGCAGAGCCCTGACCAGCAGCAGCCTTGGCTCTGCTGCCCCAGCCCTGGCAGGAGCTCAGGCCTTCCCATTCACAGTCATCGGGCAGCCTCAGGACACCTCTTCCGAGCCCTATCGCAGCCCTCCTTTTTCTTCTTTTCCTTGCTCTTCTTCCCACCCCTCTTTCTTTTTCCTCTTCCTTCTCTCCTTCTCCCTCTTCTCTGCCAGGCACTGACATGAGTGTTAAGAGCAGAGAGCTGAGTGATCCAGGCCCCTGCGCCCCTTGTGCCTGTTCCTACGTGTGCCCTCCCTCACTCCTCCCTCCCTCCCTCTCCTCCTCCCTTTCCCCATCAGATCCCCACTTCCTCCTGCTTCTCTGTGGCTTTTTCCACTTCTTACCCTTTTCCTTCTTGTTTCCCTTATGTCGGTTACCTTGGTTTTTGTTCATTCATACATTCATTCATTTATTCACTTGGCAAATAGTGACCTCATGTGGTTCCACAGAGAGCTGGGCTGTGACACCATGAGACTCAGTCTCTGCCCCAAGAGGGCCGTTGGTCTGTTGATGTTGATGTTGTCCTCCCTACCCCCATCTCAAGTGCACCGAACGGTGGCTGGCACGCAGTAAGCACTCAATAAATAGCTGCTCAATTGAGCTAATGGTCTCTCTCTGCATGGCTTCCTCTCTCCATCGTTCCTTCCCCCAGCTTCTCCCTCATGGGTCTAGTGACAGGGGAGGCAGGCAGGCTGGGCCCAGAGAGCCCTGAGCACAGAGACCCAGTGTGTGTTTGGGTTCCCACTTGCAAAGCTGCCTGCAGCCCAGCAGAAGGTGTCTGCGTTGGTTCCACCCCTCACGTGGCTGCCTCATTTCTCCCTCCAGAACCCTACACCTGCGGCGCCTGTGGGATCCAGTTCCAGTTCTACAACAACCTGTTGGAGCACATGCAGTCCCATGCAGGTAAGCAGGATACGGCTTCTCTCCCCCTCTCCTTCCTCAGTTCCTGCAAATTGAAGAGATGGTTAGGGCCTGACCTGAGGCCCCTGGGGAAGGCCGCTCTTTCCTGGAAAACGGTCACAGGACATGGAACCTGCTTGCAGGGAGCCCCAGTCAGTCAGTTATTAACACAGGCTGGTCTGTGCTCTGCAGGCGGGGGCAGTGGGGAGGCAGCACAGGTTCTGTGGGAACACGGAGAGGTGGGACAGAGTTGAAAAGACTTCCTGGAGGTGGTGGCCTCTTGGTTGGGCCTAAAGGCCAAGTAGGAGCTAGCCTGGAAGCAAAATGTGCAGGTGAAAATGGAACACGGTTTGAGATCAAGGTGAGCAGAGGCAGAAGGTGGGGCTGGAGAGCCATGCAGCCCAAGGCGAGCTGGGCTAAGGCCCGCCTCAGAGCAGAGTCTCATTCACTAACACCCTATGTCCCAGAATGCAGTTGCACCCAAACCTGAGGACACATCAGAATCACCAGGAGGGCTTCCTTGAGCACAGATTTCTAGGCTCCATTGTGCGTTTCTGATTCAGTAGGTCTGCAGAGGTGGGGACTAGGATTTGCATTTCTGGTAAGTCTTAAGACAGTGCTGACGCTACTGGTTCAGGGACCGCCCTTTGAGAACCACTGCTCTGGAGCTACAGGTGCAGTTATCTGCTCTCTAGGCAGCCTTTTTATTACATTTCACCACGGCATAACACAAGTCTCAGGGAGACAGTATGTGCTGGAATAAGTAAATAATTCCAAATTCTCAGTGGTTAAACATACAGACCATTTACTTCTCACCCACATTATAGCCCAATGCGCATGACCTAGTTGGGTGGCTTCCACATGGTGATTCAGGGATCAAGGCTGTTTTTTCTATTGTCTCCATCCTCCTCTAGATCTTCAGCATCCTCTCTCTTTGTGGAGGGGGAGAGAGGCTGTGGGGCAGGCACACTTCTTTACCATTTCAGACCGCAAGTGACACCCGTAAATGCTCAAATTCCAGTGTGGAGAATTAGTCACATGACCAGCCTGAATCCATGGGCGGAAGCATGTCCAGAGCCACTGTCCCGGGACAGCTGGACACTCTGCAAAGGGAAACGTGAGTCTGGGGAGGCAGCTAGCTGTCCCTCCACCCCTTTCCCTAGAGGAATTCTCTAGAGGCATTAGAAATAATGATTGAGAAGTACCTGACATAATGGTGCTCAGTAATTGGTAGCTGCTATTATTTCACCTGTTATTGTTACTGTACAAATCTTTCATATCATCTCCCAGGTCTGGGCTGACTAGCATAGAGTATTACAGGACTAGAATCTCTTTTAGGTTGAGTGCTGTTCTATTAGTGTAGTCTCTATCATTCATTCATTCATCCAGCATATATTAACTGGTTATCTGCTGTATATTAGGCATGAAATCAGATGATCTTTTTGGGGAGCCTATTATTTATTTCTAATGAACTTAAAATCAGGACAGAGCTCTGGAGTGGCAGCCAAGGCACTTGCCTCGGAGACCTGTTCTAACTGGTGTGTCTGGGTACTGTGGGACCTCCTGCAGGAAGCTGTGTCTCCATCTCTAAAGCAAGGGCTGAAAATCCCCGTCTCCAGCAGCCTTCCCCACGCCACGGTTCCCACCCCCTGCTTTCCTTTGCCGTCAGCCGTGCCTCACCAGGGAAGGCCTTGAATGCCAGCTCAAGGTGTTTAGACCCCATGGGGAAGCAGGATCCCCGGACTAGGGACAGCAGTTGGCAAGCTGCTTGGGAACCACTGCCTGAACATATCGCTTGGTCCTGAGACTCCCACAGCACAGCCTTCTGCACTCCTCCTCTGAATCCTCGGCACTCTGCCCGTGCTCTGCCAGCTTCTGGAAGCTGAGCTGTGATTAGGGAAGAGCCTGGGTGCCAGTGCTTTCCCATCCCTGGAGGCCATTAAAATGCAAATCAGGACTGAGCCTTGAGGTGGCCCCACCTCTCCCAAGCATCTTGACTTGTTTTTGGAGTGGAGCCGTGGGCTGCTTTGTTCTGGTTCAGCGCAGCCAGAGAATGCCTGGCTGGCAATCCAGCGCAAAGCCAGGCTGAATCCTAGCCACACTGAATCGGGATTAAAGGCTTGGCTCCATAGAGAAAAATTAAGCATCATGAGCTGTGCAGTTCACAGCACCGCTGATAAGGAGGATCAGCCTTGAATAACACCAATCTCATTATGGGGCTGCTGAATGGCACAGGGTAATTCCCGCTAATAAACTTCCTTTCTGTGCTGTAGGAAAACCTGGCGTGCCTTGGTGACGTTGAAGCATGCTTTGGCAGTAATAATACCATAGATAGCTAAAATTTTGAGTGCTTTCTGTGCGTCGCTTGTGGTACTGAGAGCTTTACACAGGTTATTTCATCAGATCTTCCTGATTAGGTAGTTGACATTTTCATCCCCATTATGCAGATGATGAAACCGAGGCTCAGAGAATGTAATCACTGGCCCAAAGTTGCACAGCTCCTAAAAAAAGCATCTAATAGCATTTGAGCTTTTACGTGGCGCCAGGCCTTGTTCTAAGACTTTTACGTATATTCATTCATTTAATTCTCAGAACAACCCTCAGAGTTAAGTGCCCATAACAGCTCCACCTTCATAGCTAACGAAACGGCGGCACAAATTGGTTAAGTAACTTGTCCAAGGCTATGCAGGCACAGTGGCAGGCTATGGATAGGATTCCAGCTCTCGCGGTGAACTCCAGAGCCCATGTTCTCAACATCCACCCTGTGCAGCCTTAGGTAGACCCTGATGGAAGGTTAGCAGAGATGGAAGCCCTCTCAGAGGTCATCTCTTTCAGCCTCCTCATTAAAGTACAGCCAGGAGGACCACAGCTAAGAGAGATTGGGAGACTTTCCAGACAGCAAGCAAGCTGGCAGCTCATGGGTTTAGGATTTTGGAGGTGACCACACCTGGTTTCTTTCTTTCTTGGTTTTTTTTTTTTGTTTTTCCTTTTAGACAGAGTCTTGCTCTGTCGCCCAGGCTGGAGTGCAGTGGCACGATCTCAGCTGTATACCTGCAACTTCCGCCTTCTGGGCTCAAGCGATTCTTGTGCCTCAGCCTCCCTAGTAGCTGGGATTACAGGCATACACCACCACGCCCAGCTAAGTTTTGTACTTTTAGGAGAGACAGGGTTTCACCACGTTGGCCAGGCTGGCCTTGAACTCCTGGCCTCAAGTGATCCGCCCACCTCAGCCCCCCAAAGTGCTGGGATTACAGGCCTGAGCCACCGTGCCTAGCACCACACCTGGTTTCTGACCCCTTTGAGCCACTTCACCTCCCTGGACTTCAGTTTTTCTGTCTGTGAAGTGGGTTTATTGGTATTCTCAGCAGGGCTGGGTTGAGGGTTCCAGAGATGACGGATGTGGAGTATCAAGGGCCATGGCACATTCTAAGACCCGACAACAGCAGATGCCTCTTTTTCCATCCCTGTCAGAAATACCTGCTTTCTCCTGCCTGCAGTGGTCCCTCTCTGGGAAGCAACCTTTATTCCAGCTTTGCATCCAGCCCTTTACAAATGTACATGTGGGGGAGGGGGAGGACACACAGGATAGCCACACTGAGGAAACCTTATTTTCATCTCAAGCTATAAATCAAGCCTTTCACAGAGCTTTTAACTCATTTGTATTGGGAGTGGTACCTGTGGCATATGGAGAAGAAAAAGTCTTAAATCAACCAATATTATACATTGTTATTTAATACAAGTTGAAGAATCTCAATTCTAAGTTCTATGGAAGGGCAGAGAATAAGAATCATTCCTGCAGCTTACCCTGCCCTGGCACTTTGGATGGAAGAGAGAAAACCGAGACCCAGAGAGTTGAAGTAGCTAATTCAGTGTCACACCATCGCAGAACTGGGTTCAAATCCAGGGTTTTCACATCTCTGTACTGTAGTGGAGAAAGTCAGTAAGAAAGGCTACTTTTTTTTTTTATTATTGTACTTTAAGTTCTAGGATACATGTGCACAACACACAGGTTTGTTACATATGTATACATGTGCCATGTTGGTGTGCTGCACCCATTAACTGTCATTTACATTAGGTATATCTCCTAATGCTATCCTCCCCCCACCCCACGACAGGCCCCGGTGTGTGATGTTCCCCTTCCTGTGTCCAAGTGTTCTCATTGTTCAATTCCCACCTATGAGTGAGAAGATGCGGTGTTTGGTTTTTTATCCTTGCGATAGTTTGCTGAGAATGATGGTTTCCAGCTTCATCCATGTCCCTACAAAGGACATGAACTCATCCTTTTTTATGGCCACATAGTATTCCATAGTGTATATTTGCCACATTTTCTTAATCCAGTCTATCATTGATGGACATTTGGGTTGGTTCCAAGTCTTTGCTATTGTGAATAGTGCCGCAATAAACATACGTGTGTGTGTGTGTCTTTATAGCAGCATGATTTATAATCCTTTGGGTATATACCCAGTAATGGGATGGCTGGGTCAAATGGTATTTCTAGTTCTAGATCCTTGAGGAATCGCCACACTGTTTTCCACAATGGTTGAACTAGTTTACAGTCTCACCAGCAGTGTAAAAGTGTTCCTATTTCTCCCCATCCTCTCCAGCACCTGTTGTTTCCTGACTTTTTAATGATGGCCATTCTAACTGGTGTGAGATGGTATCTCATTGTGGTTTTGATTTGCATTTCTCTGATGGCCAGTGATGATGAGCATTTTTTCATGTGTCTGTTGATTGCATAAATGTCTTCTTTTGAGAAGTGTCTGTTCATATCCTTCACCTCCTTTTTGATGGGGTTTTTTTTTCTTGTAAGTTTGTTTGAGTTCTTTGTAGATTCTAGATATTAGCCCTTCGTCAGATGAGTAGATTGCAAAAATTTTCTCCCATTCTGTAGGTTGCCTATTCACTCTGATGGTAGTTTCTTTTGCTGTGCAGAAGCTCTTTAGTTTAATTAGATCCCATTTGTCAATTTTGGCTTTTGTTGCCATTGCTTTTGGTGCTCTAGACATGAAGTCCTTGCCCATGCCTATGTCCTGAATGGTATTGCCTAGGTTTTCTTCTAGGGTTTTTATGGTTTTAGGTCTAACATGTAAGTCTTTAGTCCATCTTGAATTAATTTTTGTGTAAGGTGTAAGGAAGGGATCCAGTTTCAGCTTTCTACATATGGCTAGCCAGTTGTCCCAGCACCATTTATTAAATAGGGAATCCTTTCCCCATTTCTTGTTTTTGTCAGGTTTGTCAAAGATCATATGGTTATAGATGTGTGGTGGTATTTCTGAGGGCTCTGTTCTGTTCCATTGGTCTATATCTCTGTTTTGTTACCAGTACCATGCTGTTTTGGTTACTGTAGCCTTGTAGTATAGTTTGAAGTCAGGTAGTGTGATGCCTCCAGCTTTGTTCTTTTGGCTTAGGATTGACTTGGCAATGTGGGCTCTTTTTTGGTTCTATGTAAACTTTAAAGTGGTTTTTTCCAATTCTGTGAAGAAAGTCATCGGTAGCTTGATGGGGATGGCATTGGATCTATAAATTACTTTGGACAGTATGGCCATTTTCATGATATTGATTCTTCCTATCCATGAGCATGGAATGTTCTTCCATTTGTTTTTGTCCCCTTTTATTTCGTTGAGTAGTGGTTTGTAGTTCTCCTTGTAGAGGTCCTTCACATCCCTTGTAAGTTGGATTCCTAGAAATACCAAGGCTACTTGTTTTCATTGGAAATTGTGTTTCGCCTCTGTGAATGTAAAGTCTGTCTATGAAAATAAATGCATTCTCTGCATTGGGAAAATGCAGAGAGGTTAGAAAATAAAGAATCAACCATAATTTCACTATTCAAAGCTAATCGCTGTTACCAACTTAATAGGTTTCTTTACAGTTTATTTTAAAATCGGATTTACAGAGATATAATTTACTAGACAAATAAAATTTACCAATTTGAAGAGTACAGTTTGATTGGTTTGGACAAATGTATGCTGTTGTTTAACTACCATCACAATAAAAATACATAACAGTGGCTAGGCATGGTGGCTCATGCCTGTGATCCCAACACTTTGGGAAGCTAAGGAGGGATGATTGCTTGAGGCCAGGAATTTGAGACCAGTCCCTGGACAGGGACAACATAGCATGACCCTGTGTCTAAAAAAATAAAAATTAAAAAAATTTAGAGCAGGTACGGTGGTTCACACCTGTAATCCCAACACTTTGGGAAGCTGAGGCAGGAGGATTGTTTGAGGCCAGGAGTTTGAGACCAGCCCTGGTCACCATAGCAATACTCTGTCTCTACAAAAAATTTGAAAATTAGCCATGCATGGTAGCACGCCCCTGTAGTCCCAGCTACTTAGGAGGCTCAGGTGGGAGGATCGCTTGAGCCCGGGAGGTTGAGGCCGCAGTGAGCTATGATGGTGCCACTGCACTCCAGCCTGGGCGACAGAGCAAGACCCTGTCTCTAAAATATAA
Organism: Hylobates moloch; assembly: GCF_009828535.3. NCBI lineage: Eukaryota > Metazoa > Chordata > Mammalia > Primates > Hylobatidae > Hylobates > Hylobates moloch. The sequence continues at coordinate 86,143,299 of NW_026652285.1, forward strand.
AAATAATATTACCATCAACCCAGAAAGTTCCTTCATGCCCCTTTGCAGTCATTCCCTTTCTCCTACCCCCGCCACTGGCAGCTAACACCTGCTTTCTTTCGTTGTAGTTTTGCCTTTAGCGGATTTTATTGTATGTAGAGTTCTACGGTATTTAGCCTCTTGTGTCTAACTTCTTTCACTTAACATACTTTTGAGGTTTGTCCATGTTCTGTGATACCAATAATTCCTTTATTTTGCTGAGTTGTATTTCATTGTCTAGATATATCACAATTTGTTTATCCATTCACCAACTGAAGGTCATTTAGATCTCCAGTTCGGGGCTATTATGAATAATGCTGCTATGAACATTCATGTACAAGTCATGTATATGTGTAGACACATGTTCTCTTGGGTATATACCTGGAAGTGGAGATACTGAGCTGTAAGGTAATTCTGTTTAATCCTGTGAGGAATTGCCAGATTGTTACCTAAAGTGGCTCCACCATTTTTACATTTCTACCAACAGTGTATGAGGATTCTAATTTCTCCATATCCCTGTCTACACCTTTTATCATCTTCCTTCTTGATAACAGCCATCCTAGTGCATGTGAAATGGCATTTCATTGTGGTTTTGATTTACATTTTTCTGACAGCTAATAATGTTGAGCATCTGTTCATGTGCCCGTTGACCACATTGGCAAAGGATCTGAATAGACATTTCTCCAAAGAAAGATATAACCAGTAATGGGATTGCTGGATCAAGTGGTAGATCTACTTTTAGGTCTTTTTTTTTTTTTTTTTTTTTTTTTTAATTTTTTTTTTTGAGACGGAGTCTCGCTCTGTCGCCCAGGTTGGAGTGCAGTGGCGCAATCTCGGCTCACTGCAAGCTCCGCCTCCCGGGTTCACGCCATTCTCCTGCCTCAGCCTCTCCAAGTAGCTGGGACTACAGGCGCCCGCCACCACGCCCGGCTAACTTTTTGTATTCTTAATAGAGACGGGGTTTCACCGTGGTCTTGATCTCCTGACCTCGTGATCCGCCCGCCTCGGCCTCCCAAAGTGCTGGGATTACAAGCGTGAGCCACCGCGCCCGGCCTACTTTTAGGTCTTTAAGGAACCTCCACACTGTTTTCCATAGTGGTTGTGCTAGTTTACATTCCCACCGGCAGTGTAAAAGTATTCCCTTTCCACCACATCCATGCCAACATCTATTATTTTTTGATTTTTGATTATGGCCATTCTTGCAGGAGTAAGGTGGTATCGCACTGTGGCTTTGATTTGCATTTCCCTGATCATTAGTGATGCTGAGCATTTTTTCATATGTTTATTGGTCATTGTATATCTTCTTTTGAGAATTGTCTATTCGTGTCCTTAGGCCACTTTTTGATGGGATTGTTTATTTTGTTCTTGCTGATTTGTTTGAGTTCTTCATAGATTCTGGATATTAGTCCTTTGTCAGATGCATAGTTTGCAAAGATTTTATCCCACTCTATGGGTTATCTGTTTACTCTGCTGATTATTTCTTTTGCTGTGCAGAAGCTTTTATGTTTAAGTCCCATCTAGCTCTTTGTTTTTGGTGCATTTGCTTTTCTGTTCTTGGTCATGAGTTCTTTGCCTAAGCCAATGTCTAGAAGTGTTTTTCTGATGTTATCTTCTAGAATTTTTATGGTTTCAGGTCTTAGATTTAAGTGTTTGATCCATCTTGAGTTGATTTTTTTGTGTAAGGTGAGAGATGAGGATCCAGTTTTATTCTTCTACATGTGGCTAGCCAATTATCCCAGCACCATTTGTTGAATAGGGTGTCCTTTCCCCACTTTATGCTTTTATTTGCTTTGTTGAAGATCAGTTGGCTGTGTTTGGCTTTATTTCTGGATTCTCTATTCTGTTCTATTGGTCTATGTGCCTATTTTTATGCCAGTACTGTGCTATTTTGGTGAATATAGCCTTGTAGTATAGTTTGAAGTCCGGTAATGTGTTGCCCCCAGATTCATTCTTTTTTCTTAGCTTTGCTTTGGCTATGCAAGCTCTTTTTTGGTACCATATAAATTTTAGGATTGTTTTTTCTAGTTCTGTGAAGAATAATGATGTTGTTTTGACGGGAATCACATTGAATTTGTAGATGCTGTTGGCAGTATGGTCATTTTCACAATATTGATTCTACCCATCCATGAGCACGGGATGTGTTTCCATTTGTTTGTGTCATCTATGATTTCTTTCAGCAGTGTTGTGTAGTTTTCCCTGTAGAGGTCTTTCACCTCCTTGATTAAGCGTATTCCTAAGTTATTTTTTTGGTTTGGTGTTTTTTTGTTTGTTTGTTTGTTTTTTGGGGGGACGGTTTTTTGGCAGCTTTTGTAAAAGGGGTTGAATTCTTGATTTAGTTCTCAGCTTGGTCACTGTTGATGTATAGCAGTGCTACTGATTTGTGTACATTGATTTTGTGTCCTGAAACTTTACTGAGTTCATTAATCAGTTCTAGGAGCTTTTTGGATGAGTCTTTAGGGTTTTCTAGGTGTATGATCGTATCATCAGTGAACAGACTTTGCCTATTTTTAATTGGTTTTTTTTATCCTTTTATTATTGAGTTGTGAGAGTTCTTTATATACTCTAGATACAAGATCCCTATAGATAGATTATTTGCAAATATCTTTCCCATTCTGTGGGTTGTCTTTTTACTTTCTTGATGTCCTTCGAAGTATACAAGTTTTTAATTTTGAAGTCCATTCATCTGTTTTTTTCTGTGCTTTTGGTGTCATATCCAGGCAGTGGTGTCAAGAAACCACTGCCTAACCCAAGGGCACAAAGACCTAATCAGTTCATGTGTTTCCTTATAAAACTCTAAGAATTTTATACTTTTAGCTCTTACATTTAGGTCTGTATTCCATTTTGAGTTTATTTTTATATGTGTGTGAGGCGGGAGTCCAATTTTATTCTTTTACATGTGGGTATCTAGTTGTCCCAGCACCATTTGTTGAAAAGACTGTTATTTTCCCCCACTGAGTTGTCCTGATAACCTTGTCAAAACTCAGTTGGCCATAAATTTAGGTGCTTATTTCTATTATTTCCAGTTGTATTCCATTGATCTATATGTCCGTCCTGTGCCAGTATTATACTGTCTTAATTACTATAGCTTTGTAGTAGTTTGGAAATCAGGAAGTATATTCCTCCAACTTTGTCCTTTTTCTAAATTGTTTTGGCTATTCTGTATCTCTTGCATTTCCAGATGAATTTTGGGATCAGCTTGTCAGTTTTTGCAGAAAAACAACAACAATATGGATTTTGATAAGGACTGTGTTTAATCTAGATGAGTTGGGACATTCCATGTTCATAGACTGAAAGACTTAATTTTTAACAGTAAGTCTTCCAGTCCATGAACATGGAATATCTTTTCATTTACTTAGGTCTTATTTGAGTTCTTTCAACAGTGTTTTTAGTTTTCAGTGTTCAATTCTTATACTTTTTAAAATTTCATCGTAAGTAATTATTTTCAAAGCTATTGTAAATGGAATTGTTTTCTTAACTCAACTTTTGGAATGTTTATCACTAGTATGGAAAAATGCCATTTCGTTTTATGTATTGATCTTGTATCCTGCACCCTCGCAGAATTTGTTTATTAGTTCTAATTGTTTTGTATGTATGTGGATTCCATAAGATTTTCTATATACACAATCATGTCATCTGCAGTTAGAGATCATTTTACTTCTTCCATTCCAATCTGGATGTTTTTCTTTTTTTACCTAATTGTTCTAGCTAGAACTTCTAATACAGTCATGCACCACATGATGTACATGATGGACTGCATATGACAGTGGTCCCATAAAACTATAATATCCTATCTTTACTATACCTCTTTTATGTTCAGATACACAAATATTTACCATTGTGGTACAGTTGCCTGAAGTATTCAGTACAGTAACACACTGTACAGGTTTGTAGCATAGAAGCAGTAGGCTATACCATATAGCCTAGGTGTATAATAGGATATACCATCTAGGTTTGTGTAAGTACACTTTATGATGTTTGCACAATGACAAAATCTCCTAACAACACACTTCTCAGAATATATGTCCAACATGACTCTACATGTTGAATAGAAGAAATGAGAGTGAGAGTGAACGTTCTTACCTTGTTCCTGATGTTAGGGAGAAAGCTTTCAGTGTTTCATCATTAAGCATGATGTTAGCTGTGGGGGTTTTGGTAGATGCTCTTTATTAGGTTGGAAAACTTCCCTTCGATTCCTAGTTTACTGAGTGTTTTTATCATGAAAAAGGTGTTAGATTTTGTCAAATGCTTTTCTGCATCTATTGAGATGACCATGTGATTTTCGTCCTTTTCTCCATTAGCGTGGTGTATTACATTTATTTGTGTATGTTTAATCAACTGTATTCCTGGAGTAAATCTCACTTGGAATCCTTTATCTATGTTGCCGGATTATTACATCACAGGATCACAATTAGGCAGCCAGGTTCATAGCAGAACAGTAATACTGAAAACAGCAGAGCCAGACACCTAGGACTCGGGAGTGTGGTTAAGCAAGCTGTGGTGTATCGTATATGATAGAAGTGCATGTGGCCGTGAGTAGTGACAAGAATGTGACTTGGACCATTTCCTATTCAGAAATGATCCCATAAACATGTCAAGGAGTAACCATGCATCCAGGAGAATAGGCATCTACCAATTACTTATAACTGGATACAACTGCATATGTGCACTTAACAAAAAACTAGAGAAGTATGTAGAGGACACATCCAGGAACTGGGAACCTGGGATTATGTCCAGCCCTGCTACTGTTTTCTCTGTGATCGTGGGCAAATCTTTTCTTATATCCAAGCTTCAGTTTCCATGTCTTACAGTGAGGGGTTTGATAATTTGGTACTTTGTGTCACACATGGCTTTGGTTTTGTTTTGTTCATTTCATAAAATTTCTAGTAAATATACTTAAAAAATGCAAACTTTGCGGAAGTGTGAGAGGATGAGGAGTTTTTGGCCACTTGGGGGGTGTGACTGGTACTCCCTTCCCTCCATATCAGCTAGAACTCTGTGGTTGTGTGCAGGGAGTAGGTGTGGGGTTCCAGCCAGGCTTGGGATCCAGTGCTTCCCATTTCCGGAGAGTTTGCTCCGTACCACACACTGTGCTCAGCTCTTCCTGGATTAGCTCTTGTTAGTCCTACCAGCAGTAGTGTAATGTCCATATGATTACCTTAGTTTTTCCAAATGATGAAAATGAGGCTTTGCAAGCATAGATAGTTGTCTAAGGAGGAGCCAGGATTTTAACCCAGGCCTGAGTCCCAGTGGCCACATTCTGCTGTTACCCACCACACTCTAGTTCTCATCTCGTTCCTCAACAGGGCTCTTACCCTTCTAGGTAACACACTGTCCCCTTTGTGCCCACAGCTGACAATGAAAACAACATCGCCTCCAACCAGTCCCGATCGCCACCTGCTGTTGTAGAAGAGAAGTGGAAACCTCAGGCCCAGAGGAATAGCGCCAATAACAGTAGGTCCCCCCAAGCAGGGCTGGACCTGAGGGTCCCCTTATGCTCTAGTTGTTCCTCTCTGCCCCCCCATTCCCACCATTTGTGCTTCCTGTGATGTTGTAAGATGACGCATGATAGTTTCCAAAGCACTTTTACACCTAAGACCTTATTTGCAGGAGTTCTTAACTCAGGGGATGGGCAGAAGGAGGCCCAGGGAGAGGAGGTGACTTTTTTTGTGGTCAGAAAGCACCAATTTGTGGCAGAATCAGAACTAGAACCCACCTCTCCACAATTCCTGCTGGTTGCTGTTTCCTGACTTGATGATCCCATGTATCTTATTTCCTGAAGATTCCCATATTAGAGGAGATTCCTATATTGAGGAAGAAATTAGACTAGTTGGCTTCAAAGATCTTGGGGAATGACATAGACCACAATTATGTTGCATACATACCACTACATTCTATTCCCATGCCCATGGCAGGCCTTACTAATCAATCATAGAACTTTATCCCTGTGAGACCGTCACATATTAAAGGCAGCCAGCACCACCCATGTGTGCGCAAGAGGAAATATATTTGCCATTCCCAATACTAGATGTTTCGAGTATTAGGCTACTGCCACTGCAGGCAGCCTTGAATGCCAGAATTAATCCCATCTCTCTTTGTGTCCTCTGCCAGCCACTACCAGTGGTTTAACACCCAACAGCATGATCCCTGAAAAGGAGCGGCAGAACATTGCAGAGCGGCTGTTGAGGGTCATGTGCGCCGACCTGGGTGCACTGAGCGTGGTCAGTGGGAAGGAGTTCCTGAAGTTGGCCCAGACCTTAGTAGACAGTGGTGCCCGCTATGGGGCCTTCTCAGTCACTGAAATCCTGGGCAACTTCAACACGCTGGCACTGAAGCACCTGCCACGCATGTACAACCAGGTGAAGGTGAAAGTGACCTGTGCCTTGGGCAGCAATGCCTGCCTAGGCATCGGTGTCACCTGCCACTCCCAGAGTGTTGGCCCTGACTCCTGCTACATCCTCACAGCCTACCAGGCCGAGGGCAACCACATCAAGAGCTATGTGCTTGGTGTGAAGGGTGCGGACATTCGCGACAGCGGCGACCTTGTGCACCACTGGGTGCAGAACGTGCTGTCGGAGTTCGTAATGTCGGAGATCAGGACAGTGTACGTGACGGATTGCCGGGTGAGCACGTCCGCCTTCTCCAAGGCCGGCATGTGCCTTCGCTGCTCAGCCTGTGCCTTGAACTCAGTGGTGCAGAGCGTGCTGAGCAAGCGGACGCTGCAGGCCCGCAGCATGCACGAGGTAATCGAGCTGCTCAACGTGTGCGAGGACCTGGCGGGCTCCACGGGCCTGGCCAAGGAGACCTTTGGGTCGCTGGAGGAGACGTCACCACCGCCCTGCTGGAACTCGGTGACGGACTCACTGTTGCTGGTGCATGAGCGCTACGAGCAGATCTGCGAGTTCTACAGCCGGGCCAAGAAGATGAACCTCATCCAGAGCCTCAACAAGCACCTACTCAGCAACCTGGCGGCCATCCTGACGCCGGTGAAGCAGGCAGTCATCGAGCTGAGCAACGAGAGCCAGCCCACCCTGCAGCTGGTACTGCCCACCTATGTCAGGCTGGAGAAGCTGTTCACGGCCAAGGCCAACGACGCAGGCACCGTCAGCAAGCTCTGCCACCTCTTCCTGGAGGCGCTCAAGGAGAACTTCAAGGTGCACCCGGCCCACAAGGTGGCCATGATCCTGGACCCGCAGCAGAAGCTGCGGCCTGTGCCACCCTACCAGCACGAGGAGATCATTGGCAAGGTCTGCGAGCTCATCAACGAGGTGAAGGAGTCCTGGGCCGAGGAGGCCGACTTCGAGCCCGCTGCCAAGAAGCCCCGCTCTGCCGCTGGCGAGAACCCCGCAGCTCAGGAAGATGATCGGCTGGGGAAAAATGAAGTGTACGATTACCTGCAGGAGCCCCTCTTCCAGGCTACCCCTGATCTCTTCCAGTACTGGTCGTGCGTTACCCAAAAGCACACAAAACTCGCCAAGCTCGCCTTCTGGCTCCTGGCGGTTCCGGCCGTGGGCGCCAGAAGCGGGTGTGTAAATATGTGTGAACAAGCGCTTCTAATCAAACGGAGGCGGCTGCTCAGTCCAGAAGATATGAATAAACTCATGTTTCTGAAATCCAACATGCTTTAAGACTTGGCTTCGGGGAAAAAAAAAAGAAGAAGAGAAGATAACGTTAGAAAAAAACCACACAACACTGTCACAAACAAAGAAAAGGAATTTAAGTTCTAAACACTGTGGACCTCATTATAAATGCCCCCTGGAAACTTAAGTGCTTTTTTTTTATATGTGTGTGTGTGCGTGTGTGTACACAGCCACACTTGTGTGCACGTGTCTGAACACATGTGCTGTGGTTGTGGGGGTGTGGGGGGTCTCTGTGCTCATCTCCATGGCCAGAGAAACTTCACACACACACACACACACACACACACACACACACACACACACACGACCCTGGTGCGTGCTGGTGCGTGTACACACGCCTGTGCTTGGACGGGTGTGCATTGAACTGGGCGTGTCAGGAAAGCTGAGCGATTGGGAAAGAGGGAGATGTTTCACCTCCTTTTCTCAGTAAGGGGGCTTTAGAAGACTCCGCTTTCAGGTGTGCAGATTGGCAGAAAGCTGATGTTGTGAAATGTTCAGGCAGCTGAGATCTGAAGTGACTTGACGCTCTCTGTCCTTCACCCCGGTCCTCCTTTTCCCGCCTTGACCCTCTTCCAGCCCTCTCACCCTCCTGATCCCATTGTGCGCCCGCCCCCACACACCCTCGGCTGCTCTGCTGTGGACTCTCCACACTGCATCAGATGGACGGTTTCTGCACTGGACTTTGTTTCTCGTTCACCTTCAGGGCATTGAGCTGCTGCCTTTGAGATACCCCTTGGGTGTCCTGGGGCAGCCGCCTTAGAAACACACCTATCTATCTCCCCAAATCAGGAAAGGAGACTTAAAGAGTATAAAGCTGACATTTTGCTTTTTAATATAAGAGAGGAGAAAAAGACATTTTTCAGAGAAGTATAGATACTGTCTCCACTCCCTAATAATTTCTCTCCCGAACATTTTAGCAATTTTACCTTGTTTGGGGGTTCATTTTGTTTCTTCAGATTTGATTTAGACTCTGCTAGGAGGCACTGAATGTCTATAACTTATGTTTTGGAGTTTTGTTTTTTTACTTGCCCCTTTTGTTCCTCAAGTCACACTGTAAACTAGCTCATCTCAGTGGTATACTCAGTATCCTACGGTCTTTCTTGGCCTTCCCTGTACAGTTCAGTTTTCACATATTCGAACGGCCAAGATCAGGTTCTTGGCTGTGCTATTTGGAGACCAGGGGTTGGGGAGGAGTCACGGGTTCCACAGCTGCAGGGTTTGGTGGCTGTAGGGGAAGCAGTGGTTTGGGAGTTCTGAATGTAAGCGCCAGAGCTGCCCTCCTGGTCCGCTGTGCGTGGTACCCAGTGTCCATCACACTACTCACCCCCTCCCCAACCCTGGCAGTCCACAGCGACTCCGAAGTCAGCCCATAGTCACATCCACCACACCTCAGACCTGCCACAGCCTCTCCTCACTTCCCAGGACCCTGAGGCTTCCAGGAGCTCTGCTGCCACAGCCCTCGGGGTCCTCACTCACACCTCCGACTTCCAGGACGGCAGTGAGCATGGTGCGTTGTGGCCCCAGCAGTTGATGTTCCGAGGGTGGGATGGTGTTCGGCCGTGTTTGACTCGATGCTGTGAAAGATGTCTTCAGGCTTTTCTCTCCTGTTCCCCCAGCTGTGAGCAAATTAGGTTCTACACACACAGTTCAGATGCCAAGGGTGACACCCCATTCCCTTCACAAGAGGTGGTTCTGTCACAAATCAGTGCTCCACCCCCGCCACACCTCTCAGTGAATAAAGTGCTGGTGGTCTCACTCCCCTGGCCACCCTTAGCCATGGGATGGGGTGGTTACACTAAGGCTTCAGGCTGAGAATGGCCATCATGATGGGAGGCTGTTCGCAAAGGCACCTTCTGTCATCCTGGGGTTGGCTAAGTCAACTCCACCCCTTCCCAATAATAAAGCATTACTCAACTGTGAGATACCTCGACTACAAAAAGCACTGTACCACAGCCCTCTCCCCCTGGGTCCATGACGGGAGCAGGGAGTAAAGTTGATTGCAAACCTCATGAAGGCTTAGGATCATGGACCTGGAACATAGTGTTTGGGAGCCAAGCGTGCACACTTTGCCTCATGAGAACTCACCCAGCTCTCCCCGCGAGTCTTGGACACACTGAAATGGATCAAAGTGGGCCATTTCCACATTTGCTCCAGCAAACCGTGGTCTCAGGAACTACCATGCCATTTCCTCTGCTGGAGAAGTTCTAGGTATTTCCTCCACAACATTTCCAACTGGGGGACCGAGCCCACTTATCAGAGAAGAGCCGCCATCCACACTGGAGCAGGAACGGGGAGAAATCCAGACAGGAGCCTCATGTCACTTCCTAGGGAATATGGAAAGAAACATCAGCATACTTCTCAGTTGGGCCTTTGGAGGCATTCTGGAAGGTGGCCTCAGCATCACTGATGATTGACAGATGCCTACAGCAAAAGGTCCCTCTAGCGTTGCTTGACTGCTGGGGAAGGGACAGTGACCGGCACTTTGACCCACACAAGGATAGGAGCTGCCTACTTTGTGTGGTAGGTGAGAGCAGAGTCTGGGAGCCCATCCTCCCTCTACTTGGAGCAAAGTTGTGCTGGTGATGCCCCATTATTGGGCCAGTTGATTGGAAAATAGGCATTTCACTTTCTTGGAAAGCCATCGGACTAAGCCCAGATGTGCATTTAGAGCACTCAGCATTCTCCTCTTTGAAGCATGGGATGTGTGTCCTCCAGGAAGAGATTTGATCATAGGTTACCTCCCTTTCCCTTCTTTTCCACCTCAATTCAATACTTAGGAGTTGGCTGGCTTCTGCAGGTTTGATGTGAATGCCACTAGGTACTCAGAAAGCTGTCCTCTGGGGCTGCCTTTTCCAGTCAGATAACAAGATAGCAGATGATCATTTCTTGCAACCTCTGGTTCCCTCTGGAAACTGGTGTCACCAACAGGAAAGGCTGTACCAAGGTGCCCTCTTCTCAGACAGGCTGTTCTCAGAGTGCAAATCCTGCTGCAACTAACAGCTTAATAAAACCCAAAGATCTCACAAGTCCAGCTACTGGCCCCTTTATCTCCAACAATATCCACCTCACCAAATTCTAGTTCAGCCAAAGGATTGAGACAGGCTCTTCCAGTTCATGTGGTGTCCAGCCTGACCTTCACATCTGGAAGGATTTTGTCATCTGCCTCCCCGTTCTGGGGCCACTGTAGGTCTTTCCATCACAAGCCTTTGGGGGATCTGGGACCAGGAATTTGGGCCGTTTCTACCATATTCTCACAGCCTAAGGTGGTGGCCTGCTGATGTGGAGACAACTAGCCTTGAGCCATGTGGTCCCCAGGACAGAAATGACCTTTGTTTTGACGTACATGGACCCAAGAGGGGAGGTGAAGAAAACACACCTCCACCTGTCAAGTTCTTCTCCCTCATCTGAGGTCAGTTTGCTTCAGCAACAAAGCCCAAGCCAAGAACCGCAGCGTTGAGGGTGGTCCCTCAGAGTGGAGTAGCCTGAGGAATCTCAGGTCCACCAAGAGCAGTGGTACCATCCGGGCCATGGGGGGATGCCCTTGTTCTGGCACAGTTCTCCACTTCCCGATGCCTGGCTCAGCCAGCCAGGCCTCCCTCTAATGGCATTTAGTAACCAGGAAACAAAACGCATGCCACTTGAGCAAAACTGCCTGCACTGCGTCTCTGGGTGTTCGCCGCAGAGGCCACCTGCTGCATCACCAGCGATGAAGCTTTGCCACCCTCCTGCTTGGCAGCTTCACACTTGACATCTGGGGATTGGTTTTTGGCTGGGGAAAGGGTACCAGGGTTTCCTGGCAAGGACAGGAGGGCAGTGCAGTGACACAGATGAGAAGCTGTGAGTCTCCAGGATTCAAGGAAGCCACCAGGTGTGTAGGCTGGGAAGAGACATCTCTTTCAGTTTGACCTTTATCTCCTGCACTTTTAAAGAAACACCAGAGAAAAAATCTACAAGGCGTGTTTCCACTGAAGCTGAACCTCTGCCTTTAGGAGTCCCCTGTTTTTGAACAAGGCCACCTGCTTCCCCTGGACTTGAGCTGGACTCCTTGAAGAGGGGGCTTCTGGAGAGACGTTAGGAATAGCACATGCTCTCCAGGGGCCACAGGGTCATCGGGAAGGTTTGAAATGAAGATGGGATGTGGCTGGAGCAGACTGTAAGATGGCTCCATTGGGGACACTCCCCTCATCTTGTCATCATGATGGATATGCTGGAAGAGGAGGTGTCTCAGTGAGCCGCCCCAAGTTCATAGCTTTGCCTTGGCAACAGCGGCAATGCCTCTATCTCTGGGATGCATCTTAAGGAGGGCTCCTAACAAGGCCGATGATTTAGACAGAACAAGAGACGAAGGAAGGTCCAGCCATCCCCTGGAGCCAGTAGGTGGGAGCTCCTGTCCCCTCCAGCCCTGCTCCGGCCCCTGTGTCCAGCTGGGCCAGTGGAAGAACTGGGAAGGAGGCAGCCCCTCCCTTTCACTGTGGCTAATGTTTGCTAGGCCAGTTATGGTAAACCAATGATACAGTGTTTTCCCTCTTAACGTTCCCCTCCTAGTTTTGCCTTTTCAGGGTTTTCTGGGGGAGTTTGTTGTAGTAGTTGTTTTTCTTCCTCTCTCATTTGGGTTTGAGGATTGTGGTCGGGGGAGCCCTGGCTTTCACCACAGGAGCCCGGTGGTTTCTGTGGAAGAGGCGCCCACTCCCACTTTAATGAGGGTGAAGATTGTCGGTCACTGTTTGACATATTCATGCCCCGCCCCTCCCCCGCCTCGCCCACCACGGGTGTCGCTTTAAAGAGTCAATTCTTGTACAGAGAAGGATTTGCTAGGTTTGCATTTGGGCGTTAGCATCACGGCCCACGAGGGCCCTGCCCAACCGTGCGTTCCGTGGGGCACCTTGACTCTTCAAACCAAAATTCCTTAAAGGGGCACAGCCCAGCCTTGTCCGCAACCTCAGGGGCCTGGGATTCCTGTGGCGCTTCCTGAATTCCAGGTTGGCACAGATGAGGTCTGAGACCAGCCGGAAGGAGGGGCTCCTCCCACAACCCAGGTGCCAGCTGGTCTCCGCCTAGGACCTTCCCTCCCGCCCAGCCAGGGTGGGTGGCATCCCACGCGGTGAAACGAGCTCGTGGACTGACCGGGGGCTGGGCCTCGCCAGCCAGGAGAGAGCGAGGGCCGCATGGTGGGGCTGGCCCAGGCAGCTCGTCCAGGGCCATTCAGATCCCAAGCATCAGGAAATCATTTTGTACAACCACCTGAAGCAGAGATATTTTTTAAGAAGCGTAAATTATTTTCAGTTGTTTTCTGATCCTACCTTTTTCTTTTCCCCACAACTTCACGCCGGTGATTCGTTCACATCAGGTAAATCTTGAGAAAGCCTTGGTGCCCTCCTCCCCACCCCCCACTCAGTAACCACGTGCGTGCACCCCCGCATCCTTTCTCAGTAGTTAAGACGTTCTAGGCAATACCATAGACACATCTGACTGTGTCTCTCTCTTCGAGTGCAAGAAACTCAAGTCATCTTAAAAAAAAAAAAAATACAAAAAAAATTTACAAAAAAACAAACACAAAAAAAATATCTTTTTTAGGCCAGAGTTTTCTACAGGTATTAATGAATATTTTTCTTAATCCTTATAAGTTTTATGTGTTTAATATTTCTTAATACCGGTAGCATTAATTTATACTTTTGTAGCAACACAATATTTTTATAAACAGCCGGTGCTTGGCTCAAGTCTTCACGAGGGGTTTATGCAGGGCCATCTTGGGGACCCTGTGTACCATGTACTGTATTTAAAAAAAAAAAAAAAAGTTACCTAGTGTCACACTTGCTGTGTTAATTAACAAAAGACGTTGTGTGCGGTCTCCTGTATCGGTGTGGATCCAACAGCTCTCCAGGGTGTCACATTGCATGGGGGTTGAGTTGACAGTTCTTGTTGTGATATGTAAACCCCCGAGACCAAACTTGAGGGTTTATTTAGGGTTTTCTGTTTGTCCTTTGGGTTTTTGTTTCACTTTGTTTTGGTGCCGTTTCTCCATTTACAGCCAAATCAGTTTCATGATGTTCAAAACATTTACTGATGTCAAATGGAGGAAAGGAACAGAAAACAAGATTTTTACAAAGTAATAAAATTTAAAACTGAGCTGTTTAACGTTGCTGTTTTTACCTGTCTGTTCTTGTCCAAAAGTGGAACATTCCCAAGGAGAAGAGGAAGGTTCCACTCGGTTCTTTAAGTCGCCAAAAGCCCCAGCCCAGGATTCAGTACCTCCCCTGCCCCCTGAATTCTTGCAGCACTATTTCCCAGTTGGTTGATGCCAAGGCAAAAAGATACCTTTTAACGGTTAGAGAGGATCAGTTGCTTAAATGATTTCATGTCAGTGTTGTATTTATGGTTTTACAATAAAACAACCTTTAGAAAGATGCAGCGTGTGGTGTTTTTTTTCTTGAGTTCGAGGTTGGGCCATACTGTCCAGTTAGGAGCAGAGCACCTGCAGGGCCCAGGTGAGTGGAGATGGGCCAGAGACAGGGCACCTGGGGTGACAGCACACATCCATCCCAGCGGGACACTGTGATGCTGGCATCGTTGACTTACCTGTGGTGATGCTGGTATCAGTGACTTACCTGTGAGCTCACAGCTCATGTTTTGCACCAGACCTGGCTCAGCCAGTGTTTGATAAATGAGGGAGGGACATGGTCGAGGAAGATGTGACCCTCCTGGGCTTGTGGAGCATTGTCCCATGGAGGAAGGGATGGATTTAGTCTCCATCCTCCAGGTCTAATGCCCCAGGCATATGTGCAGGTTGGCCCTGCCCTGCTGTCATCCACGAGGCTCCTGTGCCCCTTTACCTAGCGGCTTTGGCCCCCTAAATGGTGTATGTGATGTTATAACTGTTGTATGTATCGTCCATGTGCTGGGGAAGAGTGTCCATGGCTTTTGCCAAATTCCTGATGGCATGAGGGACTCTGAACAAATTAGGAATCAGTGCCCTCCACCATGAGCTACTAGAGGCCAGCCCTGGTGGGCTCACCAAGCCTGATGCCGTTCAGATGTGCAGACACCAATGCTCTTCTGGAATAGAAGCAAACCAAAGGCCAGTCAAGGGAGAAGAGACCAGCAGGCAAGTTGGGGCCTGAGCAGGAGGGGGTGACCACTCCTCCTAGTGGGCCCACTGTTAGAACAGCCCCTTAAGAGGTGAAACCGCCATCCTGCCATCCAGGTGAGTGAGTGACAGACACCCCAGGCCCTGGCTTGACACCATCCTTACCAGGTGTGGGCAACTCTGCTTCAAAGTAGAGGATGTGTCGCTTGATCACCTGGAAAAATTCCATCAAACCGCACGTGTAACAGCACGAAGGGGCTATTGGAGCACCAGCACTGCCCTCAAAACCATCCTGCCTTAGGTGTTTCATGCTAAGTGAACTGTGTGGATGTCCTGAGCCGACGATTGAAGTTTAATAGAGGAGTTTCTATGTAGCCTACAATGAAACGTCAGGAGTCCTGCTGTGGCCGAAGGAATCCTCCTCCACACTCTTGAACATTGCAGTCAAATAAGGCCAGGGCATGGCCCGGGAGCCCTCACAGCTGAGGAAGCAGCCTCTGGATTGAAAAAAAATGCTTTAAAAAGGGGGGGAAAAGATGTTTCTTTATTAAGCAGCTGCAGCTACATTTATTTTGTAATGGAAGTAAGTGAGTGTGCCCAGCACCTTTGAAAGAGAAATTTGAGGTGAGACTATTTAAGAATGGAGTGAACCTTCAAGGTAAGTGTGTCCACTGTGCGGAGAAAGATTCCTGGCGCCTTCTGAGATGAGCATTGTGAATTCCTCAGACTCAGGGTCACAAGGTGCTGCTCCCCCGTCCCACCCCTGGGGGTTAAAAGCTAGGGTACATGGATTTTTAAATTTATTTTTAGTGAAAAGTTGTAGCAAGTGTCACAGAGTCAAATGCCCCCAGACCAGGCAGGTCGGCGAGCAGAGCTGGTTACACAAGGTGAGGCCCTTCCGGGGGGCATCTCTACTAAGCCCCAGCTCATTGTTGGCATCAGGATGCCAATTATTTTTAAGAGAACTGAGAAACCCAGATTTTTATGTGGAAACTCAGTTTTCAAGTGACGAATTCAGAGTTGTGAAAAAATACCTCAGCCAGGCGTGGCGGCTCATGTCTGTAATCCCAAGACTGTCAAGCCAAGGTGGGAGGATCGCTTAAGCTCAGGAGTTCGAGACCAGCCCGGGCAACATGGTGAAACCCCGTCTCAACAACAAAAATACAAAAATTAGCCAGGCATGGTGGCATGCGCCTATAGTCCCAGCTACTCAGGAGGCTGACGTGGGAGGATCGCTTGAGCCCAGGAAGTCAAGGATTCAGTGAGCCAAGATCATGGCACTGTACTGCAGCCTGAGTGACAGAGCGAGACCTTGTCTCAAAAAAAAAAAAAAAAAATACCTTGTGAGCAACGTGTCCATCCACCAGCTGAAGCTGGCCTGTAAACCTGCAGCTCATACCCTCCGTTTTAAACATTTTATCTTTCAGTTCAAGTCACTTCAAAGTATCACTCTTCAACATGGCCCCTTCAAACTGCCATGGCTGGCTGGCCCTGGTATGGGAAGCACGTGTGGAAGGAACAGGACGTGGACACAGGATGGGAGGACCTTTGTTAGTCCCAGGCCAGAGGGCCTCTCACTTCTCCTGGACAATTGCCTGTCTCCCTGCACCTGACCCCACCTGCTTCTGCCCAGAAAGTCCAGGCTGTGACCACAGATGCTGTCCCTCAAGGCAGTCTTCTCTGTTGGAACCTGTAAGCCCCACACTCTGGATGTTGGGGGAGACAAAGGGAGGGTCTTGATGTGTCTGACCCAGGGGACTGCAAAGCTTTCAGTCCCCAAATCCTTGTTTCCAGGTTCATCCCCTCAACCAGAAGTATGGAATCCTTCCTTCCTGCCCGGTCCCTCAAGCCAATGAGCTAAGGGCACAAGGGGCGAACCCAGGACTGAACTAGCCACCGGCCCTTAGGATGCTGGTCACCCACAGAGAGGAAGAGGTAGGGCCCTGCCTGGGTTTCTTCTGCCAGGGTCAGCTCTCGACTTCAGAACACACAAAGCTGGGGCCTCCAATCCCTCCACAGCCACGGCAGCCATCGGGGCTCTGGGTGGATGCAGTTAGTTAGCAAGAGATATTTATAAATCAGATGTTTGTAAAGCCCATGTGTCTACACTGGAATCTCCTGGAGTTGTGTTTTTGGGCCAAGTTTGTCCTGAGCTGCTCTAGACAGCCCACCTACTCCCTTTCCCAAGGGTGAGGAGAAGCCAGCCCAGACCAAGGGCTTCTGGCCCTGGGCCAGGGCCCAGCGGTTGCACTGGGCACAATGTGAAGGCCAGTGAGCACTTTGCTTCCAAGACAAAGGCCCAGGGGAAGGTCCCAGAGGATGGGCTCCCCAGGGCCATGCAGAGAAACAGCTGAGGCTTTCCAGCTCCGGGCAGCTGGTTCTGGGGATGTGGTTGCAGCTGAAGTCAAACTCTGGGGAGGTGTTTGGTACAGCAAAGGACAGGGGAATTATTTCAGGCCTTTGTGGGCTATCTATCTGCCCTGAGCTCCGTGGGCATAGCAGGGCACAATTATTTCTTCTGAGCCTGGGTCACTGATGACCCATCAAACCTCTCCCAGAGACAAGTCTCCAGAGCTTCTTCCTCCTTTCCTAGCCTTATTAAAACAAAACAGAATAATCCCATTTTACACTATTGTAAATAGAACTTTGATTTGTTTCATAATTTGCATAGCCAATGTCATGTACTGAAGATAGTTCTATTATGTTTCCAACGCAGTTTTCACTTCTGGGGAAAGCTGGGGTTGCGTATGGCCCCACCCTGGCTTTTTCTCCCCTCCGCCACCCTGTTACACTTGTGATGACAATGAACAGTGAGGACACAGAATTTCAGGAGTTTACAATTTAGTTTTTATTTGGACCCAGGTTTCTTGGTGCTGCCTGCTACAGGACCCCGGGACAGACACTGGCCATCCTCTGACTTGCAGACCGGCCAGTTGTCAGTTGAAGCGCAGCAGCTCCTCATCCCCTGTGGACACAGAGAGACTCAGGGAGGGGGTCCGTGGGCAGGGACACTCAGGGAAGGGAAGGCACCTGTCACCTGGGGCCAGAAACCTCTGCTTGCTGAATGATTTATCTCCAAAGGGTATTCCACAAAATGATCAGATTTTTTTTTCCTTTTCTGGTTTACCGCAGGTGCCATTTTCCAGTGGGAAAATCAAGGCACAGATATCTTCAATGGTTGCTGTTCCCTGGAATGCTATTACTGTTACCATTGTATCGTTGTTATTATTAGTAGCAGTTGCTGTTAGCTGAGTACTAACTCCGCATCAGGTACTGGGAAGGCTGGGAGGCAGGTGCTTTGTCCCATTTTACAAGAGAATACTGACAGATTGGCACTTGCTCAATGTTGCAGGCGCAGAATTAGAACCCAGCTCTGCCCCACTCCTCAGTCAGCCCTGCATACCCTCTGCCGGTGCCTGGCTAGTAACTCCCCAAGACCCAATTCCAGCTGGGGTAATGCCCCAGGCTCAGCCCCATTTCAGAGAGTAGATGGGCTGCTTACCAGGTACAGAGTCCAGAACTCAGCTCTCCAGACCCCTACTCCTCCCAGGGCTCGCCCACCTCAACTCCAACAGCCCCTTGGCCCAGCCTGGCACCCTACAGGGCTGCCTACCATCACCAGGGACACCGCAGTACTCTCTGCACTCCTTCTCTGAGTAGAACTTGTTCCCGTTTCCCTGGCAGCCGCCGTAGGTGAAGAGGACGCACTTCCCCTTGACAGCATCAAATGCCCAGAGCTGGATGAAGGCTAGGCAGGGGCCCCGGACTATGGGGAGATTGCAGGCCGCTGTGGAGTGAGGAGAGGCATGGAACCTGAGAAACCCTTGTGACTGCTGATCGGTCAAACATGAGACTGCTGAGCCAGAGGACCCTGCTCATCTAGAACACCTCACCCCTCTTTGACAGATGGGGAAACTGGGGCCCACAGAAAGAAAATTATTTGCCCGAGGTCCTCCACATCCAAAGGTGGAATTCCTAAGAAAGATTTCGGGAAACCGCCTGGAGTTCTACCACTGGAATGTCCTCTGTTAGCTACCTTTTCAATTCGCAGGTGGTTTACTGGAGGGACAGGGTCTTGAGGGTGCAGAGTGCACAGGGGTGGGGGCCCGCACTCACCCACAGTTCGGCAGGTCTGCAGACACTCCTTTTCTGTGATGAAGTTGTTACCGTTGCCCATGCAGCCACCATACTGGAAAGTCTCACAGGCCATGGATGTGCCATTATAGAAATACCTGCTGGTCATTCCCATGCAGGGACCGGCCGAGTAGCCCAGCTGGCAGGAATCTAGGGAGGGGCAGACCAGCAGCACTGACCAAGTGTTGACTGTGTACCCATTATCAGGCTGGGCACTTGATATGCGCCATCTCATTTAATTTTCACTAAAAGGATTATCAATTCTTTTTAGATAAGCAAACTGACTCTCAGAGAGGTGAAGTAACTTGGCCGGGGTCACACAGAGCTAAGATTCAAAACCCTGTCTCCAAAACCAATGCCCATTCCACTCCACGTCATGGGGAGTTACCAGTGAACCACAGGCCCACTGTCCCCATGTAGTGGTCTTGTCTGCCCCAAAACTCTATAATAGTAGTTGATGACATATCCACCAGCACCCACACTGGCCAGCCTGCCCTTTTCACCAAGTCCCACTCACCCTGCCTTTGCTCCCATTGTTCCTTGTTCCCTGGAATGCCACCTCCATAAAACTTTACCTGGATGCCTGGACACAGTGTGAATTCCTCTTTATCCATGAAGTCCTCCTGATCCCCTCACCCCTCCAACCTCTCAGCTCCCCCTGCCCTTTAGCTGACCCTTCCTTTTGGGCCCATCACCTTCTCCCTTGGATGCCTCCCCCACTAGACCAGAAGTTCCAAAATGACGCAAGTGGTCTATGTGACCCTAGTGCCCAGCAAAGGGCCTGGGGCAGAGCAGTGTTCAGTGTTTGCTGATCGAGTTGGAGAGGAAGTTGTTATGTCATGGACACTGTCAACTACACAAAGCATTCACATGTCCCTCCCCGACTTCCTCCTACAAGAGCCCTGATGTTCAGCCCCACAGGCTATTATCCCATAATATGGATGAGGAAACCAAGGCTAGGAGGCCACACAGTCATACAGACAGGGCAAGAACCAGCTTTTCATCGTGGAGTTGACAGTTCTCAAGCCCAGGACGACGCCTCATGCTCCTCTCTCTGTCCCCACAACCCCCTGTAGAGTGCAGAGTACTTGATTTGCCTTTTCTCAGTCCAGCCCTTGAGTCTCTAACAGATAAAGAGACTTCGTAGTGTTAAGAGCAGCCAGGGTGAGCCAACCGTGGGCCCTTCCTTTCTGGAGTATGGCAGAGGGGGTGAAAAGGCAGGTGTTCATTACCTTCTTTCTTGGTGACTTCAGTTACCAGTTGCCCACCCCCTGATCCTTCCTCTTCTTGGGGTAGCACAGCCCTCCGGACTCTCTGCAGGGGAGAGAAAGAGAAGAAGCAGTTGCAGACTCCTTGCCACTATTGCTTTCCTGCACCCCTGGAATATATAGATGAACAACTTGCTTTGGGAATCAGGGTGTATGTAGGAACACAGCTCTTAGACTGGTTAAAGGGCTGTTTTCCCAAAAGTATCAACCTGAATTCCTGAACAGGCATCAGAGGACAGATTTCTGGTCTGAAATGAAATTCAAAACCATGAGGTATGACAATAGCCCCATATCCAACTTCAGCTGAAGTGCCTAAAGGAATATAGTAATGAAAAAAGGGTACCTCCCAGAGTTGGAAATCAGGGGAGAGCAACACCCTCACACTGAAGATGTGAAAGCATTGTTGCACAACAGAGCACAGGTGCAACTGGTTTACAGGAAGGGCTGACCAGATCATCATTAGCTGCTTGCAGAAAAAAAAAAAAAAAAAATCCAGAGAGAAAGAAGGGACCCTGAAACTGATCCTAACTCCTTGTTGTGGTGGGGACTGCAGAGCAGGGCAGGCTGCCAAAGCTGTCAAGAGGGCCTCTGGGTGTAGAATCCCTGAGGCAGGATCCCAGGGCAATTATAGAAGAGATGAGCAGCCCTGCCCACAGGTGAGACCTGGAACTTGAGAAAGTAGCTGTAGTAATCTCAAAATTTCCCATCTCCTTTTCAGGGGCAACAAAACACTGTGAAAACTGTCAGGGACTTTCACTGTCTTCCAGACCAGTCTTAAGCTGGTGGCATATAGGCTTTCCTTGATGAGGATAGAGAAATGGAGAAAAATCGTGGGACAAGTTAAATACTGCAGCTGCCAGAATTGGGTTGGGCTGAAGAAATACCCTTACTAAATGGGAGATATTCTGGATCTTCTGGAATTCAGGTCGATGGCAGTAAGAAACAGAAGAACACTTAAACCTTCCCTGAAATTCAAGATGACCTGCATCCAAAAAACAACAACAAAAAAGATGACATACATCCATATAACAGGAGCCAACAGTGATGGAAATGAATATGTGAAAGTCGAAAATTGTTGCACATTAAAGTGATGTTGAATTTAACCACACCATAGAGATGATAAAGTGCAGTTTCCATGCTACAGGAAATAAATCCACATAATATGATTTCCAGGAGAGAAAATCAATATAGAAATATAGAAGCAAACTTTTTGAGTTAAAGAAAGATTCGAGTTGCCCAATTATAGGGAAAAAGGGAATCAGGCAAAATTAGTGAAGAGCCCCTTCTTGGACATTCCTAGGGGCAAAGAATAAAGAGCCTGGTGGCCCTCAGAGTAAATGACAGCATTTAGCGACAGACGCCCCAGAGCAATATCTGAGGGTTTTAAGAGGGAAAAGCTTGTAACCCAGGGATCTTTCACTCATCCAAGCCACTGGCCATGTGATATAACCACAGAAAGACATTCTCAGCCTTGCAAGGATTCAGACATTTGCCACCCATGTATCTTTCCTGAAAAAATTACTTGTAGAAATAGTCCCACCAATTAAGAAAGGAATCTCAATGCCAGAAATTTAAGATGTAATGTCAAAGAAATAATGATAAGATATAAAACCAATAAAATATAGAGTTTTACAATAAATAATTGCTAACATGGTTATGTGATTTGCTGGAAATATTTAGAAACAATTCTTTTTTTAAAAAAATAAAGGTAGAAAATATAAACAATTTCAGATCATATCCACAAAACAGGTATGGGGAAAAATCTGAAAGGATGAACATGGTGAGAAACAGGGGAAATAGAAGTGTGCTGTATTTCACTCTTTTGCAAGGGGAGTCATTAGCTTTGGTTTTATTCTTGACATTGATAAAGAAATACAGATTTAGTTGACATCTGGATTAAAAGAGCAGATTGAAACTCTCCTCTAGAGTTCTCGCCCCAATACCTAATATTTAGCAAAAAAAAAAAAAAAAAAAAAAAATGAGTTTAAAAGCATAGCCCCAGCCCCCAAATTGTCATCAGTGTCACTCAAACAAGGAAAGGATCCCAACTTAAAGCCAAAAACTTTAAAACTGGAAACCAAGGAAAAAAACACAAGACATTTTGGAACTGAATAGAATGGCTTAGCTGTGCCCTCCAACCTCCAGGCCTGGTATGTCATCAGATTTATAATTCTTCCTAATACTTCTAAATCCAGAAGGAGAAAACTGAGGGGCACCCCATCCCTTTCCTTTCCTGTCAGAGGAGTAATGAACATGCCTTTTGGAGAGAAAGGAGTAAAAAGCAAAAATGGAGTTCACGGAATGGGAGGAATGGTAGTAAAAGTTCCAGGGCTATACAATTGAGTGCTCCAGGACACGTGGCCGTGGGATGGATTATATCACACCAGCCCACCTAGGGATAATGAGCCCCATCCAGAACATTCAGCAATCCTTCCAAACAGAAGCAGAGGAAGGATGTTATGGATTGAACTGTGACCCCCAAAATTCATATACTGGGGTCCTAACCCCCCAGAACCTCAGAATGTGACCTTATTTGGAAATCAGATTGTTTAGATGCAATTAATTAAGATGAGGTTATTAGGGTGGACCCTAATCCAATATGAGTGGTGTCCTTATAAACGGGCGATTCGCACACATAGAGAACTCCCTGTGAAGATAAAGGCAGGAATTGGGATGATGCTTTTAACAAGGCAAGGAACACCAGAGACTGCCAGCAAACCACCAGAGGCCATGGGAGAGGCACGGCACAGATTCTTTCTCGAAGCCCGCAGAAGGAACCAACCCTACCATCATCTTGATCTTGGACTTCTGGCCTCCAGAACTGTGAGACAGCAAATCTGTGTTGTTTAAATCCCCAGTTGGTGGTTCTCTGTTACGGCAGCCCCAGGAAACACACAGACGGTATTCAGACCCGCATGTGCACCTCGGGGCAGCTCATTACCCCACCCCCACCCCCACCATTCCCTTGGACTTTACAAAAGTTGATGAACATAAAACACCCAGATCTTACACTAAAGTAGGATGGGGCTAGGGGGAGGTGGGATTGGGCTCAAATTTGATGGGAAGAGGGCCAAGGAGTAAATGACACCTCCCATTGTACCAGAACAAACAGAAAGTCTGGATAAAGCAAGATGCAAGTCTGGATAAAGAAGAAGCAAGATGAAGAGAAATGGCACAGAAACTACCCAAACCCACCACAGAAGTGAATAAATAAATAACCTGAATAAGAGAAAGAGCCTGGCTGTGGTGGACACCTTCATAAACTACCTGGATTTCCCTCAGCAATGGATGTACTTCCTCAGTCACCGGCAGTGCTACTGTCAGACAGCCCCCAGGGGTCAGCCCCTTTTGGGGACTGTGGCAGCTAAAGGAGCCATCTCACCCAAGATCATGCCCACCTCCCAACTGATCAACACAGGGGTATTAGGGCTCAGCCCCTTTGCAGCATCTTGGGACATCTCTGAAATGTCAGAGGTCCCTATAGTGTTGGCTGAGGCATTGTAACTGCATCGCAGCTGGACTGCTTCCTCTGCCCTATCCTGCCTTCATGCCTTCTCCCCTACAGGTGTTGGTCCTGGGGAACCCAACCTGTGATGCCAGAAGAAAACAGAACTCAAGGAACAGAAGGAAATTCCTCAGTGCCTTCAAGCTATAGAATTACTTAATTAGAACATGCATTTATGTGCGCACCTGTGTGTGTGTGTGTGTGTGTGTGTGTGTAGAGATGGGGTCTTGCTATGTTGCCTAGGCTGGTCTTGAACTCCTGGCCTCAAGCAGTCTTCCTGCCTCGGCCCCCCAGAGTGCTGGGCTTATATGCATGAGCAAAAACAACAGAATGAGATGAAAAGAGAAAATCCAAGCCTACAGAAACAAATTGAGAACCAAAACAACACAATTCAGAACCAGCAAATAAATTAGAAATAGAAATAGCAAAGAACAGAATGAAATGATGGTCTGCACAAAGGAATGACTGCTAAAAATGCAATGAATGTCACAGGAGAGAGACTAGTGATGATCCCAGTGAATGCAGATGGAAACGACAAAGAGATGAAAGCAACTGGGGAGAAACTAATAGATGTGGAAGGCAAAGATGCTCCCAGATGAGAGAACAAGTGTTCCCGAGGTAGCAAAACCCAACAAAAGGAAGGAAGATAAACTCAATGATATCAGCAGAGATTTCCCTCAAACGCAGAAGAAATGTAATCTGTATATGAAAAGAGAACATTGAATTCCAGGATGTGTTGTTGTTGTTATTATTATTATTATTATTATTATTATTATTATTATTATTATTATTATTTTGAGACAGAGTCTTGCCCTGTCACACAGGCTGGAGTGCAATGGCGCGATCACGGCTCACTGCAACTTCTGCCTCCAGGATTCAAGCGATTCTACTGCCTCAGCCTTCCAAGTAGCTGGGACTACAGGCCTGCACGACCACACCTGGCTAATTTTTGCATTTTTGGTAGAGATGGGGTTTCACTATGTTGGCCAGGATGGTATCAATCTCCTGACCTCGTGATCTGCCCGCCTCATCTCCCAAAACGCCGGGATTACAGGCGTGAGCCACCACGCCTGGCTCAGGATGTATATTTTAAATAGAGACAAGGTCTCACTGTTGCCCAGGCTAGAGTACAGTGGCACAATCATAGCTCACCGTAACCTAGAACTCCTGGGCTCAAGCAATACTTCCTCCTCAGCCTCCCGAGTTGCTGGGACTACAAGTGCCACCCACCCGACTGAGCTGGCTAATTTAAAAAACAAACAAACTAACAAACACACTTTTTGTAGAGATGGAATCTAGCTATGTTGCCCGGACTGGTCTCAAACTCCTGGTCTCAAGTGATCCTCCTGCCTCAGCTTCCCAAATTGCTGAGATTACAGGAATAAGCCACTGCACCCAACTGCCAATAAATTTTTATATAGAATTTTCAACATCAAGACAGGTTTTGTTAAGATGTTGATTTTAATGATAAAGTTTTCCCAGTTGCCTACAAAGAGAAGAGATATCACATGAGTCTCGGGCTTTTTCATAGCAATAACCAGCACTTGAGAACAATGGAGTAACATATACAAAGTTCTAAGGGAAGGAACACACAACCCGAGACTGTCGCACCCAAGCAAAATAGCATCAAATATGAAGGAAACTGACTGACCTTCTCAAACATGGGAGAATTCATGGACTGAAACACCCATGAACCCTCCTCAAAAACACCACCTGGCAAAGAAATGGCACTAATTAAGAGAATAATAGAAATAAATAACTCAGAAACAGAGAAGCTGTGGTTATATTCACTACAGGTAAGAACAGAATCCACTAAAATATAGAACTACTCCTAAAAGATGGGATTATGGAGACAGAGAAGATGGGAATGGTATCAATCTAGACAGTGTAAAAGACAAAAGAAAGAAGAGTTGCCACAGAGTTTCACTCTCAAAGAGAGTGCTCCTGTCTGTCTTTCAAGTCACAGAGACAATAAATGCACTCTTTAAAAATATACAGTGATGGCAGCCTCTTAAATGTCTTTTCACAACCTTGACTTTAGAAGAATCTTTAGGACATAAATCCTCTTGTGAATAAATATTCATTTGAAGATCAAGCAGTCCACTTCAGTTTCTTTAAAAAAAAAAAAAAAAAAAAAAAAATCCAAAAGGCCAGGCACAGTGGCTCACGCCTGTAATCCCAGCACTTCGGGAGACCAAAGTGGGTGGGTCTCCTGAGGTCAGGAGTTCAAGACCAGCCTGGCCAACATGGCAAAACTCTGTCTCTACTGAAAAAATAAATACAAAAATTAGCCAAGCGTGGTAGTGGGCATCTGTAATCCCAGCTACTCAGGAGGCTGAGGCAAGAGAATCACTTGAACCTGGGAGGTGGAGGTTGAAGTGAGCCAAGATCATGCGACTGCACTCCAGCCTGGGTGACAGAGTGGGACTCCGTCTCAATTAAAAAAAAAAAAATTCATGTGAAACCACAATTAGTGCTTTTAAAAATTAGAAATAGCACTTGTAATATAATCCCACTTAATAACAGTATATCTAACTTTGATCATCCATTTGTCCTTTTTTCTATAAGTCCTTTTGTCCATATGTGTGGCAAGAGACCAGAAACTGTGTGACTGCCGATAGTTTTCAGGTGGTGAGATTTAAAAAAAAAAAAAAAACAACTTATCTTTATACTTTTCTGCATTCCTTTAATTCTTCGTAATGATGATTTATTAGTTTTCTAAGATCAATGGTCATTTACTTTTAAAATATAGGAGCAAATATCTAATGTGTTAACTGTTAATTCTACACAGGAACAGGGATATTTTGTCTTTTTGTGGTGGGGTTTATAGTTTTGCGATTTTCAAGAATATTTTTCTAAATAAAAATCATATATATTTATACACACATATATATACACACACAGATATCTACCCATGTACATACATACATCAGTAGAATAGGATATATAATTTTCCAAATAATTAGAGAAAAGAGAATGAAGAAAGCGTAATCGATATGGCAAAATGCAAGAAAATAAAAGGGAAGCATAAGAAAGCCCCCAAAATCAGAAGGCAACATAGGAAAAGAGAAGGTTTGAGAAGCTGCTTGTTCTCAGGTTTGCTGATTTTTAGGGAAATCAATTGATTTCTTTTCACGCTGAGCATCATTATTTCATTATTGAGGATTGTTATTTCATTACTGAGTGTTTTACTTCTTTTAGATGCTTTTAGGCACTGTGCTAAGAACTTTTCTATATGTCATTAAATTCTACCACAAGCCTGGAAGGTAAGTGTAATTATCCTGTTTTGAAGATGAGAAAAGTGAGGTCCAGATGGATTGGCAACTAGTCCAGGTGGCAGAATCAAGATGGAGCCCCAGTGAGTCTGACTTCAACACTCATGGCCATCGCTGCTTTCTCTCACCCCCTCCCCATGACTCTGCCTCCCCCCGCAGCAGGATCAAGTGTGCAGCGTGCCTGGGGCAGAATGGGGTGGGATGGGGTGGGATGGGGTCGGGGGATGAGGCACTCACCGGGATTAAGATGGGCTCTGGTTCCTGCTCCCCAGGGACACATTCACCTAGGTCACAGAACAGGAGAGAGGAGTGAATAAGAGGACCAGGCTCAGGGGCCATCCTAGACCCAGATTTGTTTCTTTGGTGAGCATCGTGCTGGGAACTTGTCGTACCTTAGTCCACTTCATGAATAGTCCTGCCTGTGTGGCTTGCTCATGGCCATTCACTGGAAAAGCAACAGACTGGTGGCTGCACCATCATTACCATCTGTCCACTCCACCCCACCCCACTAGCATCGTTTTATCAGCATCATGGAAAGAATAGCAATAGCTAACACTGACTGAGCATTTATGAGCACAGTGCTATTGTACTTAATGGTTTTATTGCATTGCCTTTTACAGCAACTTCTAAGGAAGGTGTTATTATGCCCAGTTGACATATGAGGGAAATGAGGCTCTGAGAGGTTGACTAGCCAGAGGCCACAACAGCTAAGTTTGAATCCAGGTGCTCTTGATGGCAGCAGTGGGCCATCCGGAGTGGCCACTGCCATCACACTGGCTGCAGTGGGGAGGCACGAGCATTGGTGGTTAGGAGTGACTGCAGAAGTGGCAGTGGTGGAGCTGGGACCCCTGTGGCTCCCATTCCTGGGGCAGGCAACTGTGCCACCCCCATCCTCATGCAGCCAGGTAGACCCCACTCCCAGGCCCAGAGCCTCTGTTGCTCCAGACTCTGGCCCCACCTTGCCATTCTCACCCATCGTCACTGCGGAGAGGTCGTGGGGAGGAGGCTGACAGTCCCCGGAGCCCACCTCTGGGAGCCCCCTGGAGCCTGCCACCCTGGGGGCCCTCACAATGGGGCTGGGCTGAGTCACCTGCCAGCAGGGGGGCAGTACAGTTGGGCAGAGAGGGCCCCTGAGGCAGAGCCCATTCCAGGGTCTCCTCTCTGCTAGGAGCTGAACACTGCTCAGAACACCCTGGCTGCAGAAAGGAGCTGCCCACTGCAGGTCCCCTCCAAGCTGTTCTATTGCTCAGTAAACCTCCCCTTCATCTCACTCACCCTACATTTGTCTGTTTACCTCATTATTTCTGGTCACAGGACAAGAACTTGGGACCCACCAAATGGCAAGGCTAACTGTAACACAAACAGGGCTGAAACATGCCCTTTGCTCACCACATTGCAGGTGAAAAGGAGAGAAAAGCTACAGCCCTCTGGGGAGCCCAGACCTGGGAGCTCCACAAGCCAGGACTGGAACTCCCTCTTTGGGGCCCAGCAGTTCCTGGCATCTCCGAGCTTCCAGGCACCACTCCATTCCCTGGTGCCAGCTGGGAAATCTGCTTGTGGTGCACCTGGTCCAGCCACACCCTTACAGAGTGCTGGCACCATGCCAGCACCTGGAGCTGCCCACCCCATGGCAGCAGCCAGCATGTTTGACTGCAGTGGCTGGACCCCACGCTCACTCAAACATCCCTTGCCGCTTCATGCCTGAGTTGCCGTCTCCCTTGGAGGTGTGGGATCCAGGCCAGTAGCATGAGCCAAGCACAGTCTACCAGGCCAAGTGGGTGGAACAAGCCCAGCAGGCCCAAGCAAAACTCAGGCAAAGGCACCACTGGCCACAGAGGTTTCCAGCCAGAAAAGCAATGCCCCAAAGATTCCGTAACACTCTGATTCCTGAGCCCACGCTCTTAATCCCAAAACTCTTTCGCCTCCTAAGAGGTATCTGTGGATTCTGGCTACAACCTCCCTGAGACACATGGCAGTAGATCAGCACTGAATGGGTTCTAGTCTAAGCTCTGCTAGGAATAAGCTCTGAGACTTGGAGCTAATCCATTGGCTTCCTGATTCACTATGGAGGGGAGGCTGTGGCCCCTCTTTATCTCAGAGGATTGTAGTAAGGACCCAGGGGCTGGGATGGTCTCTGGCACCCACAAGGGATGAAGAGGGGACAGGAATTTGAGGTGGAGGGGTGCTATGTACCTCGGTCAGCCATGATGAAGATGGAGTCCTCAGGGATGCCGACACTCTGGGCAACCACTCTGAAGTCCTGCAGGAGGGTCTCCCTCAGCTGCGGCGCCCGCCCTGTAAGGAGGAAGCAGAGGAGACGCCTAGAACCACCAGGTGCTTTGAATGGAAGGGCCTGAAATGATTCTGCCCAGTGATTTTCACTTAGGGAAAATTTGAAAACTGTTGATGCAGTTTAATCTATTTGATACACTGAAGGAAAGACAGGCTCCCAAGAGGAAGAGGGGTCCCTCCCAAGTTCCCACCCAGGTCTCCTGAGTCCCCACAAAGGACTCTTCCCTTTTTTTTTTTTGAGACGGAGTCTCGCTCTGTCACCTAGGCTGGAGTGCAGTGGCGTGATCTCAGCTCACTACAAGCTCCGCCTCCTGGGTTCACGCCATTCTCCTGCCTCAGCCTCCCGAGTAGCTGGGACTACAGGCACCATGCCACCATGCCCGGCTAATGTTTTGTATTTTCAGTAGAGACGGGGTTTCATCATGTTAGCCAGGATGGTCTCGATCCCCCCGCCCTTTTTTTTTCTTTTTTTGAGACAGGGTCTTGCTCTGTTGCCCAGGCTGAAATGCAGTGGCACAATCATGGCTCATTGCAGCCTCAAATTCCTGGGCTCAAGTGACCCTCCTGCCTAAGCCTCCTGAGTAGCTGGGACTGCAGGCACATGCACTATGCCCAGCTAATTCTTTAATTTTTCGTAGAGATGCAGTCGCAGTATATTGCCCAAGGTGGTCTCAAACTCCTGGCCTCAAGCAATCCTATTGCCTTGTCCTCTCAAAGCGTTGGGATTACACGTGTGAGCCACAGCACCCAGCCCCCACTGGTTCTTTTAAGGGCCTGGAGGCTCTGTAATTCTCTGGGCCTGGAATTTTAGAGATCAAAAAAAGAGAATTTCACCTCCTCCAGGGAGACTCAGTGATTGTATCTGTCTCCAAATTGGAGTTTTGTCAGAAGGAAAAAGCAAAACTGCCTGCCCTTACCCACTCCACTGTCCATAAGTCAATGTCCTCCCACCCTCAACTCCAATGGGCACATCTAGTAATGAGCCTTTACCGTAGAGCTTGGCAGTAATGGTGGGTCCATGACGGCGGCTGAATTTCTTGGTCAGGAAAATGGCATACTCATCATAGTTGGTGTGGACCACATAGGACTCCATGGTTATGTTCCATTCTGCATGGGAGGTGCAGGCAGACCAAAGGGATCAGTGGTCAGTAGACTCTTCTAGCTGGAGGTCCGTCACCTGTTTATTCACACAACATCTCCTCATCCATCCATCTATCCACGCATGCCTTCCATATCTCCATTCATCAATTCATCCATATTCAGTCTCTCCCTATCCACCCATCTATCTCCTCCATGTAGTCACATTAATTCATCCACCATCACTCAATCCGTCTATCCTCTCCATACATCAATCCATCTCCCTTCCTTCCTTCTTTCCTTCCTTTCTTCTTTCCCCTGTCACTCCATCAATTTATCATCAGGTAACTGACTGATTGACTCATTTATCCTTAGATATATTCAGTTACCAATCATTTGTTCATTCATCCATCTATCTAGCCAAACATTCACACATTCAGCCCTAACACAATTGTTTGGCACATGGAGCATATTCAACAAACATTTTCTGAACTAACAAATAAATTCATGTCCAAATCCCTCTCTCACTTAGCATCATGTACACTGTACATGGTAGATGCTTAGTAAATTTTTATCAGCTGATAGCAGGTGCCTAAGAAGACATGAAGACTGATGAAATCAGCACCATCACCCTACTCTGGGCGTGGGCACCAGGGGGGCCAGGGAAGGAGAGAGGGAAGGGGAGGAGGAGAGGAGGAGAAGGAGAAGGAAGAGGAGGAGTTGTTTGGGGGAAGGCTAGATGACATCTCATCTAAATGGGAGGAAAGGTTACAGAGGCAGAGGGAGCTGAGGACATCAAGGTATTTTTAAGCAAAGGAGAGAATGCGCGTGTCTCTTTCCACTCCACTTACTGGATTTATGATAGAGAAACTTCCCATCAGTATCTGTTTTCTCATAAGCTCCAGACGTCTCCTCACAGACACCTTTCCTAGAAATGAACAAATCAAAAAGAAGGTCACTCCTGGTAGAGATCTTGGTCCTGACTCAACCCTCCTGCAGGGCTGTTTCCAAATGCCTTGGTTTTGGGGAGTTTTTTTGTTTGTGTGTTTTTGTTTGCTTTTTAATTCGGAAATGAACATTTCCAAATGTCTTGTTTAATCCTCACACGAGCCCTGAGAGACCCTCATTTTCCATATGATGGAAGGACACAGAAGAAGAGACAAATCCATGCCATCCTCCTGGCAAATCCAGCACTAAAGCCGCCTTCCTTAATCAAAGCTACACATTATACTGAGGCAGGAGGAGCTGGAGTGATGAATTCCTGCACTCATCCATGTATTGTTCTGGGTCTCTCTTGCCCCAGTTTTCTCATTTATAAAATGGGGATCATGATAGTTTCTACCTCACATGGTTAGTGTGAGGATCAACTGACACATATGTAAAGAACTTGGAGGAAGCACTATATATGAATCAGCTATTATTGTTACAATGAGCACTATTTATCCAACGGATATTTATTGGGCAGCACCTATGTGGCAAGCCCTGTGCTACATGGCAGGGATACATGAGAGAGCAAGACAGACCCCATCCCCTGGGGCTCCTGGAGCTTGCAATTGCGTGGGTCAGCCAGGCAGGCGAGAGGCAGATGCAATCAGTGTGAGAAGTACCACATGGGGGTAAGTGTGAGGTCCTCTTCGGGCACAAAGAAGGGCATGTAACCTGAACCTGGGTGTCTGGGAGGGCTTCCTGGAGGAGGTGACATGAAACCTGAGTTCTGAAGAATCCACAGGAACTAATTAGCCCAGGGAAGTCAGGAGAGGTGCTCCCAGTAAAAGGAACATCAGGTGCAAGGACCTCGAGGCATGAGAGCTCCAGAACCGAAAGAAGGTCCACATGAGTAGGACTCAGAGTACATGGCAGAGTGTGTGGCAGGGAGTTCTGGGCACTGGGAGGGTCCTGGAAAGCCACATCAAGAGTTTGAATCTTACTCCCAGGGCATTGGGGAATCATGGAAGGGTCTCGAGCAGATGTGACTTTTCAAAAGGTCTTTCTGGTTACTGGGTGAAGAGTGGATGGGGTGGAAGGGTGGAGATCAGAGGTGGGGAAAGTGTAGAGAGGTTGTGGCAGACAACCAGGAAAGAAAGGGAGGTGGCTTGGACCAGGGCGGTGGCAGTGGAAAGCGGAGAAGTGAACAGGTTGGGGGGATTTAGGAGGAGAATGGGCAGGACTTGATGATGGGTGACAGGGGAGAAAGGAGCCCAGTTCCCAGGTTGGGTCCCTTGGGAGGCTGAAGTGCCCACACTGGGCTAAGGAATGCCCAAGGGGGAGGAGCAGTTTGCAGAACAGGCACAGTGCTGGGACACTGCCCTCGAGGAACAGGACACCTGAAAGGGGCCGTCCTGGTGGAGGAGAGTAGAGGGATCTGGGGTTCAGTGGGAAGGTCCTGGCTGGAAGCAGAGATCTGCAACTTCCCAGGATGGGCGGGGCTGGGAAGGTTGTGGGTCTCTGGGTCTCTCTCAGCTTTCCGGCCCCAC
This sequence comes from Hylobates moloch, assembly GCF_009828535.3. Classification (NCBI taxonomy): domain Eukaryota; kingdom Metazoa; phylum Chordata; class Mammalia; order Primates; family Hylobatidae; genus Hylobates; species Hylobates moloch. Next base: position 86,176,063 of record NW_026652285.1, read on the forward strand.
CACAATGCTCACCGCCAACGAGTGCTGGTCATGCTGATCTCCGCCTCTGTATCGCCCTCTCTGAGCACCAGCGTGCTCACTGTCATCCTGTCCATGATCTTCTTCAGCCAGGGGCAGGTGGAACCGATGGCCAGGTTGTACCACTTCCCATAGATCTAGAAGGCAGGTGAGCTCTGGGGGTCTGCATCAGTCTCAGACCTCAAAGCATACCTGGCTGACATCTGCTGCCAGCCCTCCACCACCACCTCCTCCTCCTCCTCTTCCTCCTCTTCCTCCTCCTCCTCCTCCTCCTTGAAATGACTTATCCTTTTAAGGGATAATGTCTTATGACTAATCAGAGGCCACACATCTTCAAGGGAGGACAGATCCCTAACAGTGGCGTTTCAGGCATCACAGCGAGCCCAGGAAGCATGTGTGCGGCTGGGGTCCCAACCTGCCCTGCAGAAGGGCTAACTCTCTCGAGATGTGGGATCTGTCCATAGCTCCATCAACCACTGCTCCCCAAGAGCTGGAGTCCTGTCTTTTACTCCTCCAATGATGGGGTGTTCCCCACCTTTCAGGGCAGCCCACAGCCCCGTGTTAGGAAGTATTTCAAAAGTATAATGAACGTGATGGGGTCATTCAGGATAGGCCTGCTTCCTCTTCCTCCTGAAAGTGCATGGGACAGCTGAAGGAGCCCTCAGGCTCCTGCGGAACAGGCCAATGTGCCCCAAACCCTTTGCGTCCCAGACTGCCACAGGGACCTGCTCCTCATTGTCCCTCTGCCGCGACCTTTCCTTGTCCCTAAAAGTAAACAAAACCCACATGACACCACAGCTAGAAGGTTCTGAGACCCTTCATACAGACATGGAGACAGCCCCAGGTTGGCAAGGGTCTGCTCAAAGCCACCCCGGGATTTAGGGCAGAGTGGGGGCTGGAAGGCAGCTCTGGCACTCCACACTCACAGGAGAGTGTCCTGCCCCGGTCCAGGTCTCTCCTTGTGCTCAAGCCTCTGAATGTCCCCCAACCCCAATCTCTGTCCTGCTTCACCTCTTGCCCCACATGCCCAACCCGAAAGCTGCTGGCCACATGCCCACCCTGTGCCACCCCAGGTGTCTGTCCACAGTCAGGCCAGGATGTGGGCAGGGGACACAGGAAGAACTAAGGGAAAGATGCCACAGAGAGAGGGGAGTCATTAGAGAAGGAAGGGCTGGGAGGTCTGGGCAAAGTTAGGTGCCTGCCGGGGGGCTGCAGGGCAGCGGCAGGCAGGACAAAGCCTTCTCCGGAGCGGGTTCCCATTAACACAAGGGTTCCCCTTGGAGCCCACGAGGACATGCAGAAGGTGAGGACGTTTGACTCATAGCATGTCAGCCAAGAAGCCCACGGAATGGCAGGGGATAGAGTTGTACCTTCAAAGGATCCCATAATCCCAGATGATCTGAGTGGAAGCCTGAGACCCCGAGACAGGCAGCACTTGCCCAGCAGGCCCCATCTGCCTGGACTCCCCATCACCACATCCACCCCCAACAGAGAGCGGCAGCCCTACCCGAGAGATATTGAAGTTTTCCTGCACTTGGATGTCCGCGGGCGGCGTCGGCACAGGGCCAGCGCTCACTGCCAGGCAGGTGCTCAGCAGCAAGAGCAGGGCCCCGAGGCTCCTCATGGCTCTGGGCTCCTCTGCCTTGGTGTATCCCACAGGCTCCGTCTAGCAACAGAAGGGCCACTGCCTCCCTGCAACAGGGTAGCTGTGAACTGAGGCTGGGGAAGGGGCCTGTGGCTTGTAATTGACCTCAGTGTTTGCCCTGCTCAGCTGAGGCCAATTACAGCCCCAAGGCCAGCTCTGATCGATCCCTGTAGCCTGGCTGGGGTCAGCAGTACCAAGAGGCCGGGGTGGCTGCTTCAGAAGAGGCACTGGCCAAGCACAATAGGGCTCTGGGGCACCAGGGTTGGGCTCCGCCTCCCAAAAGTCCCCGAAAGTTTCCCCACCTGTCACTGGGGGCATGCGAGGATGGGGAGCGACCTGGCCTTTCTGCTGAGTCATGCCATCTGGACCTCACAGCCTGTGAGCCAGCAGGTCAAGCCTGATTGGGCCCATTTCTCACAGGAAAAAACTGAGGCCCAAGGAGAGGAAGTGACTTGCCAGAGACCTCAGGGAAGTCTATGGGCAGAGCCAAGATCAGAACCCAGGTATCCTGTCTCCCGAGTTCCTTCTCCAGCCCCCAGGCTTTCCCCAGCCTTTGCAAATAATAGAGACATTAACAATGATGACTGTTACGAGCTTCTGTTCACTGAGCACCTGCTGTGTGCTGGCTGTGTTCCAGGCACTTTACACGTGCCACAGGTGTCCGGTGAATCCCCACAACAAGCTTATGAAGTAGGCACTATTTGTCCCCTTTACAGGCAGAGGAGTTGAGTCTCCAAGAAGTGCAGCGACTTGCCCAGTATCCCTCAGCCGGGAGTGGAATAGCTGGGAAAGGCGTGGTAGAGACCACGGACGTGGGAGCCAGCAGCCTACAGTGGCACTCACTGCTGTGTGACCTTGGGCAAGTCACTTTACCTCTCAGTGCCTTGGTTTCCTCATCCGGAAATGGGGATAATAATAGTTCCTAGCTCCTAGCATTGTTGAGTGAGCACTTGCAATGCGCTAGGACAGTACACAGCATAGAGTAAGAGCTGAGTGTTTGTGGTGGGTTGAACAGCGCCCCCTCCAGAATCCATGTGCATCCCGAACCGCAGAATGAACCTGATTTGCAGATGTGATTAGATAGATGAGGTTTAACTGGATGACAGGGGTTCTAAATCCAATGACCAGTATCTTTATAAAAGAATGGCGAGGGAGACTTAGACACAGGGATACAGGGACACAGAGAGAAGCACGGGGAAGATGTGGCGTGAAGCCGGAGGCAGAGATGGGAGGGACACAGCGACAATTCAAAGATCACCGAGGATTGATGGCAGCCACCAAAAGCTAGCAAAAGGCAAGGAAGGACTTTTCCCCAGAGCCTTCAAAAGGAACATGGCTCTACTGAAAACTTGGTCTCAGGTGTCTGACCTCCAATGCTGAGAGAAAACACATTTCCTAGCAGCCCTAGGAAACTAATACAGTAGTTATTAAACTTAAGGTTTTATTTATTTATTTATTTATTTATTATTTTGAGACAGAGTTGCACTCTTGTCGCCTAGGCTGGAGTGCAGTGGTGCGATCTCGGCTCACTGCAACCTCCACCTTCTGGGCTCAAGTGATTCTTGTGCCTCAGCCTCCCGAGTAGCTGAGATTACAAGTGCCCACCACCACGCCTGGCTAATTTTTGTATTTTTAGTAGAGACAGCGTTTCACCATATTGGCCAGGCTGGTCTCTAACTCCTGACCTCAGGTGATCCTCTCACCTCAGCCTCCCAAAGTGCTGGGATTACAGGCGTGAGCCACTGCACCCAGCCCAAATTTAAGATTTTAAATGAGAACTTTTTAAAACCCAGGTCAGTTGTCTGTGAGCTCACACTCTTGCCAGCAATACCACAGGCCTCTCTATGAATTTCCCTTCTCCAGTGGTCAAAGCTACTGTCCTTACTTCCTCCCTGCTTTTGGCATGGAACATTCCAGACTCTCAGCCACCTCTCTTCTAGAGCTGGGAATGACCCCTTCGGGCAGGCAATCCCAAAAATAAGACCGCTGCTTATGTGAGAATCAAAGGATTCCCCCGTGTAGTCAGTACAGAAACAAATGGTGTATCATGTCCCTTCTGTAAGATTCAGTCAGTACATCCCTCTTTCACTGGTATCCAGAACAAAAGTGTGCTTCTATTCATAAATGTGTTTCCTTTGCTCCGTCACTCTAACCTTGGCCAGTGATTAGATTCCCTTCTTGCTTTGGCTGCTAGGAAGCTCAAAGCCATGATGTAAGTTTAAGCACAGTTACTGTCTTGGTTTAGCTTTCTGGGACGGTTACCTTCGTGTTCCTTATGTTCACAAAGCTTCTCAGTCTTTGATGTTTTAGTTAATGATGGTAGTGAGGAGGTGGTAGCCCCCAACTTCTCCTTGTTCTGCATGATATTGGAGGTGTCTTTCCCTTGCTAAAGATCACTTTCCTTATCTGTGAATGGAAGAAAACAGTTCTTGTTCTGTCTGTCAAGAGGCCGAGAGACAATGTGTGAGGAGGTGTCCTGTAAACTGTCCACTGCCTTACCTGTGTGGTGGTTCAGGGTGTCTACCTTTGGAGGAGGCAGGCCTGGTACAAGAATAAATAAATAACAATGAACCATTAATAGGAATAAAATCATCCTACTAAGCCTGCTTACAGTGCACCAAGATGGCTCGCTGACCTTCATGTTGGGTCTGCATGACTCCGGTTATCAACCCCATGGTCCAGATGGGAAGCCTGAGACGCGCAGGGGTGGAGAAGCCCCAGTCCTAGCCTCTCTTGGACAGGGCTGTTCATTCAGTCGCACAGCCTCTCCTGGGGGTGGGGAGAGGCCCAGAGGATAAGTCCAGGATATTGATCTCTTCTCCTGCCTCCAGGAATGTTTGTGCTCCTGAGATTATTAACCAGAGCAAACAGAGAGAGTAAATGCTGCCAAGGGCCACTTGGACTTTTGACTGCTTTTTAAAAGTTAACCTTGGGACACAAGGTTGCAAGACCAACAGCGGTCAGAGAGCTGCTGCCCCCTCTTCCCCTTCTGGCTGCTGGGGTGGGAGGACGGAGGCTCTGGGTTCCCTGCCCTCCTAGGGGGCCCAGGGATCTAAGAGTCCATGGGAATTGCTAGGTTCTGAAACCATTTGGTTGTGGGGGAGGGTCTTGCCCCTCACAGGAGACCTCAGAACCTCAGGGGTGCCCAGTGCAATACGGAATAGAGGCCTCGATTTTCAGATGCACATACTGGGGCTCAGGGAGGGGATGGGACTTGGTCAAGGTCACCCAGTGTGTGGCCGAGTTGGGGCCAGATAGGCCTGACTGTGGCACCCAGGCTCTCCCCTCATCATTTATTCTTGTGTCTACTTGTTCTTTTGCCAAATACGCACTCCATGCTTGGTGCTGAGGACAGGATGGGCATATGACAGGCCTCCCAGAGCTCCCTCGAGGCCTGGGGTTGGGAAACAGACGAGGTGAGAAGACGATAAGACAGGATGGTTGCTGCAGTGATCGGGGAAGCAGGGGCCAGGGCAGGGGAGTCAGACTCCAAGAGTAGGAGTGAGCCAGACAACAGTCTCGGGGGGTGGGTGCATGGGGGAGGGGAGTGGGTTCCAGGCACAGGGAACAGCAATTGCAAAGGCTTTGAGGAAGAAAATAGAAAATTATTTTAATTTCTATCCAAAAAGACAAATAAATCCACAGGTCTGGAGCTTGGGGACAGAAGGGAGTGGTGAGAGTGAGGCTGGGGAGGTGGCTGAGGTCCAGTAGGTGGGATCGTGTTGCTGGGCCAAGGGGTGTTGCTTGGGGGTGCACAGGGGGCACTGGTGGGTTTTCAGAAGTCAAGGCCAACCAGATTAGTAATCAGGAGAGATCAATCAGGAGGTAACGTAAGCTGGAGACCCAGGAAAGCAACTCCTTCGGAGATTTTCCAGGAAGAAGGAAGGGGCCGGGCCAGGGCACTAGGACCCAGTGACTGGACCCACAGGGACATCAGGGACATTGACTGGGACTCAGACCAGAGGGTGTGGTCAAGGTTTGAGTCCTCCTCTGCCAATGGTGGAACGATAAGATGACTTTCTCCGTGACAGGAGGCCTTGCCTCCAATGTCTGACCTTGCTCAATTTCCACGGCCTGGTGCCACAGCCTGTCCACTTAGGGTCCCCATGGCGTAGCTGGAGGTGCACAGCACCCATAACTCCATGACTGGTGATGTGGAGGAGTGTTCTCACTGCCCTGTGACTTCTAGGCATTGTTACTCATCCCTACACCTCCGTCCCAAAGAGCAAGTCCACCCAGAGACTTGAGTCTGAGTCCTTGTGGCTTGCTGGGGGACAATGGGGCAGTCACTTCCCTCCAAGGCTTCAGAGCTGACATAATAACTGAATGAGGGTCACTTGTGAAAATGCACCCCAAGTGTGTAGATTCATAGGACCCCTGTCATCATAGGCACTTGGTACCGCACGGGCTCCAGCTAAGGACTCCATACATTGCTGGAACTGCACTAAGGTGTGAACTTCCCTTGTCCACCAGGGGGCAGCAGAGAACTTCCAGAAAGAACCACCAGGGTTTGCTCACAGATTGTTCTGTACAGATGGAGACAGAGGCAAGGAGCAAAGGCTCAAAGAGGTACAACGCGGGTTCGCGCCCAGGCTTAATTGCCCCAAGCCTACTTAAAATCCCCTGGTGAGTGTAAAACATTTAGCCTCTACCTTGCCCATCCCTACCCTGCTAGAGAGCTTGATGCTTGGTTGGGGCCCTTTAAAAAAAATAGTTTTGCTGGGGAACCAGAATTGGGTGCAGCTGCTGCAGACCACGAAGGCTACTATAACTTTACTAAGTTATTACTGTCTGCCAAGTCTACGCAGAGCACTACAAGAGCATGTCGTTCTAAATCCTCTATTAAGAATCCCTTTGGAGTGGAGTGGCTCAGGCCTGTAATCCCAGCACTTTGGGAGGCTGATGGGGGCGGATCACCTGAGGTCAGGAGTTGGAGACCAGCCTGGCCAACATAGTGAAACTCCCATCTCTACTAAAAATACAAAATTAGCTGGGTGTGGTGGCGCACGACTGTAATCCCAGCTACTCGGGAGCCTGAGGCAGAAGAATCATTTCAACCCGGGAGGCAGAGGTTGCAGTGAGCCAAGATCACTCCATTGCACTCCAGTCTGGACAACAAAAGTGAAACTCCATCTCAAAAAAAAAGAAAAAAAAAAAAAGGATCTTTTTGTGGGGTGGTGAGGAGGGAGAGCATCAGGAAGAACAGCTAATGGATGCTGGGCTTAATACCTAGGTGATGGGTATATCTGTGCAGCAAACAATCATGGTACCTGTTTACCTATGTGGCAACCTGCAGATCTGCACATGTACCTCAGAACTTAAAATAAAAGTTGAAGAAAAAAATAATCTTATTATGCTGGTAGCCCCATTTTGCAGGTAGGGAAACTGAAGCTAAGACATCAGGTGATCATGCATTGAAGGTCACCCAGATATTAAATTCAAACCAAGATCTGTCTCTGTTACACTTAAGGCACTCTGCTGACCCTGTCTCTTGTCTCTTCACTAGATATTAGGCCATGTTTTTTAGACACCTGGAGCTGATGAGTGTCCCTTCACTGGACTCTTCACAGCCGAAGTCAGGCCTATTTCTCCCTTCCCCAGCCAAGGGTCATCTCAGCGTCTGCTATATCAAGTCCAGACCCTCTTTCCCTCCTTGGGGCCCAGCACTGTGCTGGGTGCATAATAGGTGCTCAGCCAACAGTGCTGACTAACTTACTCAGAACCATGGGAGAGATTTAGTTCAGATCCCAAGAAGGACCACCCACGCAGAAGACAGCTGAGGGAGACTGGGGAATTGGACTCACCATATCCAAAACCCCTTAACCTTATGTTCAATGAACGAGCAAAGGAAGGAATGACTGGGCTCTCAATGGCAAAATTTATAAAGCAAAGACCCCTTGCTCTGTGGTGGCTTGTCCTTGAGTCATCAAATTTGAGTTTGTCTGTGTATTATGGCCTGGAGTACCCCCAAGGCATTGTCTGGCATGCTGTGACGATTAAGCTGCTGAACTTTATATCCAGACAGACCTGGGTTCCAGTCATGACTGCAACCCTTTCCTGCCTGTTTGATCTTAGCTAAGTGACTTCACCTTTCTTTCTCTTCTGTTAAATGGGGTTAATATGAGCTCATAGGGGTGTATGAGAATTAAATGATGAGAAGCATGTCATGTCCTTGCTCCTTGGAGAGCTTTGTCAATAATAAACGTTGGCCCTGGGTCGGGGTGCCCTTAGATGTTATCAATCCAGGTTCCTGATTGCAGGAGTGGGTGGCTTAGCCTGGAGAAGCATTCCTGCCCTTATAATCTTTGGAGCTCAGAGTGTCTTTGAGATCAGAGCGCCCTGGGGACAGAGCTTGTGGCCCAGGATCTAGCTCCTTTTGCACCCCTGAGGAAAGGGTTACCAAAGAATAAACTTCCAAAGGACTCGTCTGTGTCCAGGAAGGGGACGCAGGCATATTCCTGCTTGTTGCAGGCCAATCTTATTGTCCATTGAAGCAGGACCTCCAGGGACCTGCCCCACCTCCTGGCTGACCGAGTTGATGCAACCCAGCGTCTCTGCAAGGACTCAAATTGCTCTTTCCTGAGACCACGAGGCAAGCTGAACTCTCTGGAAATTCCCACCGGCCTTTCTTCAGTGAAGACAAATGGATTTCTCTGAATCAGTTGCCTTGGAAGGGCAGTGAGAACCCTTCCCTGGCTCTTGCCCTTGGGAGACAGAGCCCTTCTTTCCACTTCTTTCCCTGGAAGAATCTGCGTTAGGAGGGTCTCCCTGGAGGAGGGAGCCAGCCGAGCTGGATGTCAACAAGTTCATGAGTCTGTAATAATGAGAGTCCGGAAGTTGACACAATTCCTCCTCCACAAGTAATGATAGAATGTTTGTGCTGAAAGCATCCATTAGTAATAATAACAGCAATAACAACTAGCATTTATTTAGCACTAACGATGTGCCAGGCTCTGTTCTGAACAGTTTATACGAATTCACTCCTAGTTCTCACATCATCCCCTGTGAGCGTGTATTAACTCCTCATAGGGTAAACCAATTTTATCCCCACTTTACAGAGGAGGAAACTGGGGTTCAAAGAGATTCACTCTTTTGCCCAGCCTCCCACAGCTGGTATGTTGGGCAGATAGAGGGTGAGAAAGGGAGCGGGTTTGCCCAAAGTTCTGTAGCCTGGAGACCACGGAGATGTCCTGCTCCACCCAGGGCCCTGCCCCATGGAGAAAGGCTGGGCTGCAGGGCTGCACTTCTAATTGTCTAGATACCAGCTCAGGCACCGGGTAGTTTTTAAAGAATCCCTTTGGGGTTGGGGTGGTGAAGGATCCACCACCGGCGGGGAGGTTGAGAAAGTCCCTTCCTCTGCTTTGTCAAAGTGCCTCTGCGTGGTCTGGCCTTGCTGGATTGTGCCGGGCTGTGGTGGAGAACAATGTCTCTAGGAAGGCACCCCAACTATCCTCAGGGGTTCCTAAGTTGGACAGAAGCTGATCCTCTACCTGTCCTTCCTCCGTGGTCCCACTGGGTGGCACCTGGCATGGTGGTTGAGGCCAGCCAAGTTCAAATCCCGCTTCTGCCACCTACTGGCTGCGTGACCTTGGGCAAGTTCTGAGCCCCTTCCTGCCTTGGTTTCCTCACTGCAACATGACAATACTGGCAGTACCTACTTCTCAGAGTTGTGAGAAATGAGCGAGTTAACACATGGCAAGCGCTGGGAGCAGTGCCTGGCACCAGATAAACTTGCTAATTGCTATTATTTATCCCCTTGCCTCCTGATTGTCGCTTTGCTTGTCCTTTCCCCCACTTGGTTGGAAGCTTCTTGAGAAGAGGGCAGTGGCCCAGGGTCAGGCTGGTGTCACTTGTATCCAGCAGAGGCGGCCTGGCCTCCAAGTAGGGGCTTGGTAAACATGTGATAACCAGGAGAGCCACACACTGGATGAGGGTTCTTGGGAAAGACACGTCTGCCCAACTTTCAAAAAAGTCCTCTCAAAGGTCTTCTTTGCCAGCCCGTGTAGATGCCAGTGATAGCCAGGCATTTGTCTGACATACACAGGAGGTCTGTGTCAAGGCAGGCTTTGAACCCAGGTCTCCAGATTCCAGTCCTGGTCTCCAACCCCAGCACTAATCCATCTACAAGTTCCAGTAGCTTCCAGTCTGTGGTTCATAACAAGACCACGCCTGCTTGCCCAACCTGCCCTGCCATGCTTGTTTGCCTAACATAAAGGAAGATGAGTCGCTGGAAGCTAAACAAGAAGATAGAAATGGAAAAAGGACATTGAAGAGGACACAGAATATGCCATGAAGGGGCTGAATCCTATCAGAAACGGGCTGGAAATGAATATGAATTTGGAGCAAATGTGTCATTAGGCAAAGAAGAGAAAGGCCTTGAGGGAGGGAAAGCAGGCCCATTTGGGATGCTGAGAGAAGGCTGGTATGGCTGAAGCAGCAAGATGTTCTTGGCAAAAGGGTCTTCACTCTCAGAATGACTCCAAGTTTTGGGGTCTATCTGGGAGTTGGCCCCCCAGACAAGACCTCACAAGTACAAGTGTCCACAGGAGTGCTCTTCTAGAAGCTTGTGCCATCCAACTGCAATGCTTTCTGCCATGCTCCTCATTGTGCAATGAGAGGGGGCTGAGAGTTGGGATCCCCAAGGATCTGGAAAACTCAACCAAGGATCTGGGCAGCCAGCACTCTAGAAACCCATGGGTGGCCTTCAGAACTCTGGTGAATGTCCCTTCCTCACTACATCCCCGCCCAGCCAAAGATTCCAGAGAATCCCTCCCGACTTGTCTACAGTGTTTTAAAATTTCAGAAAGATCTTCTAGGGGTTTGGAATCCTGGAAAATTCCTGTAGTGTCTCAGGATTTCCAAGAGCTTCCCCCAATTCTAATGTTCCAAAGTAGCAGAGACCTTCTTTTGACAGTTCGTAAGAACTACTACCATGTTTTGGGGTCTAGAGGACTGCCCCCAAGTTCCAGCAATCTGCAGAAGGCCCGTAGATTGCAGGGCTCCAGAAGTGTCCTTCTGAGTCCACAAGTTCTCGGTAAGTACCAAACGAATTTGAAGGGTCTTGATACATTACTGGGATCCTTTAGAATTCCCCCAGGGTTTAGGGATCCTAGAATTATGGCAGTTCTAGAGGGAGGATGCTGACTGTATTAGTCTGTTCTCATGCTGCTAATAAAGACATACCCAGGACTGAGTGATTTATAAAGAAAAAGAGGTTTAATGGACTCACAGTTCCACATGGCTGGGGAGGTCTCACAATCATGGCAAAAGGTGAATGAGGAGCAAAGGCCCGTCTTATGTGGTGACAGGCAAGAGAGCATGTGCAGGGAAACTGCCCTTTATAAAACCATCAGATCTTGTGCGACTTATTCACTATCATGAGAACAACACGGGAAAAACCCAGCCCCATGATTCAGTTACCTCCCACCAGGTCCCTCCCACAATACATAGGAATTATGGGAGCTACAATTCAAGATGAGATTTGGGTGGGGACACAGCCAAACTATGTCACTGACTGAGAGATGGATGCATGACTTATGAGACAAGGGTAGTGAAGGCCAGTCTCCTTGAGTCCTACGACTCTCTCTGGAAAAGGGTTTTGCCGAACTGGAGTGTGAACTGGAACCAGGAAACTGGAAAACCGTGGCTGGTTCCAGCGGGAATCGTCCAAACATGAATGAACCAGTGAGGCCAGGGTCCCCCTGGGTGGTCCCCCTCCAACCTCCCAAGGCGATTAAGGAAAGCTCTCACACTCTCACGCTTGGTGCCAGGGCCTCCTCTGCCTGTGGCTGAGGACCTCCCAGCAAGCAGGCCCACAAGGCAGTGAGATAAGGGTTCTGGGGAGTGGGGAGGAGCCCAGGCAGGACCCTGCAGAGCCACCCAAGCTAACGTGGCATTGAAATTACCAACATTAGAAAATAAAGGCTTTAGGGCACTCATCAGGCTCAACCTCCCTGTTCAGGTCTCTGTACAAACATCACCTCCAGCGGAACTCCCTGCTTAGGACTGCACCCCTGCCCTGACAGAGCTCTACTCTCCTGCTCTATTTTACCCCACAGCATTTATCACCAACTGACATGCCACGTATTTTGCCCTCTTTCTTGTTTATTGTCTGTGTTCCATGAGGGTAAAAGTTCTATGCTTTATTCAGTGCTAGCCCATAGAAAGCAGGTTCTCATAGAATGTTTGCACTGAAAGCATCCATGAGTAATAATAATAGCAACAACAACTAGCATGTATTTAGCACTAACCACGTGCCAGGCTCTGTTCTAAATAGTTCTGATCAATATATACTGAATGAATTTTTTTTAACCTGATTGTCAATTCCATCAAATTGTCATGTTGACTAAAGGCTGCTTTTGGTGAAACTGTCTGCAACTGGCAAAGCTACATGCTCCACTCTTTCCACGTGTCAGGGAATTTCATTCGCAAGACAGTTTTGTAAGGGGGTACTGTTATTGTGTTCATTCTGGGTATAAGTGACTTGGGCTCAGAGCAGTTGAGTCACTAGCCCAGGATCACTCATGGGTTTGAGCTTGGGTGGCTCCATCTGTGGCTTAACCACAGCCTTCTCTGCCTGGTCCGGCTGCCTGTGGTATCTGGCTGTCACCTTCTGTCCCTGGGCTCTGCCTCCACAGATTCTGGCCTTCCAGGAAGCCACCACTGTTGAAAACCTCTAATGTCCAGTCACAAGTGTGGTCTAACAATTCCTGGCCATGGGGGCTCCAACCCAAATGGACCCCACCAGTCCCAGCTTCAGGGACCAGCCCTGCATAGACTCAGGAGCCAAGGGCCTGCGGTGGGGGAGACCCAGAGAGGCCCAGCAGCCTGCCCCAAGTCACACAGCACACTCAAGCATCCTTGAGACACCTTGCTCTCATCTTTGGGTCCTCACGCCGCTGGGGAAAAGGGGGCACATTCCCAAAGCTAGTTTCCAGAATGATGGGTAGGAGAGCACTGAGTCTTTCCTTGCTTGGTCCTGCACTGGGGAGTGTGGTGGGGTAAAGGGATCCTGATTTCCTCAGGCCAGGTCTGAGAAGCACAGTGGCCAGTCTGAGTTCTGTTCCAGATGATGGCTGTGATCGCCCTCCAGCAACCCCAGCTGCTCCCTGGCTGACCCTCTGGCCTCAGCCTGCTGCCTCCCGAGGGCTCCCCAAGCCTGTGGCTAAGGCTGGCCTGCCCGGACCTTGCCTAAGTCCAGGGTGTGGGTCTGAGGGGATGCCCAGCCCGAGGCCCAGCTCAGGTACTACTGACTGAGGTGTCTCATCTCCTCTGTGCTGGTCTTTATAGTCCCCCATCTCCAGCTCATCCTTGCCAGTCAGGCCACCTCCCACAGGTGGCCAGCGTGACCTAAATACAAATCTAGGCTGGTAATGCCTTAAGACCCTTCCATGGCTCCCCTCTGCCCTTGGCACAAGCCCAAACTCTGGCTGTGGCCGGGAAGGCCCCGCACTTCCTGGCCCTGACAAGCTTTGGAACCTCAGGGGTCTGTAGCTGTTGCGTCCACAGCCCCTCCACCTTCCCTTGAACCAAATGCTGTCTACCCTCCTACAAGCCTTAGTCATGGCCTCCTTGGGAAACCTTCCCTGACCCCCTCAATGATCACTGGTCAGGTGACCTTCCTTCGTGCCACCACAGTCCCTTGGGCTTCCCCCAGCCCATGTGCGGTTGTAAATGCCTGTCTGTCCCCCAGCAGACTCTGAGCTCCCCGGAAAAGCCACCTTGGCCCTTGTCTTAACTGTCACCTTATAGCTTGATTTGCAGTTGATGCCAGTGGTGTTTTTGCTTTGTTGTTTTTCAAGGCTGGAGTGCAGTGGTGTGATCATGGCTCACCGCAGTCTCAGCCACTTGTTTTCAAGTGATCTGCCTCAGCCCCCTGAGTAGCTGGGACTATAGGTGTGTGCCGCCATGCCCGGCTAATTTTTTATTTTTTGTAGAGACATGGTGTTACTATGTTGTCCAGCCTGGTCCCAAACTCCCAGGCTCAAGCAATCCTCCTACCTTGGCCTCCCAAAGTGTTGGGAATACAGGCGCCCAGCCATCAGTGTTGTTTGTTGAATGAATGAACAAATGAATGAACCATGTGGGTCTGTTTCCCTAACTATAAGTGAAGAGTTAGATTAGCCTCATAGCTCTTTCTGTAATGGGCCCTCTCTCTCCTCCCGGTAATTCCGCATGTCATACCGGGACTTCTCCATAACCACAGACCCACTGTATCTGATAGGGTTTGGCTCTGTGTCCCCACCCAAATCTCATGTTTAATTATAATCTCTAATATTGGGGGAGGGACCTGGTGGGAGGTGACTGGATCATGGGGGCAGATTTCCCCCTTGCTATTCTTATGGTAGTGAGTTTGCACGAGATCTGGTTGTTTGAAAGTCTGTAGCACTTCCCCCTTCATTCTCTCTCTCTCCTGCTCTGCCACGGTAAGATGTGCTTGCTTCCCCTTCGCCTTTCTGCCATGATTGTAAGTTTCCTGAGGCCTCCCAGTCATGCTTCCTATACAGCCTGCAGTGCTGTGAGTCAAACTGCTTTTCTTCATAAATGACCCAGTCTCAGGTAGCTCTTTACAGCAGTGCTACAGACTAATACAGCATTTTACTGGGCACTTATGCCATGAATCAGCTATTGCTCACAGCCTTGACCCTCACTAGAACTCAATGGGAAGGAAGCCGTGTCCCCCACTTAACTGACTGAAAACCAGAGTGGTCCAAAGAGGGAACAGGGCTTGTCCAGAGTCGCAGCACAGATCTGTGGCACAAGAAGCCAGGCCTCCTGATCCCCACCAGCACCAGGACCCATAGTGACACAGAAAGGAGATGGGAGCTTGGGATATTCCAGACTGGAAGGGGACACAAATCTGTGCCAAGAGTCCTAGCCCTTCCTCTCTCTAATTCCCCACAGGGAAATGACTGACAACCCCAGAGGATAGAACCAACCAGACTTGGAGCTGATGCCTCTCTTTATTCATGTATTTCATCCCCTGCTGCCTGGTTTCTCCTGAATCCCCTTGCTCCCCTAAATAGCACCCCCAGTCCCCGCCCCTAGCCCAGCTGCAGGTGGAGTAGCAGCTGCTGTCTCCATTCAGCAGATGGGCAGACTGAAGCCCAAGAGTGCGGAGCCCAGTCTGAGGTCACACAGCAGTCTCCTGGGTTCCCACTTGGCCTTCAACGGGGAGGGAGGACTTGGCCTGGGCTCCGTGCGCCCTCACTGCAGGGTGGCTGGCTGCGGCCACGTCGCAGGGAGCTGCCAATCTGGTCTCTGAGGGCCTCCAGTCTCTGGGCCAGCTTTGGAACCCCAGCCCCACCTAAGGAACAGTGAGACTCGAGGCCTGCCCTCTCCTGTGCCCTTCCTCACCCGGGTCCATCTGGGTCCCAACACCCTCTGGAGAAGCCTCAGGGGGTAGGTACCCTCCACCCTTCCCCCCACCCCACCCCCATACGCCATGGGCTCCAACATACAATCTGGGCATGCAGATGCTCCTAAAAAGAGAATTCCAAGTTTGGGAAGTAGAAAGATCTTAGAAGCCACCTCTCAACACCCACCCCATTTCAGAGATAAGACTGAGGCCTGGAGAAGGTGAGTTCTACCCCAAGATCACAGAGAACATTAGGGGCCCCTCCCTCTCTCCCTTCTTCACCTCTGAGCCCTGGTGATGTCTTCGGGGGCCTCATGGGCAGAGGAGGTGCAGAAGGTACCACCTCCTCCTCCGTCAACATCTCAGCCAGGACTCGGGTCTGAGTCCAATCACTGTGACTCCTGGGCCAGGGTGAGTTGGGAGATGGGAGGTGAGCCTTTGAGTTCCCCACACCACCCCCCTCTGACCTCAGTGCCCCAGGGAGGGACCCACCTCTCTCTTGGGCACTTGGCAGAGCCAGGGCTGCATGGGGGTGCCCAGGGTGGGGGCCGGGCAGGTGGGGGCCTGCCACCTGAGGCCTCAGGGTCCAACACCTATAGCAAAGACCAGAGTCCACTCCGAGTAACCTCAGTCCTGCCTCTCTGTGTCCTACTTACTTCGTGCTAGCCATGACACCCCACCATGTCTACCCCACAAGGTACCAAGAATGTCAGGATGGCATAAAGGGGTGGGGTCTTGGTCGCCTTCTGTGTGCAGCAGGTGGTTCTTCTACCGTTCCCTCCTGAGACTAGAAGCCTCCTGAGAGCAGGAACCATGTCTGGTCTATTTCTGACTCCTCAGAGCCCAGAAGAGAGGTTGGTATAAAGCAAGGAGCTTGGGGAGTTACTGAAGGAGTGAGTGAATGTACGATTCAGTAAATCCGTAAGTGAGTAGATATGTGAGTGAATGAGTAAGTGAATGACAGAATGAATTCCTGGCCCTGACAGGGCAGGGTGAGGAGGAGGGAGGGTGAGGCAAACAGCTATTTCAAACCAGGGCAGAGGGAGCCCTAAGCCAGCCATTCACTCCCCATGATCCAGCCTGCAGCCCTGGAATCCCTGAGGCTCTGGATTGATGACTCCTAGATCAAGGTCTCCAGTTCTCCCAGCCTTCCCTCACTCCCACCATGGCCTTTCCTACCTGGGGCAGGTGGTGCTCCCTTGGCAAGCAGGCCCAGTGGGCCAGGGGCACTCGACACAGTGGGCAGATGTGGCAGCAGGGGCAGGAGTAGAGGGGTGGCAGTGCCTGCAAAAGGGTGTGTCAGAGACTCCATGACATCCCTACTTGTCACCCCTCCAGGCTGGACAGTGAGACTCACGTGGCAAGGGGGAGCTGGGGCCATCAAGCAGGGACATGGAGGGGTCAGGCCAGGGCCCCGCTGGTGATGGTAGTAGGCAGAGAGCAGACGCCTAGAAAGAACAGTAGGGTCTGTGCCTGCAGCCTCCAACCCTACCACCAAGCTGGCTTTTAAATCCCCTTCCCAGCTAATACTCCTGGATCCTGTACCAGGTACCGGGCCCTGTTCTCAAGGTTTTACATGTTAACTCATTCTCTCTGACCTTTAAAACAAGCCTATAAAGTAGGCACGACGATGACCCCCGTTTTACAGAAGAGGAAACCCAGGCAGTGAGAAGTTAAATGACTTGCCCCAGGTGACACAGCTAGTCGGTGGCAGAGGTGGAAACTGAACCTAGTTGGTCTGAATCCAGAGGCCAGCCTCAAGCATTTCATTAAGCCATCCCTTTTCCCAGCTGCCCTCTGTCCGGAGGCCTGGCTCCAAGCTAGTGGCTCTGCTTACCTTTCTAATGCATGGACCTGCTGGGCCAGGATGCGCTGCTCATTCCGGGCCAGGTCTCGGCTATTCTGCAGCTGGCTCTTTTCTTTCCTAGGGGAGATCACAAGCCAGGAAGGGGTAGGCAATGGGGCTGGGGTGGGGCATCAGTCAGCTCCTCCTCATTGCAGCATAGCACCAGCTCAGGAAGCAGGTGGGGACATAGGGGAGCCAGGGACGGGGAGAGGAGGCAGCTTGGCAGAAGCAGCCTAGCAGTGATGGGTGGGGGGCAGCATCCCTCTGGCTGTGGGCTGGGCCCTACCTGAGCCTCTCATTCTCCAGCATGAACTCCTGTAGCATCCCATAGAGGTTCCGCTGGGCCCAGGCCACCCGGGCCCCACTGAGCCCTGAGGCTGCAGGGAAGCAGGAGGTGGTGGAGCCACAGGAGCCCCAGACCCTATCCCCATACTACTCTTACTCCAGGGAGCTCATACCCTTGCAGTCCATTTGATCCAGCTGGAACTGCAGGCGACGGTTCTCCTCCTGGAGCTGCAGCATCTCTGTCTCCAAACGCTGGGGCTGCTTTGCCACAGGAGACTGTAGGGAGAGAGGCCCAGAGCTACCTTCATGGTTGTATAAGTCGTGCACTGCACAAGAACTTCCGGGTGTGGGAAGTAACTGGGGCCTAAAATCCAGCCCATGCTTCATTCGTCAGCCTTGCATCTTGGCACAAGGCTGTATCTGCCTGGAGGGGGCACCTTGCCCTAACTGCACTGTCCTGGAGGGCCCCACTCTGAGCTGGACTCAGCTCTGAGTCCAATCCCAAACTCAGTTCTGTCCAAAGCTTGGGCCAGATAATGATTCCAAATGAGGCCCCATATTAGGCCCCAAATCAACTCCCACTTAACCATGATACCAACTGAGCTAGACCCTGAATCATATCCCAACTCAAACTCCAATCCTAGACCTGCCCTAAACCTGGCATGACCCTGGCTGGGACCCTGACCCCACCCTATACAACCATGACACCAGTTCTAGGATTCCAACCCTAATCCCAACTGTGACCCAGTCCAAGACTTCAATCAAGGGACTCAGGCTCCAACTCCTGCCTGATCCCCCAGCATCTCCAGGCCTGTCCCTCAGCTTGTGCCTGCCTATACTCACCTTGCGGGCCTGTGGCCGGGTGGTGACCCGCTGAGCTCGGCTTGCATATCGCAGGGTGCTGAGAGTCTCAGGAAGGCACTGGGCTGAGGGGGACACGCAGGCCACCTGGGGAGTGCACTCCCCCTGAGCGCTCCTCTCCAGGGGCCCCTTCCTCAAGACCCAACCTTCCCTGCCAGGCCCCGCTTAAGTACCATGAGGGTGACCCCACGCCCTCCCAGTGAGTCTGCCAGCAACTTGGTGAGCTTGCTATCCCGGAAGGGGATGTGGCTCTGCTTCCGCTGTGGGTCCAGCAGCAGGGAGATGCAGTGACCTGGGGAGGGAGAGAAAGAGTTAGGAAGGTTACATCGCTTGCCCAGGGCCATCAGGCTGGGACGCTGCAGAGCTGGGCTCTCCAGCCAGGCCTGTGTTGCCCTAAAAACCCATCTTTCCACATGATCTCATGACTCAGTCAGATTGGTCTCCACCACCAGACTGGGACTCTTCGAGGGCAGAAAAGGCCCTGTATACCCTGACCCTCAATGCCCAGCAAAGTGCCTGGTACTCAGGCACTCAGCAGGAAACCTCTAACAAATGGATTGTACACAAAGGAGTTTCGCGGGCATCTCGCATGCATGCCACAGAGGAATACTGAGGGCCCAGCCCCTGAGGATCTCTAGGTCTGATACCCTGGGGTGGGGTCGGGGAGAAAGCTCAAGTCCCTTCCCCTTACTGGGCCTCAGTCTTCCCAACTGCACAAGGGACATGCCAAATGTCTCTGAGGGTTCATCTTCTGCAGTTGAGTGGTTCTATTTCCCAAATTAGCATGGAACTTTATACACCCTTAGAGTTTATAGATTCATAAGCAGTGTTTTATGGAGGGAGAAGTTGACAACAGAGCTGGGGCCAGAATGGGGCCTCTGGTTCCTGGATTGCAGCTCTTTAACCCTCTTCTATTTACTACAACTCCTCTGGTATCCCCCGCTGTGGAGAGCTGTGAGCCAGGCACAGAGGAGAGACAGGAAATCACACCGGTGGCCCCCAGGTCTCACCCAGGGCCAGCAGGCTTCGGTTGATGCTGTTAGCCTCAAGCATCAGCTCCCCACGGGATCCCGTGGCTGCTACCTTCTCGCTGCCTGCCAGGTCCACAAAGCACAGCTTCCCACCAACAGGGGGCTCCCCAGGGTCCACAGAAGGCATCTGCTGGGCCTGAGGGATCAGAGCTTCATGGGGACTTGGGAGGGACTGTCCCCATCAAAACCACAAGGTTATGGGACCAAGGGTTTCCACTATTACCCCCCATGCACACCCAAGTTGGTTTATATGTCCAGACACAGACCCTTGCTGGGTGGCCCTGGGTAAGCACCTTCCCAGGCTGGAGCACTCACAGTTTGACGGCTGATGTAAAGGGTGAGCAGGGCATGGCTTCGGCTGGAGGCCTGGTTCAGGGTGTGGGCTGAGCTCCTTCGACGGCTGAGACCTGGAAGGGAAAAACTTCAGGAGCTGGACATGGTAGGAAGAACAGGTCATCATCAATGAAGAAAAAGGAGGAAAGGAATCCTGGCGGAGGGGCCAGCCTCATGCAAAGGCAGGGAGGCAACAAAGTGGGTGTTGTTCAGGGAACGATGGGATGTTGGGTCCTGCTCTAGCAGAGATGGGTGGATGGAGGATACAGAAAACTGAGCAGAAGAATGACAGTCAGATTTGCATTTTATAAACATCTCTCCCACTGCTTCGTGAAAGGGGGGGAGAAACTGAGGCAGTGAGATCAGCTGAGAGGTGTGGCACAGTGCTGGGGCCAGAATCCACAGTCAGCGTCTCCAGTGCCTGCCAAAGGAGGGGTGCCCAATAAATACTTGATTTTAAAAAAAGAATGAGGCTGAAAGGGCCTTTAGGCTAGGCTAAGAGGTATGACCTTGATCCTCAGGGCCCTGGAAGGGTGGAGGGTCTGGAGGCAAAGAGAGATGGGGTTTGCAGCATAGAGGAGAATGGATGGGCAGGGGAGAGCCTTGAGGTGCAGAGACCACCAGGGAGCAAGAATGAGACCTGGCTGAGGCCGAGACCCTGGGCTAGAGAGGAGAGGGTGTGAAAGGAGTTTGGAAGGCAGAATTAGCAGGCCTTGTTGGCAGTGGGGGGAGGGGGTACCCTTGGGCCGCGCCTTTGAATTGTAGTTTACTGGTCCTTCCCCACCTCCCCCAGGAGTCATTTCTGAAGCTGCAGCTGCAGTCTAGGCCCCAAGTCCACACTCAATGAACAATTGAGGAATGGGCACCCCTACCCACAAAACTCCCCGCTGTCAGCACACACCCGTTTGCAAAAGTTCCATCAGGGCCTCCAGACTCCCAAATTCCACCACCCGCAGCTGCTCCACATAGAAGCCCCGAGTCTTGTTCCAGCGAACAGGGAGGGGCCGAGGAGATCCCAGGCTCAGCAAGTCCCGAACCTGGGAGGGGAGGGAGGAGGGTGAGGGAAGGGGATCTGAGTCCACCCACCCCCAGATCTTACTGACAACAGTCCCCACTGCCCCTTCTGCCCTTTGATCCAGGCTCCCTGGAAAGAAGCGCTCCGTTTCCTCATGGGCTGTCTTTCCATTCCTCGCATTCCCTCACCTGCTCATTGTAGATCTCCAGATAAGAGGCGCGAAGGGTGACAGGGGCACCCAGGTGCTGCACGCGGTCTAACAGCCAGGCGAAGGTCCTCTGCATGATGCCAGCCAGGCTGGGGGGTACGGGCACCCCCTCCCCCTGGGGGAAAAACCAGCTGAGCCATCGTCATCTCCACAGTAATAACTACCCTCTGTAGCGCATGTATGATATCGTGCGCCGGGAAACGTGCCAAGTTCCCAAACAATGGCTCATTTAATTCACAGTCGGCACTGTCACTTCCATTTTACAGATGAGAAAACTGAGAGCTAGGAAGGGGCCAAAGTTGAAGCCTAAATGCTCCAAATTGGGCAAGTCCCTTCTCTTTGGTCCTAAGCGTCCTCGTCTGCAAACAAATGGGTCAGGCTGCATCGTCCCTGCCCCTTCCCTCTGGGAGTCTGCGCCGCCTGCGGCTCCCCAGGGCTTCCAGCCCACCCAGCCCAGCCCCGCCCCGCGGGGGCTCCGCCGGCGCTCGCCCACCTGGGGAGGAGGTCCAGTCAGGGTGTAGGTCTTCCCGGAGCCCGTCTGGCCAAAGGTGAAGACAGTGCAGGAGAAGCTGCGGGCGGCAAGGGCGTGGCTGGAGTCGGGCGGCTACCCGGGGTAGGGGCTGGGGGTGCTTCGGGGCCCCGTCAGGCCGGGCGCGGAGCGCAGGCGAAGCTTCACTCACCCGCGCAGCGCCAGCTCCCCCAGGCGCCGCACGCCGCACGCCCGGAACACGTCCTCCTGCGTGCGCGCCGCGTCTAGCACCGCACCGAAACGGAACGCCACTTCGGGACCCCCACCTGGAGGGCTCACCTGGCGCGGGTGGGGCGGAGGAGCGGGGCACTCTGGAGGAGGGCGGGGCACCCTGCAGGGGCGGGGCACTCTGGAGGAGGGCGGGGCACCCTGGAGGAGGGCGGGGCACCCTGGAGGAGGGTAGGGCGCTCGGTGAGGCACTCGGTGGGCGGGCACCCTGGGTTGGGGGTGAGGGGGGACACTCAGTAGGTTCGGGGCATTCTGGGGAGGGTGGGACACCCTGGAGGGGCGGGGCATTCTGGGGGGCGGGCACCTTGGGTGGGCGGGCACCCATAAGGGGCGGGGCACTCGGAGGGGTTGGCGCGGCGCACCCTGGCGGAGGGCTGGGCATCCTGGAAGGGAGGGGCACTCTGGGGAGGGTGGGGCACCTGGGAGAGGACCACTCCGGGGGAGGGCGGGGCCTAGGGCAAAGTTGCCTGGGGGAAGGGACCTGGCGTCCCTGGGATTTTTTATTGGGGAGACAGAGAGATGGGTTCCTCACCTGCAGAGTCCGGGTCCCTGAGCAGTGCAGCACGCTCTGCTGCCCTCGACGCAGCTCGGCCGCGCTCATGGGACGTACCCTGGGGTCCGACAGAAGGGCAGATGGTACATCCTGATGTCTTCATCGATCCCTGCCTCGCCCAGGTGCCTCCTAGCCAACTTATACCCACCTGAGTACCACCTGGATGGGCGTTTCCGGCCCCTCTGGCCCTTGCTCCAGGCTCCGCGCGAGATCCCTGTGGGCAGCAATGCGAGTTATCATACCTGCACCTAGCGGCTGTTCAGGACTCTTCGAACCTCTCTGAAGATCTGCTTACCCGTCGGGTGACCCGCGTTCCTCCATGTCCTGCTCTGCACACGGAGTTAGCTCCGCCCGCGTCTCCTTTATTTACCCCCTCCCAATACCCTCCCTTCTCCACAGCACTGGGACTGTCTACACACATCTTGCATTCCCACCCCATCCCCCATCCCAGGCAGCCATCCATCCGGAAAGACTCCAGCTGCCCAGGGCTAGCTCGTTAAAGATTTACCTTCCTCACCCCTGCAGTGGAGAAAGTCTCTCCCAAGCTAGGGGACCCCTAGCTAGGGGGTTCTGGAGTCTGAGGATCCCTTGCTCTTGGCCAGTCCTCACAAGAGGGACCCGTGGGACCTCCCAGACCGGCCTCCTTTGTGACCAGATGGGGATACCTAAGCAGATAGGAAGGACTCAACCAAGGCCACAGAGCTAGCCTGCACAGGACCAAGCTTTTCCCACCCTCTCCACATACCCCCCACTCACACCCCCAGCAGCTCAGCTCGGGGCCCAAGAAGCGTCACAGGTCTCAGTCAGCTCTAAGGACGACCTGGCTGGATTGAGTCTCTGAGCTGACCTGAGAACAGGTTTCCAAGCATCTGGTAAAACACTGGGGCACCTGCCTCTCTAATGCCAAAGTTAATCCTAGGCCAGCATGATTGTTTAACCCTGTCCTAGTCTGGCTTATGAGAACAGCAGAGATGTCTGTGAATGTGCAGGGATGGGGCAATCACTTATTCTGTGCCAGTCTCCATGCTGCGCACCAGGGCAGAGGAACCCCATGCAGCCCGTGACCCTTCCCAGCTCACAGTGTGGCTGGGGAGATGGATAAGTACAACCCAGCAGTGTGCAGGACCTTTAGGGGAATACGGAGGCCTGTAGGAGCCAGTGGGGGTGGGGAGGAGGTGAGGGTATTCCAGGCAAAGCAAACAGGAGTCAGGATGGCCAGGGTGGGGTGGGGAGATGAGTGTGGCATGGAGAGGTAGTTTGAGGCTGGACCTAGCTTATGGCGGGCACATCAAGGAGTCTAGACTCACTCTTCAGGGAACCAGGAAGCCATTACAAACAGGGATGTGACACCATCAGATTGACATTGTTATTATTATTGTCATTCTGGCTGTCTTTGTATGTTCTCTGAATATTTCTGCAAACTCTCTGGCCCCCAAACACACATTAGGGTGAAAGCCCTAAAAATCACTTTTTCTCAATGTAACACATTCTATACCATCACAGATGACAGCCAACTATCAAAGCCACCCTGCTGGAGAATGGGCTGTCTTGGATGGCAGTGAGCTCCCCAGACAATGGAGATGTATAAGAAAGAGGCAGTTGACCTTTTGGTTATAGGACCCTCTAGCAGGGGCCACAGGAAAGTTCTGTAGAACTGAGAACCACTGCTCCCCTGCTCTGCCGCTAACTTGCCACAGAGTCTTGGCCTCTCTTAACTTGTTTCCTTCCTGTAAAAACAGATTAATGACTTCTCTCCTATTTGAAATGGTTGTTCTGAGATTTCGATGAGACAGTGTCATTCAAAGTGAAAGTTGTAAAGAATTACCTAAAAACAAAAATAAAAATTCCTGGATGATCTCTAAGTTCCCTTTCATCTCCAAAGTTCCTTAATCTATTTTTTGAGTCCTTGAGGTGGATAAGACAAAAATTACTATCCCTGTTTTTCAGAGGAAAAAAAAAATTAACAAAACAGCGAAAGGCAGGGGAGGTTATCTAAGGAGAAAGCAACAAATGGCAGAACTGAGAGTTTAAACCCAGAACTATGAGCTGTACATCCTGATGCTGTTTGCTATGGCAAGTTGCTTTTGTCAGGAGTAAATCCAATAAATGAACAAGGTACTCCTTTAAAGGCCGTTGAAAGTGTTAAAGACTATCAGTCACTAGCATCTTAGTGTGCATTGGTTTAGTCAGATTGCTGTCCCTCCTCAGGCTGGACTGAGATAAGCCACGCTGAAGGGATTTTTTTTTTTGAGATGCAGTTTCTCTCTCATCACCCAGGCTGGAATGCAATGTTGCAACCCTGGCTCACTGCAACCTCCACCTTCTAGGTTCAAGTGATTCTCCTGCCTCAGCCTCCCAAGTAGCTGGGATTACAGGTGCTCACCACTACGCCCAGCTAACTTTTGTACTTTTAGTAAAGACGGGGTTTCACCATGTTGGCCAGGCTGGTCTCAAACTCTTGACCTCAGGTGATCCACCCACCTCAACCTCCCAAAGTGCTAGGATTACAGGCACGAGCCACCATGCCCAGCCTTGAAGGGATTTTGATAAAAGTTCAGAAACAGGGGATATGTTGCATGCTGGTCAGTGGGGGCTTGTGTACCAGGCTTCCCAACCTGGGTCAGAATGTGTACATGATTTGATGTCCTTTGAATCACAAATGCAGGAGCAAAGTCCTAGTTCTGTTCTCTAACAGTGAGTGCAAACATCTGCTACCCTTAAATTGAACAGTCATGAGCAAGTTTTTATTAAGCCTCCTCTAGGTGTCAGGCAGGTTTTTAGGCACTTGAGATTCATACATTAGTGAACAAAACATATAAAAATTCTTGCCCTTGTGGCGCTTACCCTCTAGTGAGATGGGAAAGGCAGATAATAAAAATAAGCATATAAATAACTTACATAGCATGTTAAAAGCTGGAAAGTGCTATGGAAATAGTATCAGTCAGTGTTGGCGATGGTGAACAGGTTGTTGTTTATATAGTATAGTCATGGAGTATCTCATTGAGAAGGTGACTTTTGAGGAAAGATTTCAAGGAGGAATGTGAGTTAGTCATGCAAATATTTGGGGGAAGATTATCCTAGGCAGAAGAAATATCCAATGCAAAGGTCCTGAGGTGGAGTATGACCAGTGTGTGTTCAAGGAATGGAAGAAGGCCAGGGTGGTTGGAACACAGTTAGCAAGGGAAGAGTGGGAGACAAAAGATCATAAAGGTGGCTGGGTGTGGTGGCTCACGCCTATAATCCCAACACTTTGGGAGGCCAAGGTGGGCAAATCACCTGAGGTCAAGAATTTGAGACCAGCCTGGCCAACATGGTGAAACCCCATCTTTACTAAAAGTACAAAAGTTTGCTGGGCATAGTGGTGAGCACCTGTAATCCCAGCTACTTGGGAGGCTGAGTCAGAAGAATCACTTGAACCTGGGAGGCAGAGGTTGCAGTGAGCCAAGATGGCACCACTGCACTCCAGCCAGCCTGGGTGAGAAAGCAAGACTCCATCTCAAAAAAAAAAAAAGATTATAAAGTTAATAGGAGCCTAATTATGTGCAACCTTGTAGCCCACTTTAAAGGTTAAATATAAAGAAATATCTAGCACATCTTAAGCTGCTGAAAACCAAAGACAAAGAAGAAGCCATAAAAGCAGCCCTAGGGAAAAAACCATAGCCTTCAAAGTAGCAATAAGAAGACTGACAACTACTTTTGAATAGAAACTATGGACGCCAACAGACAATAGACAGTGCATCTTTAAAATGCTGAGATGAAAAAACAAAACTCAACCTGGAATTATATGCCTAGCAAAAGTATCCTTCACAAATGTAGGTAAAATAGACATTTTTGAACAAACAGAAGCTGAGAAATTCACCTCCAGTTGATCATCACTACAAGAAATATATATAAAGGAAACTTTTTATATGTTGAATGAGATAGAACTCAAGGAAAAAATAAAGAGCACCAGAAAGAATAAATATAGGATGTATATAAAATCATTTTGAGGCCAGGCACGGTGGCTCATGCCTGTAATCGCAGCACTTTGGGAGGCTGAGGCGGGTGGATCACCTGGGGTCAGGAGTTCGAGATCAGTCTGGCCAACATGGTGAAACCCTGTCTCTACTAAAAATACAAAAATTGCCGGGCATGGTGGTGGGCGCCTGTAATCCCAGCTACTCGGGAGGCTGAGGCAGGAGAATTGCTTGAACCCAGGTGGTGGAGGTTGCTGTGGGCCGAAATCATGCCACTGTACTCCAGTCCGGGTGACAGAGCGAGACTTCATCTCAAAAAAAAGAATCATTTTGACTGTTTAAAAGAAAGTAACACTAACTTTTTGCTACCATTATAATATATATAGAAGCAAACAGACATTACACTAGAATAAAGGATAAGTGGAGTGAATGGAGTTAAACCATAGAATTGTAGCATTGGTTCTTCAATTGTTTGGGAAGCGATAAAATTACTAATTTAGGGTAGACTGTAGTAGTTCAGGGATGTATAGTGACATCTTTAAGGTAACTACTATAAAAACAAGAGTTAAAACTAAGAAGCTAATAGAGAAAAATGAATTAAAACTACTTGATTGATTCAAAAGAAGACAAAAAATGAGATATAAAGTCACAAATATGTCAGGTGCAGTATCTCACACCTGTAATCCTAGCATTTTGGGAGGCTGAGACAAGTGGATTGCTTGAGCCCAGGAGTTCAAGACCAGCCTGGGCAACATGGAAAAAAGCTATCTCTACAAAAAATACAAAAATTAGCTGAGTATGGTAGCCCAGGCCTGTAGTCCCAGCTACTTGGGAGGCTGAGGTGGGAGGATCGCCTGAGCCCAGGTCAAGGCTGCAGTGAGCCATGATTGTGCCGATGCACTCCAGCCTGAGCAACAGAGTAAGACCCCATCTCAGAAAGAAAGAAAGAGAGAGAGACAGAGAGAGAGAGAGAAAGAAAGAAAAAAGAAAGAAAGAAAGAAAGAAAGAAAGAAAGAAAGAAAGAAAGAAAGAAAGAGAAAGAGAAAGAAGGAAAGAAAGAGAGAGGCCGGGTGCAGTGGCTCATGCCTGTAATCACAGCACTTTGGGAGGCCAAGGCAGGCGGATCATGAGGTCAGGAGATCGAGACCATCCTGTCTAACATGGTGAAACCCCATCTCTACTAAACATACAAAAAATTAGCTGGGCATGGTGGTGGGCACCTGTAGTCCCAGGTACTCGGGAGGCTGAGGCAGGAGAATGGCATGAACCCAGGAGGTGGAGCTTGCAGTGAACGGAGATCATGCCACTGCACTCCAGCCTGGGTGACAGAGTGAGACTCCGTCTCAAAAGAAAGAGAGAAAGGAAGAAAAGAAGGAAGAAAAGAAAGAAAGAAAGAAAGAAAGAAAGAAAGAAAGAAAGAAAGAAAGAAAGAAAGAAAGAAAATAAATGGAACAAATAAGAAACAAATAACAAGATACAATTAAACCAAATTATATCAGCAAGTATATTAATTGTACGTGGGCTGGACACTTCAAATAAAAGACAAACATTGTCAGACTGGATACAAGAAACAAAATGTTTCTATATTGAAAAGACTGAAAGCAACTTCAAATTTAAGAAAAGAAATAATTGAAAATGAAAGAATAGAAATTTATATCACACCAGCCCTAACCAAAAGAAAGCAGTACAGCCACATTAACATCAAACAAAATGGACTCTAATGCAAGAAGCATCAATAGAGACAGTGAGAAGCATTTTATTATATTATGTGATTCAACAGGAAGACATAATAATCTTAAACTGTATTCTTCTAATAACTGAACTACCAGAAGGAATAGACAAATTCACCACCACAGATGCTAATCTTAACCCAACTTTCTCTGTAACTAAAGAACAACAGGTAAAAATTCAGTAAAAATATAGAAGATTTGAACAACACTGTTACCTAACTTGATCTAAATGATATACACAAAATACTATACCCAATAATTGCAGGATACACGTTGTCTTCAAATGCACATGAAACATTTTCCAAAATAGATGTTGGGCTGTAAAGCCAGCCTCAACAATTTCGAGTGATCGAAATAATATTGAGTATGTTCTCTGACCACAGAGGAATCAACCTAGAATCAGTAAGGGAAAGGTAACTAGAAAATCTGCTCCCCTCCCCACTGCCAAATAATTGGAAATCAAACAAAAATACTTCTAAATGACCTCTGGATCAAAGAATAAATCATGATGGTGATTAGAAAATATTTTCAAATTAACAATAAGGGAAGTAAACTATGTAGTTAAGCAATGCTGAGAAGAAATGCATAAGCTCTGCTTATATTAGAAAAGAAAAAAAAATTGAAAAATCAGTCATTGAAGTTTCCATCTTAGGAAACCAGAAAAAGAATAGCACATTAAACCTAAACAAAGAGGGAAATAAATTATGCAGCTAATAGCAGAAATGAATGAAACTCCAAGCTGACATACAATAGCCAAAACTTGTTTCTTTGATGAGATCAGTAACTTGTATAAATGCTTAACAAACTAAGAAAGAAAATAGAAAGAGAAAATGCCAAGTACAAATATCAGAAAAAAGGGACTTTCCTACAGATCCTACAGATATTAAAAGAATAATAAGAGGATATTATGAGTAACTTTATGTCAACAAACCTGAACTTGACAATGTTTGTGAATTCATGAACAAATCACTTAAAAATCTCAATTTCCTAAAATGGATAAAAGAAAAGAGTAGGATATCTGAATCGTTTTATATCTGTTAAACAAGTTGAATTTGTAATTAAAAACCTCCCCACAAAGGAGACACTTAGCCTGGATGGCTTCACCAGGGAATCTTCCAAACACTTAAGGAAGTAATGAAATGAATCTTAGACAAAATGTCAGCAGTAGAGCCAGAGGGAGAATTTCCAAATTCACTTTTTAAAAAATGAGGCCAGCCTAACCCCAATATCTGATCCTTACAATGACATAATAAGAAAAGAAAACTGCTGGCCATTAGCTCTCATGAGCACAATTGTTGAGATTCCAAATAATTACTGGCCAATCAAATTCAGCAATACAGAAAACGCTTAATATATGTGGGTTTAGTCCAGTAACTCAAAAGTTGCTTGAACATTTGAAAGTCAATCAGTGTAATTCAACACATTGATAGAATAAAGGAGAAAATCAAATGGTCATCTCAATAAATACAGAAAAGACATTTGGTAAAATTTAACATTTGCTCATGATAAAAATAAAAGCTTTCAACAAACTAGAAATACGATGGAAATTTCTTAATTGAATAAAGGTTCTTTACCAAAAAAAGCTTACAGGTAACATCATATTTAATAATAAAAATAACTTCCTCTTCTCTTACCATCATCCTAGTATGTAGGCAGCAATGTATGTAGAAACTAGAAAGAAAGAATTAAGTTAATAAGACTGTCATTTTTCACAGTATACATACATACACAGATGTATATGTATATAGAAAATTCTTAAGAATCTCCAAAGCCTCTGATACAATGTCAATATGCATATATTATATATTACTTGCTAATTACATATAAAATACACAATTGGAAATTAAAATTTTAACATTTAGAGCAGCATCAAAAAACACCATGTCTTCGAAATAAATTTAATAAAAGGCATTGAAATAAAATGTTGAAAATAGCAAAACATTGCTGTTACTTAGGAAGACCTGAGTAAAAAGAGATAATTACTATGTTTATGAATTAGAAGATAGAGTATTGTGAAGATGTTACTTTTCTGCAACTGACATACGTAGATTCAATGCAGTCCCAATCAATATCCCAGCAGGGACTTTTAAAAATGAAAATTGACAAGCTGTTTCTAAAATTTATATGAAAATGCAGAAGACTACAACAGCCAAGATAATAATGGAGAAGAGCAAAGTTGGAGGACTTACACTACCAGATACCAAGACTTAATGTAAAGCTACAGTCATCAAGACAGTGTGGTATTGGTGCAAAGACCGGCAAATGGAACAGAACAGCCTCCAGCAACACATCCATCCATATGCATCACCTGATTTATGACAAAGGAAGCGCTGCCCTCAGTTGTGAGAATATTGTTCTTTTCAATAAATTGGGCTGGATTAATTGGATATCCATTTAGGGAAAGAAAAAAAATCCTTGATTTCATACTTTACATCATTCACAATATTAATTTAAAATTAATGATGGATCTAAATGTAGAAGAAAATCTAGATAATATCTTCCAGACATTGAGAGTAGACAAAAGTTTCCTAAACAAGTCACAAAAAAGTATTAACCATAAAAACTATTGATGTATTGAACTACATTGCAATGAAAAACTGTTCACCAGAAGATTGCATTTAAGAGGTAAAAAAGCAAACCACAGACTGGGAAAAGTTATTTGCAATACATATATCTGACAAAGGACTTCTATCCAGAATATATACAGAGCTTCTACAAGCCAGTAAGAAAAAGACTAACAACTCAACTTAAAGCTGACCAAAAGATTTGAACTGGGATTTTGCAAAATACGATATCCAAATATTTAATAAACATATGAAAATTGCCCAACATAATTAGTCACCAGGGAAATTAAATGAAAACCATAGTGAGATACAATTACACACATACCAGAATGAATACAATTAAAAAGACAGGCAGTACTGTTTGTGAACCATTTTCAGAAAACAATTTTGCAATATCTACTAAAGCTAAACATATCCCTATCCCATGATCTAGCAATTCCACTTAGGTCTCTGCCTAAGAGAAATGAGTTCAAATATCCAACAAAAGACATATATGAGACTGGCCATGGTGCTTCTCACCTGTAATCCCCCCACTTTGGGAGGCTGAGGCAGGAGGATCGCTTGAGCCAGGAGTTCAAGACCAGCCTGGGCAACATGGTGAAACCCCATCTCTATATAAATTACAAAAATTAGCCGGGTGAGGAGGCTGAAGTGGGAGGACCACTTGAGCCCAGACGTTGAGGCTGCCGTGAGCCAAGGTGGTACCACTGCTTTCCAGCCTAGGCAACAGAGTGAGATCCAGTCTAAAAAAAGAAAAAAGACATACATGAGACTGTTCACAGTAGCTGTTTAGCCACCTCCTTCATCACCACCACCACTATTTCTACTTCCATCATCCTCATCGTTACCACCACTATCACCATAACCCCATCACCACCATCACCAAAACTCAACCATCACCACCAATACCTACGTAACCAGCAGGTGCCATAGTCATTTAGTCACTGCAACCACCGTCACCACTATCATCAAAATCTCTACCGTGACCACCACCATCATCACTATTACCACGCTTCCATACTTCGGAGTCTGGGCTTACTCATTCCAGGAAACTAAAGCTACTAAGCAGGGCTCCCAGCCAGCGGCACCCCCATTGACCACGGTGCTCCCTGTTCCCACAGCTAGAGCTGAGTTCCTCTGTGTACCCCCTCTCCTCTTCACCCTGTTTTTGTCTGCAGACTGCACCCCTTCCTCAGGAGCAGTGAGTCTCCGCTTCCCCTGACGCGATTGAGGACAGGACAGATGGAAGGCCTGCAGGGACCTTAGCAGCCGGCTGGGCCCCCAGGGCGCATCCCCAGCCCTCGCTAGAGGGCAGCAGAGCACCACGCCCCCGCGGCCCGGGTTCATCACAAAGGAAGCTTTGTGGAGTGCGGGCCTGCGCTTTGCAGCTCGCTCCTGAGCCAGTGCCCAGCCCCAGGAGGGGCTGACCAGCTGATGCGCGGTGAGAGACGAGCAGGCCCTCAAGATGCACTCTCCGAGAGAGTGAAGAAAGCAACACGAGTAATCAGGGGGCCCTCCCACCAACCCCCTGCCCCCCGGGTCCATCCTCTTCAATCCACTCTCCTCCAGTTAGCCCTGCCATCCTTTCCTGGAAAAACCCTGTCCTGGCTCCCTGGGGCCTCTGAAGAGTGTCTGAGCTCCCAGCTTGGGACTCGAGGCCATTTGGGCTCTAGCTCCTGCTGATCCCTCCAGCTGTGGTCTCCACCACCCTGCACCCCTGCCTCCCGAGCTCTAGTCCCCAAAGCTTTGCTTCCATCCTCTGCTTGTGCGAGTGGTTCTCCCTCTTTCAGGAGTGCTGTCTTCCACTGGGTGGACTCGCCCTGCAAGCTGTCCCTAGAACGCCTTCCCTGCCACTCCCTACCCGCCAGGACAGGTCAGAGCCCGCCTCTGAGTCCCCACAGTCTCCCGGGCTCCCCTCTGTTGCAGCACCGATCACACTGGGCTTCTCTTCCTGTCTGCTGGGCAGCAGAGACTGTGGATGCTTCATCCCTGCGGTCTATGAGCCAGCGCAGGGTCCAGCACACACTGGGAGCTCAGCAGACATGGGTGGGAGGAAAGAAAGCAGCCAGGAAGGAGGCAGGGGTGCTGGTGAGAGGCCTGCTGGGTGCTTCTCTGTGTCCTTCCTCGGCCTCCATCTCTCTTCCCTCCCTTCCTCTGGGGGCTAACAAAAAACACTCAACTCCATGATGCGAGGATTCATTTAGGGACTCATTTGTCATGGAGATCATCAGCTCCTGTCACAAAGCTGCTCTCAAATGCACCCAGAGAAACAGGGTGACGATCTTCTCGCCTGGGCCAAGCTGGCCTCTCAGACCAAACTGTCCAATGCAAATCTAGAATCCCCGGAGGGTGGAGGCCAGGCTCTACTAGGCCCAGGTGAGCCCCCCAGTGTCACTGCTCTCTGCTCTTTCCAGCACCCCAGCAGCACATTACACAGGAGGGCTTATGGCCATTTTTCAGCCACAGAGACTGAAGTCTTGGTGGGAAGAGGCCGAGCCCAGTCTGGGGCTCACCCTGCCAGGCAGCATGGCACAGTACTGAGGTGGAGCGGAGATGAGAAAGAAGGTCTGCGAGGAAGGAGGTTCTCCTTATATCCCATGACAATCATCTATCATTGCTCCACTTGTACCCCACGCAGAGGAAAAGCCAGATGGGTCTAGGGCCTCTTGTGAAATTTTTCCCAACAGAGCTTGCTGTCGTCTTTAATTAAAACACAAGTGGAGGCCACAGGACTCATTACATTTCCTAAAATTCTCCATGCAGAGATCATTGAATTCACTTCTATCTGGCTCCCTACTGCATTTTACAGATGGGAAAATGAAAGGAGGACAGTATGGGCTTGGGCAGCAGTTGCATTCGTGGGAGAGCCGACTCTAGGGAGAGACGGAGAGCCATAGAAACCCATTGGTGGTGCCCCTGGGCCGCCACTCTTTCCTCTAACTGCCTGCCCGCCACCCCACCGACCCCAGAGGATACTAAAGTCAGGCTTTCCACTGACGAGGAACATTTTCTTTCTTCCTTTCTTTCTTTTTCTTTCTTTCTTTCTTTCTTTCTTTCTTTCTTTCTTTCTTCTTTCTTTCTTTCTTTCTTTCTTCTTGCTTTCTTTCTTTCTTTCTTTCTTTCTTCTTTTCTTTCTTTCTTCTTTTTCTTGAGACAAAGTCTCACCCTATTGCCCAGGCTAGAGTGCAATGGCATGATTTTGGCTCACTGCAACCTCTGCCTCTTGGGTTCAAGTGATTCTTCTGCCTCAGCCTCCCAAGTAGCTGGGATTACAGGCATGCACCACCATGCCCGGCTAATTTTTTGTATTTTTAGTAGAGACAGGGTTTCATCATGTTGGTCAGGCTGGTCTTGAACGCCTGACCTCAGGAGATCCACTTGCCTCAGCCTCTTAAAGTGCTGGGATTACGGGCGTGAGCCAATGAGCTTTTTGAGCATGACAGTCACATCCCAATGCCCAAAACAGGGCCTGATGCAGAGCCACATCCTCTGAATGTCTGTTTGATGATGGGATGATGGTCCAATAAGAGGAAATGAAACACCCTAAAGCCAGGTTTTGTCTTTTGGTAAAGACACTTTAGTAACCACTCCAGGTGATTCTTTTTTTGTTGTTTTTTTTTTTTTTTTGAGGCGGAGTCTCACTCTGTCACCCAGGCTGGAGTGCAGTGGCATGATCTCGGCTCACTGCAACCTCCACCTCCCAGGTTCTAGCAATTCTCCTGCCTCAGCCTCCCAAGTAGCTAGGATTACAGGCACACACTGCCATGCCTGGCTAATTTTTTTTTTTTATTTTAGTAGAGACAGGGTTTCATCATGTTGCCCAGGCTGGTCTCAAACTCCTGAGCTCAGGCAATCCACCCGCCTCGGCCTCCGAAAGTCCTAGGATTACAGGCGTAAGCCAATGAGCTTTCTGAGTGTGACAGTCACATCCCAAAGCCCAGAACAGGGCCTGATGCAGAGCCACATCCTCTAAATGTCTGTTTGATGATGGGATGATGGTCCAACAAGAGGAAATGAAACATCCTAAAGCCCGGTTTTGTCTTTCAGTAAAGACAAGCCTCTATGGATTGTAGGGAAATCAAAAGACTCCAGGGTTGTTGAAACTCCCTGTCATTTCCAGGATCTAGCTCTTCTTCTAGGAATATACATAGCTTTCTCCTGAGTCAATGTCTGCCTACCATTCACCCAGGAATGACTTACCTATGAACTGGATATTTTCCTCTAAAAATGGTAAGTCACTGTGTAAAAATGTCAAGGGGCATTTAAAGTCCATCTCTTGCACAATGATGCCTTCATGTATCTGGAACCTTCTGGGTCAGAGGATGGGAATTAATATTTATTGAACAATGGGCACTTCTTTACTTCATTTTAACTAATAGTCAAAGTCTGGGCCTGACACCATGATTGTCCTCATTTTACAGATGAGGAAACGGGCTCAGAGATGTTCAGTAATTTGCCCTAAATCCAGAACCACTTTGGGCAGGTAGGCAAGTGGCAGAGCGGGGATCTTTCTCTTGCCAGTCCCTAGCTTCCATCCTCTCCTTTCTGCAGCCGGCTTCCTTGAGCTGTTTTGCAAAGCTGAACTTCTTGGATAACTGAAGTTGAACTTTTAAATAGACAACTTGCCTTAGTTTAACCATCTCTGTTGAAACATGTTTCCATACCATCTTGCACACTGCTCTGCCTTCTTCCCTGGGAGACCCTGAGTATGCTTTAAGCCAGTGGATCTCTACCCTGGCGTCAGAATCACCTGGATACCCTAGACCCCAGCCACAGAGTCTCATTAATTGAGGTGGGGTAGGGGCGTGTGTACTTTTAACCACTCCAGGTGATTCCTTCCTTTCTTTCTTTCTTTCTTCCTTTCTTTCTTTCTTTCTTTCTTTCTTTCTCTTTCTTTTTTTCTTCTTTCTTTCCTTCCTTCCTCCTTCCTTCTTTTTCTTTCTCTCCTTTTTCTTTCTCTTTCTTTCTCTCTCTCCTTTCTTTCTTTCTCTCTCTTTCTTTCTTTCTTTTCTTTCTTTCTTTCTTTTTCTCTCTTTCTTTCTCCCTTTCTCCCTTTCTTTCTTTTTGACAGAGTCTCACTCTGTTGCCCAGGCTACAGTGCAATGGCACAATCTTGGCTCACTGCAACCTCCGCCTCTTGGGTTCAAGTGATTCTCCTGCCTCAGCCTCCCAAGTAGCTGGGATTACAGGCATGCATCACCATGCCTGGCTAAATTTTTGTATTTTTAGTAGGGATAGGGTTTCATCATGTTGGTCAGGCTGGTCTTGAACTCCTGACCTCAGGTGATCCACTCGCCTCAGCCTCTTAAAGTGCTGGGATTACAGGCGAGAGCCAATGAGCTTTTTGAGTATGAGGATCACATCCCAATGCCCAGAACAGGGCCTGATGCAGAGCCACATCCTCTAAATGTCTGTTTGATGATAGCATGATGGTTCAATAAGAGGAAATGAAACACACTAAAGCCAGGTTTTGTCTTTTCATAAAGACACTTTAGTAACCACTCCAGGTGATTTTTTTTTTTTTTTTTTTTTTGTTTTGAGACAGAGTCTCACTCTGTCGCCCAGGCTGGAGTGCAGTGGCATGATCTCAGCTCACTGGCACCCTCCACCTCCCAGGTTCTAGCAATTCTTCTGCCTCAGCCTCCTGAGTAGCTGGGATTACAGGCGTACATCGCCACGCCTGGCTAACTTTTTTGTATTTTAGTAGAGACGGGGTTTCATCATGTTACCCAGGCTGGTCTGGAACTCCTGAGCTCAGGCAATCCACCCGCCTTGGCCTCTCAAAGTACTAGGATTACAGGTGTGAGCCACCATGCCCAGCCCACTCCAGGTGACTCTAATGCACAGCCAGGGTTGACAACCTTGGCTTTTCGCTTTTCTTGATGTCCAAAGTCATTAACCCAGCATATGTATTGGGATAGCCTCTGATAGAGTAATTTCCTGGGTCCTGTGGGCTTTTTTTTTTTTTTTTTTTTTTGAGATAGGGTCTCAGTCTTATGCCCAGGCTAAAGTGCAGTGGTGCACTCATGGCGTACTACAGCCTCAACCTCCTGGGCTCAAGTGATTCTCCCACCTCAGCCTCCCAAGTATCTGGGACTACAGGCGTGTGCCACCATGTCCAGCTAATTTTTGTATTTTTTGTAGAAGCAGGGTTTTGCCGTCTTGCCCAGACCAGTCTGCAACTCCTGGGCTCAAGTGATCCACCCACCTTGGCCCCCCAAAGTACTGGGATTACAGGCATGAGCCACTGTTCCGGCTCCTGTGGTTATTTTGAGGATTGTGTGTGTCCTTCTAGTCTGTCCACCCTTCTCTTGGGACCAAACTTCCTGATGAGCCATTTCACTGAGGTTCCTGGAATCCCTCTTTTCATTGCTAGCTTGGAATTCACCGAGAAAGCATGAGCCAAATAGAGTGAGCTGCCTATAAGCCCTGGCTGAGGGGCCCTTGAGATCCTTTAAGAGTTTTCCAGACCTTTTCTCTCTCCTAGGTTTTTCCACCCAATGCTGACGACCCACTGTGTTGTTTGGTTGTGAATACAGATGCATCCTCTTCCAAGAAGCCCTCCTGGATTGGGGCTGGGAGCCCTCCTCTGAGGACCAGCAGCCTCCCGCACCAACCAGCCCTATGACCTTACCCATTTGGTGGTGGGGAGAAGGTGTCGACATCTGTCTGCCTCATAGAACTCTAAGCTCTCTGAAGGCAGGGGCAAGATAATCTGATAAACCGAATAGGTTTTCAGGGCATGTCTGTGAAACTGAATAACAATAGCAGCAGCTGGAACTGAATTTTCCTGGGAGCCCAGGAGAGGAACTAGACTCCTGACCAGAGAGCAAGGGATGGAGAGTCCAGGAGAACTTCCTGGAAGAGGTGGCATTGGGACAGGCTTGAAAAGATGGGCAGGAATTGGGACAGGAAGAGGAGAAGAAGGGAAGCATTTCAGGCAAAAGGGAACAGCAGAGGTGAGACAAGTGGAAGGGTGAACTGTAGTTTAGTGGGGTGGAAGGCTGGGAAGAATGGGGGGATCATACTCTAAGCCTTCAGAGGACAGAAGCCTGGGGAACAGTCCTGGCTAAAAACTGATTTCTACTCCCTCTTCTGGATGAGCAGAAGGTGGGGCTGCTCCCTCCTTCAGGCTTTTCCTGGGAAGCCCCACCCGCCTTATCTGCATGGAGGACACCAAGTTCCCAGGGCTGGATGGGTGCCAGCCCCGGCTGCTGACTTACCGCTCTGGCAGCTAAGGAGCTGGAACGTGGAGCTGGGACTTCCACATAAGTCCAGCATCCAAGTCCTCAAAGTTGGTCCCTCCGGAGCAGTGGGAAGCATGTCTCCCAAGCTGGAGTCACTATTCCTTGTTCTGTTGCCCAAGAGAACACTGCAACGTGCACCCAGAGCCTCAGTGTTGCCATAGGTACGTGGGGAGGAGCGTGGGCTAGAGGCATCAAAAGCCCTGCCTGCTCCAGGGACCTGGGATTTCTGAGAGCAAATGCTGCCTCTACCTCCCTGGGGGGAGACACAGCCCCCCACAACACCAGATGAGACTCTCATCAATCCCAAGACCGAGTCCTAGCCTCTCATCCAGCTTAGGTGGATTGATTAGCACCACTTTCTAGGGCTTTGTACCCTTCATTTCTTCTTGCCAGTCCATCTACCTAGACCCCTCTTTTCCAATTCTCATAAACTAGACCCTCTCTTTTCTCCCCAGAATTAAAGGGGTGCTGGATTCCCTTAGTCTTGCCTCCTTCCCTTGGCACATATGCCCACTTTGGTACTACTACTACTATGACCTCTTCTAGTATTGCTGCCACTGTCTTCTCGTAGTCCTTCTAATCCTTTACTACGACCCCACCAATGCTTCTACTATTACTGCCGGCACTTCTTACTATGACCACCACAACCAGTACTTCTACTACTTTGCTTCTACTGCCTCTACTGCATCCCTACCCAAACCTAATCTTGAATTGTAATCCCCATGTGTCGAGAGAGGGACCTGGTGGGAGTTGATTGGATCATAGGGGAGGTTCCCCCCATGCTGTTCTTGTGCCAGTGAGTGAGTTCTCATGAGATTTGATGGTTTTAAAGTGTGGCACTTCCCCTTTGCTCACTCTCCCTCTCTCCTGCCGTCTTGTGAAGATGGTGCTTGCTTCCCTTTCACCTTCCACATGATCGTAAGTATCCTGTGTCCTCCCCAGCCATGAGGAACTGTGAGTCAATTAAACCTCTTTTGTTTATAAATTACCCAGTCCCAGGTAGTCTCTTTATAGCAGTATGAAAATGAACAAAAAAAAAATAGTACTTCTTACTCTACTACCACCAGTATTTCTACTGCAGTACTGCCACCACGATTGCTTCTCTTGGTATTTATGCTACTACCACTTTGCTGCTACTATAATGATGACTATATACTATTTGCAGCTACTCCTAATAGCAGCAAACGTTATGAATCACACACAATGGGCCAAAGACTGAACTAAGCACCCTGTATCAATTGATACAATTTAAACCATAGCAACAGACATCTGTGGTGTAATATTATTGACAAAAAGAGTCCAACTCTGTAAAATATTTATTTTATTATTAAAAATTATTATTAAATTGAAAATTATTATTAAAAAGAGATTTATTTTGAGCTAAATAAGAGTGACATGGCCCATGACACAGCCCTCACTCAGGAGGCCCTGAGAACATGGGCCCAAGGTGGTTGAGTGCAGCTTAGTTTTATACATTTTAGGGAGTTTTATACATTTTATACATTAGGGAGACATGATGAGACATCAATCAAATACATTTAAGATATACATTGGTTCGGTCCAGAAAGGCGGGACAACTTGAAGCGGGGTGCAGGTGGGGGCTCCCAGGTTATAGGTAGAGTAAAAAAATTTCTGATTGGTAATTGGTTGAAAGAGTTATTATCAATAGAATGGAATGTCTGAGTTATGATAAAAGGTTGTGAACACCAAAGTTTTATCATGCAGATGAAGCCTCCAGGTAGCAGGCTTCAGAAAGAATACACTGTAAGTGTTTCTTATCAGACTTCAGGTCTGCGTTGATGTTAAATGGGGTCGGCTTTTCCTGAATCCCAAAAGGGAGGAGGGCTACTGAGGCATGTCTGACCTCTGCTTCCCGTCATGGCCTGAACCAGTCTTTCAGGTGAACTTTGGAGTGCCTTGACCAAGAGGAGGGAGTCCAGCTGGCTGGAGGGCAGGGGGCTTAGAATTTTATTTTTGGTAGACAATATCTTCCCTCCTTTATTGATGGGGAAACTGAGGTTTGCAGAGGCTAAGTAACCTGCCCAAATTCATAGAGACAGTAAAAGACTGAACTAAGACTTCAACCAGCCACCTAACAACAGGGACCAAGTCTGAAATGCTGTGGTCTATCTAAGAGGTGAAGTTGGGACCAGATGCTAGAATTCAGTCCTTTCATGACCTCGAATACAAAGTGAATTGTCCGACCCGATCACAAAGTCTTCTGTGTGCATTGTACGTCACGGTGTGCAAAGCTCACGCATCTGTTATTTAATTCTCACAACAGCCCTCAGAGGGGGTGATCAGTTCCACTGTAATGATAAGGAAAACCAGATTCAGAATGCTAAGGCAGCTTTGGAAGGGCTCATGGAGAGGCAGCAGCAAATCCAGGACTGAACCAACTCCTCCCAACTAACCCAAGGGTGGGAGCCTCCCAGCGAAGACTCCAAGAAGTCTCTCTTGGGACAGCCCCCCGCCACTCCCTGTCCAGCCACCTCAGCCCCTAGGGTGGGCAAGCCCATGGCCCCAAGGGGTGGAGAGAACCGGTTATTTCCAGCCTGGTACTTAAGGGCTGGCCAAGGAGGAGGGAGGAGGGTGTGAGCTGGCTGGCAGACTCTGTGCTCCCAAGAGGGTCTGGTCTTTGGCTGCTGAGACCTGGGCAGGGGGTCAGGAACTCCTGTCCAAGCCACCCAGGACAGCTGAAGCTGGGCGGGCGTCCCAGGAGAGGGCAGGCCACTCCCTCCCCAAAAAGGCAGGAGTATGCAGCCAATATGCACACAGGCGGCTCATTCAGCGCCTGCAGCTCCTTGGCCCTGCCCTGGGCCGTGGCCCCCAGGCTGAGGCACTGCTCCTGCTCTTCACAGGAGATGGAAATAGACAGCAGTTCTGATCAGGACCTGTGGGTCAGTGAAGAGCAAATACATCCTGCTCCGAGCACCAATTGGGTGTCATCCATCCTCTGCAGCTCTGTAAGGTGGAAATTCCCGCCTGCCACGGGTTCCTCTCCCACTTGTGTGTGGAATGCGGTCACCACGCTGCCTCCCTTTCAAAGCGCCCAGTGTTTCCTAACTCAGGACCTTTGCACATGCTGTCCCTATGCTGGGGGTACCTTTCCTGTGGCTTCTCACGTGACTGGCTCCTTTGTCGTCAGGTCTGAATGTAAAAGGTCACCTTTCAGTGGCATCTTCCCTAGCTCCCCTCACTCATAGTTTCCCCCACCTCCCATGCACACACCTTGTCTCTGTCACCCTCCTCTACTTTCTCCCAAGCATTCTTATTTATTTATTTATTTATTTATTTATTTATTAAGATGGAGTCGTCTTGCTCTGTCACCAGGCTGGAGTGCAGTGGCATAATCTCAGCTCACTGCAACCTCCGCTTCCCGGGATCAAGTGATTCTCCTACCTCAGCCTCCCGAGTAGCTGGGATTACAGACACGTGCCACCACGCCCAGCTAATTTTTGAATTTTTAGTAGAGACGGGGTTTCACCATGTTGGCCAGGATGGTCTCGATCTCTTGACCTTGTGATCCCCTCTCCTCAGCCTCCCAAAGTTCTGGGATTACAGGCGTGAGCCACCGTGCCCTGCCCACATTTATTTTTTATTGATTTTTGTTTGTCTCTCTCCCCATAAAAAGAAAGAGTCTATTTTATGAACTATCAGGTCCCCAAGGTCCAGCAGAGGGCTTGACACATAGAATCAACATTTACTGAATGAATAGATGGAAGGGAAGTGAAGGCTCTTGTCCACTTTGTCCATGTCCTCATTGTTAAAGAAGGCATCACCAACATTGAAACTCGGGTCTGTCCGTCTCTAAAGAGGCCCCCATTTCACCTGTGGGTGTGCTCAGTGAGGACACCATATTCCCTGCAGTGATTTTTTTTCTCAGCCCCAAAGGCACATTCTTTATACATGGGGCATGGTGTCTCCTCCAACTTCCTGTCACAGGTCCTCCCACCTCTGCTTGCATACCTCCAGAAGACAGGAAGCTCACCCCATCCACTGCAATATTGGAAAGTCCCTTCCAATACTCTACGACCTTCAGAACAATGGAACAGGCAGTTCTTCACAATGTTCTCAAATGCTGAAGAGGAAGAATTGCTGTCATTAGCACAAGGCTGTGGACTTGGACAATACACTTTTCTGTTTATCCATTGATTTTCTGTGCCCCAACCATGGGCCAGTCCTGTGGTGTCGAACTAGAGAGCAAAACAGCCTTGGTGGCCGCCTTCTCGATGATGTGTCAGGTCCATTGTGGCCTTTGGGCCCTAGAGTGGTGGTGGCAGGGGGGTGATGGAGGAGGCATGTGGAGTGGATCAGATGCTTCTGAAAGTCGATAGTGCACACACGTCACCCAGGGATCTTACTAGGATGCAAATTCAGGGACAGCAAATCTGGGTAGAGGTTCTGTGTTTCTCCTAAGCTCTCGAGGGATGCTGATACCACTGGTGCATGGACCACACTTTGAGTAGCAAGGTAGAGACTTAACCGACAAAAGAAGACAGTGAAGCCTAAAGCATATCAGGGACTTGCCTGGGGTCACTGGTCAGGCAGCAGGAGCTGAGAAGGGACGGCCTACCTCCGCGGGCCAGGGCTCTGGAATTCACGGGGCAGGCTGTGCTGAGTGTGCCTTTGTGAGGCATGGCATACCTGGACTCACCCGAGCTGCCCGTCCCTGCCCATGAATAGTGGGCCTCTTTCCTTCCTGCATAAGGCCTGGCGGGCGCAAGCCCACGGCTGCCCCCTCCCCTGCACACACACTTACACACACTCACACACCCCTGCCGG
The DNA here is from genome assembly GCF_009828535.3 of Hylobates moloch. Lineage (NCBI taxonomy): Eukaryota > Metazoa > Chordata > Mammalia > Primates > Hylobatidae > Hylobates > Hylobates moloch. Next base: position 86,218,254 of record NW_026652285.1, read on the forward strand.
CTCAGCTGCCCTCCCTGTTTGGGGAAAGTCAACAAGAGCATTTGAAAAGTCTTTCTGTGTGGAGAATCTGTTTGTATAGGGGGAGGAAACGGAGAGCTGGCCAATAGGTAGAAATATTAATGAAGCTTGTTATAAAGGGCCCATTCACGGCTCTCCGAGTAAATAGGGCTCTTGTCGGGCTGCCATGTTATCTGCCAAGTTCAAGAATGTGGTTTGAAAAAATAGAATTTAAAGGGGTGAGGTGGAGCCTTCAATGGCTGGCCTGCTGGAGCTGGAGCCAACTCCAGGAGGAGCCTGTGCTGTGGGGGGCTGTGGCTGGGGGCACTGGGGGTGCTGGGTCTTGGGGTGAAGGCTGCCTGGGAAGAGGGGCTGGGGAGGAGCCGCTGGAGTTCCAACTCAGAGAGAATTCCTGTCCACCGGTGTGGAATGCCTCATGCCATTCCTTCCTCCCCTTGGTGCCTGGCACAGGGCTTGCAGCTCCTCTGCTCAGCCCCCCAACCCAGTCTACCTTAACTGTCCTGCCTGGGGATTTGCCTCTTGGGTTGCTGGTAGAGCGGGGGGTCTCTATATGGTAGGAGGAGGGCTTTGTAGTAATTCTTAGCCATAATGCTGTGCTATTCCACAAACCTCAGCCATCTTCTCCCACCTCCTTACGATGTCCTACGTTGTGCATTCTTACCAGATGCTACATAAAAAAGAGCATAAAAGACTGAGATGTTCGACTCAGAGAAGGAAAGTGACCAACTCAAGGTCAGTCAGCAAGTGTGTAGCAGAGCTGGGACTTGCTTCAACCAGTTTCTTGTTGGGTCATTGTTCCTGGCACTGAAGATAGTGCCTGGCCTGAGGGGCTGTCTTGTCATTTCGCATGTACAGTGTCTTACTTTTAGCCCTGGACTTAAAGCAACTTATAAGCAAGGGCCATGTCTTATGCTTAGTTTTCCCCTGGCCAGCTGTGTGGTCTTGGACAGGTGACTTTGCCTCTCTGAGCCTCAGCTTCACCATTTGTAAAATGGGGTCATTAAGACCAAGCCCTCCTTTCCAGAAGACTCAGTGAGAGGATGTTGGTGAAATGCCCAGCGCTATGCCAGGCCCTCGGTGGGTGGCCCAGGAACAGTGGCTGAGGGCATTTCTTTTTCTGTCCCAGCCCACAGTGCAAGGGTAGAGACTCCAGGAAGACTGTCTCCTTTACGCTTGGACCCTAGAAGGTTGGTCTGTGCTGAGGGTCATAAGAAGCTGGTAAATTGAGAGTCAGGGGTTTCTGACACCCGTGGCATTAGGCGGCAGAGACACATGTGTGTGTGAACTATCACGAGGGTCTGTCAAACAGGCCCTGCAGGAAGCCCAGGCAAGCACGGGTGACCTTTCATCCTCTCCCCCAGAGAGCTGCACAGAATCCACCTCTGTCAGACAAGGGTTAACCTGAATGGGAGGGAATATTTACACCGGCTTTTCTTTGCAAATAAAAGGTGGTGGTTGGGCGGTGGGGGTGGGGGGTGTTCTATAAAACAAAAAGGAAAGAATCAATGCAAAAACTAAATGGAAACGTGTTTTAAAAGACTCTGCCAGGAGCTTGCTGAGTGACCCTGAACGGTGGGGACTTAGGGAAAAGTTGGCAGCATCCCCTTTAAGGAGAAGTGGTGTAGCATAGGTAGGGCCACGAGCACAGGCTTTGGGGCTCACAGACCGAGGTTAGAAAGTGGGCTCTGCTCTTCTCTGGCTATGTGACCTTGAGCAAATCGTGGACCTCTCTGGGCCTCCATTTCTTAGATTTGTACAAGAAAAGAGGAGAGAGGGTTAAAGGATGTGAAGGTCCCTGGCACTTCATGGATGCTCATTAAATGTCAATTTCCTTTCCTTTCTGGGCCTCTTGGCAGGTCGAGGGGAAGTGTCTGACAGGTCTCACCAGCCAGACTGGAGAGAGACACAGCTCTGCAGGTCTCAGTGCCTGCACACCAGCTCAGTTGCCTGATGCTGACTATGCCCCTAGAGCCCTTTACAGTTTGTAAGGCATTCACCTACTTGCCGTTAAAGCTTCCCAAGAATCCCATAAGGTGGTCACGGCAGCATTTACTACCTTATGGCACTGTGACTGGGAAAGGGTAAGGGACAAGAATCCAGTGGTCTTGGGCGGGGCCCAAGTCTGTCTTCATTCCTTCATTCCTTTAGCGAATATTGATTGAGGACTTGTTATGTCCAGGCACTATGCCAAGCATGGGAGATACAGAGTGAATAAAAATTGACACAGATGGATGGATGATGGATGGGTGGATGGATGGATGCTGGTCAGATGATGGGTGGGTAGATGGATAGATAGATGGATGATGAATGGATGGGTGAATGGATAGATGAATGGATGATGGTTAGATGTCTGGCTGGCTGGATAGATAGATGATGGATGGATGGGTTGATGGATGGATGGATGGTGGATGGTGGATGGATAATGGATAGGTTGATGAATAGATGGGTGGATAGATAGATGGATAGATGGTTAGATGATGGATAGGCAGGTAAATAAATGAATGGATGATGGATAAATGGATAGATGGGTAAATGGATGAATGGATGGATGGATGGTGGATGGGTGGCTAGGTAGATGAATAAGTGAGTGAAAGAAGGATGACAAGTTCCTTGAGGACAGAACCCTGGTCTATTCTTTCCACCACTGGGTCTCCAATACTGAGGATGGTGCCTGGTACAGAGGGATTAACGCTTGCCATATGAGTGTCTTCTTTGGTTGAGTAGACTCAAGAACCAGGCTGCCTGGGAGTCTGAGACCCAACTCTGCAACTTCGTAGCTGTGTGGTCAAGAAGAAGTTACTCAATCTTCAGATTCCTCGGTTTCCTCATCTACAAAATGAGGTTGACAATGCTTTATAGGTTGTTGTGAGGATTAAATGAGTTAATACATGGACATCCCTTAGATCAGAGCTGTGCCTGGTGCACACCAAGTCCCACGTAAGCATTGGCCACAATGATCATTTTTATGATTTCGTGTCTATGCTCCCTCCCGTCTCCTGAAAAAGATAATAAATCCTCTTAAGGCAGGACTCTGGGCTCTGGGTGCCCTGCCTACTATGCCTCCTAGTAAAAATATGTGTTGATACTGTGGCTTCAGAGAAAGGAAGATCTTAAATCCAAATCAGGGGCAAAAAACTCCAGGGTACACATTCCATTGGGGCCAAGGGCACAGCTGGCCCCTGACTGAGGGAGGCAAGATGGCAGGATGGTCAGAGCCTTGGGCTGGGAGAGGAAAGGTTGCATTTCCATGCTGGCCCTGGCATGAGCCTCCTCCTGGGGCCCAGGCTTCTTTGAGCTTGGGTCTCTGCAGCTCCACATTGACAGAGATAGTCTCCCATGAACCATTCAAGTTATAGACTCAGGAAACACAAATCAGGCTATCTTCGGCTCCTCATCCTCAATTTTCCCTTCTTTGAACGGATTTTTCCGGATCGGAAAAACTGAGCCTTTGCTAGCCTTGGAACACACATGCTCTCTCTCTCCAGGTCGAAATGCTGTGTCAGCGTCAGTTAGTGGTTGAGGATGGCACCAGATGGAGCGCTCATTAACACCCCCGAGCAGCAGCCCAGGGTCCCCCCGGGTCACCTCCCCAGAGCACACAGGCTCAGCTTTCTCTCTGGGGCCGCCGACAGTCCCACCTTGTCCTACCCCTGCGATTTACAGGAGTCAGTGGTTGACACAAGTTCCCGCCCAGCGTGGGCTCGTGGGCCCGTGGGCTCAGCTGGACGCCAAGAGCCACAGAAACAGCTCCCGCCCGCCTGCCCCTCACTCTGCAAGTGACTCACTGGGGTTTGGAGTGGGCCACCCTAGGGGTGGCTCCTTGTTGGAATAAGACAGTCACCCTCTAACAGAGCAGGCAAAGATGGCATGCCAAACCCCTTGCTTGGCAAGGCTTCTGACCAGAGGGCACCAAGGCATCTCCTTCCAGCCAAAGAATGGCAGGCACTCAATTGGGAATGGCCCTCTAGGAGCCTGGAGCCCAGATCCCCAGGTTCAGAGCGGGAGACAGAGACACAGCCAGAGAGGGAAGTTGATGAGGTCACAGTCACACAGCAAGTCAATAGCAGAGCTAGAACCCTGGAGGCCAGGTTCGTGGATATCTCAGGCTCCCCTAAGGCTCTGCTGCTGAAGTAACCCAGGCTGGTCTTCTGGGTGCCAGACGAGATTCCTGGACATCTGATCTTCAAGGCAGATTGCTGGGTCTTCCAGGCTTCCAGGCAAGCCAGTGAGGTCCCTTGTGTATGACAGAAAGAGAAAGGGATGTGGTGTAAGAGAAAGGCTGGGCTTTATAGTTGGGCACAACTGGGTCTGCCAGTTACTAACAGGATAAACACAAACAGGTTACTTTAATCTCCCCGAGCCTCAGCTTTCTCATCTGTACGATGGGGTAACTTATCACCTATACATGTTGGATTGTTGGGAGGATTGCATGATATCAAGTGTCTGAGGCAGAGTAGCCTCTTCATAATAGCAATGGCAATGGCGAGGACTTCTGCTCTAACTGGCCAGAGCAGCTTGAGTGGAGGGGGTGGCTGGGAGGGGATGCAGGCTTTTCAGGAGCTGGCACACCATCCTGTAAGCACAGGCAGAAGAGCCCTAGGGCTGAAAAACGGGTGGCCCGCCCGGGTCATCAACTTGCTAGGGAATAACTGGGCAAGTCTTGCAGTTCTCCAGGACTCGACAATGGGGTGTTGGGACAGAGGAGCTTACCGCTGCAAATTTCATGTTGGCCTAGCTGGCAGAACGCGGACAGCACCCATGCTGGGGCTGCTCCCTGTCTAAACAGATATTGTTGGAGAAGGTGGAGACTCCAAGTAGGGCATACAGGCAGGAGGTGGTGGGAAGAAAGGAGCTGGCTAAGCTGGGACGGGCCTGGCAGAGCAGGGGCTACTGCCTCAGGCTTCTGGGCTGATTACCCAAAAGTTAGTGAAGGTCTAGTACTTTCAGACAAGGCCCAGGTGCTCAGGACCAAGGGTCTTTTGCAGTAGCAAGGAGACTGCTTCAGTGCCTCCCTGTAATGCTGGGTGTCCTGGGCTGCCACCACCCTGGTTTGGGGTTCAGACTTGCTTCTTTGGGTGAGGCCCAAGCAGCCCTGTCAGGTCTCCAGGAAGAAGGGAACACACGGAGAGGCCCTGGCTCTGTGGGCCAGGCTGTCACAGTCTCTCTGCCCAACAATTGAGCGTGCACCTCTGCATAAGCACTTTCCTAAAGTGCAGCTCCACGTCTGCCCTCTCCTCAGCCCTAAAACCTCCCATGGCTCCCCAGGGCCTGGAACAGACTTCATATCCTGGGTGTCTGTGACTTATGGAGGCATTTCAGAGGGTCCCAGAAGCCTTGACATGGGTGCCAAACATCAGGCATGCACATTTGTCTGGGTTGAGTTCTGTGGTTTCATCAGATTCATGTGCAAAACCTCCACCCCATGGGCTGAAGTCTACAATCTTGATTGGCATTCAAGGCCCTCCCCAAGCTGGCCCCAGCCTGGATTCCTGGTCTCAACACCTGCCTCTTCTCATGCCTCTCCCTACCCCACCCCATTCACAGACCTGGGGTTCAGCCTAAATCATCCCCTTGTACTTGCTCACACTGATCCCCCCTTCCTCTTCACTCCTCCAGGAAGTTTTCCCTGACTGCTTCTCCTTCTTCCAAACACATAACATCATCCGGGTACCCTGTTTGCATTCTTTCTCACAACCATCCTCCCTTCAGCACCCCATTGCTTTCACTAGGCACAGACCTTTCCATTTCTTGCCTGGACCCTCACAGTAGCCTCATGTCCACTCACTCTGCTGCCCCCACCCCCACCCTGCCCCTGGCTACTTGGCCAACCTCCCAGCCCTGTTTCTGTCACTCTCTTACCCTGGGGTCCCTTATCTCCTCCCAGGGAATCTGGGTGATAGGGCAGAGGGGAGAGAGGAGGAGGCAGAGGAGGGGGAGGAGGGAGAGGAAGGGAGAGGACAAAAGACAGAAACAGGGAGGGAGAGAGGGACCTCAGAAAGGAGAGAGAAATAGAGTCAGAGCCACAGAGAGGCAGAAACAGAAAAAGATGTGTGGAAAGAGAGGATGAGAGGAGGAGGGGGAAACAGGGAGACAGGATAGTGAGGCAAGAGGAACTAGAGAGGGATGCAGACAGAAAAAGACAGCAAGATGCAGAGAAAGGCAGACAGGGAGAGGGCAGAGAAACAGAAACCAGCAGAGATGATCAGGATGCAAACACAGAGACTGCCGACGGAGAGGGCCAGAGCGGGCTTTGGGCAGAGCTAGAAAAGAAGACTGAGGCTGGGACGGCCTCCTCCTCCCCCAGGGAAATTTCTCTCCAGTGCCTCCCATCCCGGGAGCCCCAGCCCTCCTCTCCTTCTCTGAGCAATTGATCCTCCCCAGGGCCTGGTACCCGATCCTGCTTCCTGGTGGCTCCCTGCCCTCCCCACTCTGGAGGCTCTGGCCTGGCTCCTTGTCCAAGACAAGGCTCCGGGAACCCCCATCGCTGTCTCCCCACCCCCTAAGAAGTGATTTGGACCAGGTCAGTGGGCGTGAGGAGTCACGGAGATTTAGAATTAGGGACCTCCAGGTTCAGAAAGTCCAAATGGCTGCCAGATAAGCTGTGTGATACTGGCCCAGGACTTTAACCCCTCTGAGTCTCTAGGGATGTGGAAGGGAGATTCGGTGTTGTCTGGGAAGGACTTTGAGAGAGCTTGTGTTACACCCTCAACCTGCCCGCTCCCACCTCCCAATACCTTCCCAATCCCAGCCGTGCTTGAAGCCGATCTCATTTCACCATATCAATGACCACTGCTCTGGAAAGTGGGAGAAGAAAGGGCCGGGGTGAAATCTCTGGTTATTTAGCTAGGGCGCACATGGCCCAGGGCCTATCTCGGGTTCCAGCTTCACCTCTGCGTTGGCCTCCGCCTCTGCTTCTGGGAGATGGGAGTTAAGTTACCTGTCAACAGACGGAGCCTGGTTAACTGTTTTTCACCTGGGAGGATGGCCTGGTCCTGCAAAGCCGGGGTCTTATTGAGAACCCTGGCTGGGGTACAGAAGAACAACAGACATGGCCGTGATGATGATAACCATGGCTGAGCTCGCCCCGCTGTACTCTCCCCAAGCACTCTGCTTAGCATTGCGCATCCTGATCTCAGTAACAGACTGTGTGAGATGGTACACGGATCCCCCTCCCCCAACCCACAGTTAGGGAAACTGAGGCTCAGGGCCAGTCAGTGGTGGTGCCAGGATTCAATTCCAGGCAGCCTGACTTCAGAACACTCATATCCCATTAAGGATATAACAAGAGTGACACTGGTATTGGTGCCACACCCATCCTGGCAACCTTCCTGTGGATCCAGCCCAGTTCTGGGCACTGGGAGGCAGGAATCAGCAGCCCGACCCTAGAGGTGCTCACCACCCAGTGGGAGAGAAGAGAGTCACCCAGTGGGCAGAGGATCCACCCCTTAATGAGCTCCTTCTGCAGGTCAGGCTCTGGGGAGTGCACACAAGTGCAGGCTCAGGCACCGCACTGCCTGGGTTTGAATCACAGTACGTGGCTTTTCAACTGTGTGACCTTCAGCAAGTTACTTAACCTCTCTGGGCCTCCATTTCCTCATCTGTAAAATGCTTCCTAAAGTTGTCATGAGGATGAAATGCACTGACTCTTAGTGGTCTTAGAGCTATGCCTAGCCCATGCCGAGGGCTTAGGTGAGTCACCCACAGTGTCTTCATCAGCCCTTTTTGGAGATCTCTTTAATTCTCCTAGCAATTATCTAAGGATGCTATGATAATCCCCATTTCACAGACGAGGAAACTGAGGCTCAGAAAGGTAAAATGACTTGAGAGTCAGGTAAAAGGCAGAGCCAAGATTTGAACCCAAGACCACAGAAACAAGACCCTATATTCTTAATTTTTGTTGTGCACCAGAGAAAAAACTTTTTCTTTCTTTCTTCCTTCCTTTCTTTTTTCTTCTCCTTCCTTCCTTCTTTCCTTCCTTCCTTCCTCCCTCTCTCTATCTTTTCTTTCTCCTTCCTTCCTTTTCTCTTTCTTTCTTTCTTTCTTTCTTTCTCTCCTTCTTTCTCTCTCTCTTTTTCTTTCATTTCGCTCTCACTTTCTTTCTCTCTCTTTCTTTCTATAAATATTTATTGAGCTTCTTCTACACACCAGGCCCTGTGCTGGGGCTGGAATCTGTGGCCTCCCCAGGAAGGACCTGAGTTCCCTGTACTGACCCTGAGGACGAAAGCAAGGTTTTCTCCTGCTCCTTCCTGACTGGCTGAACCTGGGGCTGCCTCCTCCCACTTCCTCAGCTGTAGCTGCGAAGGGAAGAAAGCTTTGATTGGGCCCCGAATGGTGGGCGGCTGGGCAGGTCTGGGGGTATCCGGTTCCGGAGACAGGCGCCCCTGTGAACACTGCCTCCCTGTTCCCCACTGGGTGTATTTTTCTTAATGCGAAAGTGCGCTGGTGGAGCCCTCGAGTAATTAGGTAAGACTTCATCTAGTGGAGCCGGTGAAAGGACATCTGTGGGGAAGGGCTGGTGACAGAGGATGCAGAAAGAGAGCCGACCCAATTCCCAGGAAGCAGAGGCCACTACCAAGGTCTGCCTGGGCCGTGGGCACTTGGCTGAGACACAGGCATCAGGGCCCCAGACCTGGTGGGGCCAGAGTGAGAAGTGCGTGTGAGCGCCAGTCCTCGGGTGGTGGGGAGGAGAGTGGAGAGGGGTTGTCAAGTCCTCCAGTGATCATTAGTCGCCAGCCCTCTACTCAGACCCGCCTTCCTTCAGGAGCCCTCTCAGGCCATGTTCTGTGCCCTCAGCTGGGTTCCCATAGCCCCTAGAGCCTGCATCACTTGTCATACGGATTGGAATTGCCTGGTATCTGCCTGCCCCCTTCTCACCTCTGGGCTCTGCTCTTGCTGTTTTCTTTCCTTGGGACTCTCTGCTTGCTTTCCCTCACTTTCCCCAGGCACTCTTCAAATGTTACTTCCTCAGAGTCTTCCCTGACCACCCTAGCTAGATTAGCCTCGTGGTGACTTTTAAAACATGGCTCTGAATTCTCTGACCTTCCTCCTATCAAGAGGTGGGGTCTCTGTCCCTTCCCTTTGGATCTGGGTGGGCTGTGACTGTTCTGACAGTGTGCTATGGAAGGGACACTATGGGACTTCTGAGGCTGTGTCATAGAAGGCCATGGAACTTCTGCAGTTTTGTCTGGAACACTTGTTCTCAGAGCTCTGAACCACCCCATGGCAAGTCTAACTACTCTGAAGCTGCCATGTTGTGAGGAAGCCCAAGCCACACAGAGAGGTCACGTGTAGGTGTTGTGGTCACTATGCTGGCTGGGCTCATTTTTCAGTTATCCCAGCCAACAGACTGGCATGCCATATTAGCTTCCCAGGGCTACTATAAAAAATTTCCACAACCCTAATGGCTTAAAACAACACAAACTTAGTTCTGAAAGTCAGAAGTCCAAAAGGAGTCTCATTGGGCTGAAATCAAGGAGCCAGCAGGGAGAATTTATTTCCTTGCCTATTCTAGCTCCTGCAGGCCTCCTGCATTCTTTGGCTCACAGCCTCCTCCTCCATCTTCAAAGCCAACAGAATGGCATCTCCTGATTTCTCTCTGTCTACGACCTCCGCCTCTGTCCTCAGCTCTTTTTCTCACTTCCCTGCCTGTTTCTTTCCTTTGTAAGGACTCTCAGGATGACTTCAGCTCTATACAGAGGATCCAGGATAATCTCCCCACCTCAAAATCCTTAATTTCATCATATTGCAAATCCTTTTTGCCGCCTAAGGTAGCATATTTCACAGGTTCCAGGGATTCGACTGTGGACATCTGTGTAGTGGGGAGGGCATTATTCTACTTACTGCATGTGAATGAAGATACCTCCCAGTGATTCTAGCCCCAGCTGTCCCAGTCATCCACAGCCATTTGAGTCTGCCCAGTTGAGGCCCCAGACATCATGGAGCAGAGACGAGCCCTTCCACTGTGCCCTGCCCAAATTCCTGACCCATAGAATCCATGAGCATAGAACTGGCTGTTGTGTTGTGCTCCTCAATTTGCAATTTTTTTAATATAGCAATTGACAATGTTAACAAGCCCCATATTTCTCTTCATATTCAACCCACTTAGCCTGCTTTGTTTTTCTTCATGTTACTTATAAAATTACATTATACATTTATGGGGTTCCTTAATTTTCTGTCTCCAACTAGAATGTAAGTTCAGGGCAATCAATACTTGTTGCTATATTCTTCTTCTTCTTTTTTTTTTTAGATGGAGTCTTGCTCCATCACCCAGGCTTGTTGCAACCTGTGCCTCCCAGGTTCAAGCAATTCTCCTGCCTCGGCCTCTCGAATAGCTGAGACTACAGGTGCACCACGTCCTGCTAATTTTTTGTATTTTCGTAGAGACGGGGTTTCACTGTGTTGCCCAGGCTGGTCGCAAACTCCTGAGCTCAGGCAATCTGCCTGCCTTGTCCTCTCAAAATGCTGGGATTACAGGTGTGAGCCACTGTGCCCAGCCATTTGTTGCTATATTCTGACCAGGTATATTAGTCCATTCTTGCATTGCTATAAAGAACCACCTGAGACTGGGTAAAGAAAAGCGGTTTCATTGGCTCCTGGTTCTGCAGGTTGTACAGGAAGCACGGCTGGGGAGACCTCAGGAAACTTACAATCATGGTGGAAGGCAAAGAGGAAGGAGGCACATCTTACATGGCCAGAGCAAGAAAGAGAGTGAACAAGGAGGTGCCATGCACTTTTAAACAACCAGGTCCCATGAGAATTCACTATCACAAGAAACAGCAAGGGGGAAATCAACCCCCATGATCCAATCATCTCCCACCAAGACCCTCTTCCAACATTGGGGATTACAATTCGCCGTGAGATTTGAGTAGGGACACAAATCCAAACCCTATCACCAGGTCTGGCAGATATTTGTTCAATGAATAAACTCATGTCTCCTCCTCGAGGTTAAAAACAGGTCTGTCTTGACAATTCCTGGCTCCCCAGAACACTGGCCAAGTTCCAACGCCAAGCAGGGACTCAGTACATGTTAAACAAGTGACTCTCTTATCTTCATTTAAGCCTCACCTCCCTGAGAATCATGAATTCAGGGGGACTTGGAAGGTACTTCTGAGTTCATCTTTCCAGGAGTCACAAACGTGAATGCCTCAAGGCCAGCTGGGAGCATAGGTACAAACTAGGTCATGACCTTGTAAGGCACTTGGGAGTGCTGAGGCCTGTGGCCAACTAACTGTTGGATATGTTTGGATAATCAATTAAAACACATCTCTTTTGGTTATTCTTTTCTTCCTCTCTGGTCTCCCTGTATTAGCTGGTGTTCTCCAGAGAGACAGAGCCAAAAGGATATGTATATCCTATATGTATGTATCACACACACACACACTCACACGCGCACACATATATATAGAGAAATTTATGTGGCATTGGCTCATGCAGTTAGGAGATCCAGGGGAGCTGATGGTGTAAATCCCAGTTCAAAGGCAAGAAAAGATGAGCAGCTTAAGCAGTGAGGGAGGGGAAAACGTGGTGGGAGCACAGGTGGAAAATTCCTCCTTCCTACAGGTTTTGTTCTATTCAGATCCTCAACTGGTTGAATGATGCCCACCTACATTGGGGAAGGGGATATACTTTGCTGAATCCACTGACTCAAATGCTAATCTCACCTGGAAACACCCCAGAGACACACCCAGAAAGCAAGTTTAATCTGGGCAGGCCATGGCCCAGTCAAGTGGACACATACATTGAAACACCACACCCTGTATCCACCCTCTGCCCTTCCTCCCCTTCTCTGTGCCCCAGAAGGCTGTCCTGTCCAGGTGGGATTGCCAGACTTGGCTTCCTTGCCCCTGATTCCTGAATGGATTTGGCTTATGGGAGACACTGGCCAATCCAAAGGTAGGAAAGGAGTGAGGTTAGGATATTTGCTTCCTCTCTTTCCTGCCATGGCTTTGGTAGTGACTGCTCTCCTGAGGCCACAGCTCCTGTTGGGCACCCCCTTCCATGGTTCTTTCTCTTGCCTGGCCCCAGTAACACATTTCCTTACCTTGTCCCTCCACACTACAGTCACTAGCTCCAGGGTGCTTTACCAGCCCTGGTTGGTTCCCATAAACTCACCCATTGTAGATGCCTTGCTTTAAATATTTCCACTGTAAAGTTTTTATTATTATCAATAGTAGTAGCATCTTTATTTATAAGCTACTTGGTCATTTTTCCTGGAGCATTAAATGCTCTTTCAGCTGACCCCTTTGGAGTATGCCGTCTCCTGCCAGAATCCTGAGTGTGACAAACATTTGTAGACCTCATTTGGCCCTGGATTCTGGTCCAGTTCCCTAACCAGGCCAGAAGTTTCCCCTTCAGTCTCTGCCAGGGACATTGATTTCTGCTTGCCCCCGTCCCCCTCCAGTACTGGTTGTTTACCGCCTCCCATTTTCACTCTTTCGTTGTTTGGCCCTCTTTCTCAGCATAAGTGGAAATCTCCCTCCAGAGGTTCCTCTTAAGGCCCCCAGACCCCATGGACTATCTTATACAGAGGTGATGGTTAACACACCCCCACTGAGAGGATGGTTTCAGCTCAAATGCCCCTGGGACTTCATCTGGGCCTTGGATCTCCCATCTCTGCCAGTCCCAACTTCCTATCTAGACTTATAATAGTTTGTCCATATCCACTGATTTTGTTCCTGGGCATTGGTATCCAAGGGTCCAGGAAGAGATCAAAAGGTGGATGATGGCCAGGCATGGTGGCTGGCGCCTGTAATCCCAGCACTTTGGGAGGCTGAGGCGGGAGAATCGCTTGAGCCCTAGAGTTCAAGACAATGCTGGACAACATAGCAAGATCGTGTATCTACAAAAAAAAAGAAAAAGAAAAAATTTAATTAATCAGGCATGCACACATATAGTCCCAGCTACTCATGTGGCCGAGCTGGGAGGATTGTTTGAGCCCAGGGGGTAGAGGCTGCGTGAGCTGCGGTCATGCCACTGCACTACAGCCTGGCTATAAAGTGAGACCCTGGCTTTAAAAAAAAAAAAAAAAACAAAAGAAGGTGGATGAGACAATTCTGCCCTTGGTCTGGGCTATAGTTTCTGGTAATAGTAACTGAGACAGGTTTCCATTAGACAGATTTCATGATGTTTGGTGACAACTTTCTAATGCGCTTGACTTCAATCAGTGTAATCAATGAGTTCCCCACACCAGATCTTCCTCACATATTCCCCCACTACCTGAATTCCATCACTGTCTGCATTGCTCTGCCATGACCCAGTCAAAGGAGGTGGGTGTAGCTCTGGCTCTGGTCCCCTTTCTGGGTTCTGGAGAGTCCCTGTCATACCTATTTTTCTTCTTTTGAAAAAATGAGACTTTTAGATTGGGTGGTTAAAAAAAAAAAGCCAGGGACTGACTGATATCCTCTATTCTTGAGCTTTCTTTTCATAGCACTTTATCAGCGGTTGTAAGTTTCTATTTATATGTTGATTATCCCACAAAAGTCCCTCTTCCTACTAGGCCCTGAGGCTCCACCAGGCTAGAAGCCTTGGTATCCTCGGGGTGTGGCGCATCATCTGACAATGCTGGGTGCTCAGTAAATTTTGGTTAAGTGAGTGACTGCCTGGAGGAATTAAACAACACCCTTCTCAGCTCAGCATTGAGTAGACAGCTCCCCAGATCACTAGGGGACTCTGTTCTGGCCCCCTGCCCAAACTGAGACACTCAAGAACTTCCTTTAGGGGGAAAAAAAGTATTTTTTTTCCTGGTGGCCGGCCTAGCTGCCAGGCCCCCTTAAATGCCCCAAGAATATTCCTTCGAGGCTGCCCTGGTAGAACAGCCCAGAATTCTTTGAGGAGCTACATTGGGTTGCCTTTTTTTCCCTGCTGCCTCCTAATATTAACCTGGCGCTGGGCCCCCGGCCCCCACGCAGTGATGGGAGGCGCTGGATAGAGCCAGCTAACGGATCCATCTGGAAATAGAAAAATAATCCCAACACTAGCGGTTTTGTCTGGCTCCCCAGTGGGGTGTGGAGCAGGACTGTGAAAGGGGCTTTGAGGGCCAGCCCGGGAGGGCTGTGGACGCCTCTGCCCCCAGCACTGGCTGGGTACCTGTGCCCAGGCCCCCAGGACAAGGGGCAAATCTGCAGGGAGAGGGGCCTGTGTCACAGCTGACTGCGAGATGTCTAGACTAGCCAGTGTTCTAACCCGGCCTTGAAGCTGCATGGCCTTGAAGCTGCATGACCTTGAGTGAGTGGCTCAGCTTTTCTAGGCCACATTGCCCCTATGTTCATAACGGGGGTTCTAAGTCCTGTGCCTTGGAATTGATGTGACAGTTAAATAACATATTGTAGCTAACAGAGCACCTAACATGGCACCTGGGGCTAGAAAAAGGGCTAAGCAAATATGCTATGGCAGTGACTATTATTTCTGACTTTGGGAGGTGTGGCTGATAAACCACAGGGGGACCTTGGGCCAGCCCACTGGGCCTCCATCTTCCCATGTGGGTGACAGGAAGTGGCCCAGGTCCCTCCAGTCCCAAAAGCCAGTGAGGCAAGGTCAGCAGCTGCTTATCTGCTCCAAGGAGAGAAGGAGATGCCTTATCCTCTGGGGAGCCTGCCGTGTGGCTAGTACCCAGACAGATCACTCAGAAGCATGTGGAAGCTCCCTGAGGCCTGTTGCCGGCATCTCAGAAGAGTCTCTGAGCATCCTCGGGCCTCTCCTGGTGCTGCTCATTACTTCTGTATTTCCAGGGGGCTTAGCGGAGGAGGTGGGGCTAGGAGGAAGGGGTTCTTCCCAGAGACTCAAAGGGCCCAGGATGGAGGTCCCTTTTCTGGGTTCCAGAGAGCCACTGTCTGGAAACGGGCCTCAGGCTGGCTCACCGCGGCTCTGCTGCCTGCTCTATGCACAGAAACCTGCGAGGGGAGGAGCCCTGGGTCTGAGGTCCTGTATCCACCATGCTTTGTGTGTCTTTGGGCAAGTTATGTCCTTCCTTGTTGAAGTTTCCCATTCATCTATTCAGCAAATATGTCTTGAGTGTCACCTCTACTCCAGGATCTGTCCTTGTCATTACAAATGTAAACAAATGGCATGATGTTTATGCTCCTTGGGGACAGGAAGATCACTGTGACTGGTAACTTTTCATGACAAAGGAGAACATCCAGGATGATTTCTAGATTTCTGTCTTGTAAAATGGTTATGCCAGAAGGTGGGAGGGACACCCTGGAGAGGGAGCACGTTTAGGGTATGAGGAGATGACAGTTTTAGTCTTGGACAGGTTGAGTTTGATGTATCCAGAGGACAGCTGTGGAGGAGCAAGGGGAGTTGGATGGAGGGGCATGAAGCTCATGGGAGATGACTGTGCCAGAGATAGAGCATAGGACAGAAGAAGGGCCTGCCTGGGCTCACTATCCTGGTTTCCCCACATCCCTCTGTGGTGGTGACGATGATGATGATGATAAGAATGGTGATGAAGGCAATGGTGATGCTGGTGGTGATAATGACAATGATAATGATGATGACAACTGGCATGTATTGAGGGCTTCCTTGGTGCCAGACATGCCCCATACCAAGTGGTTTGCATGCCTCCTTCCATTGAATGATCAAAACAGCCCTGAGGAGTCAGCCTTAGTACCCCTATTTTCAGAAAGAATTGAAGCTGATCTACGAAACTCAGCCAGGGAGAGAGAGAGAGAGAGAGAGACAGAGAGTGAGATTGAGATTCAGATGTGTGGGATTTAAGGTCTTGCTCTGTCGCCCAGGCTGGAGTGCAGTGGTGCAATCATGGCTTACTGCAGCCTCGACCTCCTGGGCTCAAGTGATCCCCCACGTCAGCCACCTGCGTAGCTGGGACTACAGGTGTGAGTCACCACACCCAGCTAATTTTTGTATTTTTTTGTAAAGATGGGATTTTGCCATGTTGCCCAGGCTAATCTTGAACTCCTGGCCTCAAGGGATCCAAAGTGCTGGGATTACAGGCGTGACCCACCACGCGTGGGATTTGTTAACAAAATCTGGGAGGGGTGAGGGCAGCAAAGGGGGGCAGGAGAGGGAAAGGGACAGGGGAGAGGTGAGTCTGTGGCATGAGCTGCACAGCAGGCACAGCCAGGCCTCTGATCCACCCCAGGCGCTGGCCTCTCAAGGCATCCCCTGGAGACCAGCAGCCGCACATTCGCTTTGGCACAGATGCACACAGGTACAGGGAGCAGCATCCTAGTGAGAGAATCTGCCCACATTCCCAAAGCTATGGAGGGCTGAAGCCCAAAAGACAGAGCTTGGGGTAGCCTTGCTCATGCTGATCCTAGCATGTATTCAGGAGATGTTTGTTAAATGGAGCCTGGAACTTTCTAGGAGTCCTGACCTAAGGAGTCTCTTTGTCTTGCTTGTCCCAGAGCTTGGGACCCTCGAATCTCTGGCTGGGATGCACCCCAGAAAAAACGCTTCCAGTCTGCTGGGCCTCCAGCTTCTCTCCCTGTGTTGCCTGTGCCACAGCCCAGTCCTCTGTCACGGGAGTCCTGAGTGGCTGCCTGAGGTGGGGCCTGGAGACTGTGCCTGAGGAGAAGGGGCTGTCAGGACAAGAAGCCAGAGGCAGGGGCAGCTGGACAGACTCTTCCAAGGCCTGGGAACACCCTCACCCCTAGCTGCTGAAGGGAAAGGGTCTCATTCACAGGTGTGATGTCCAAGTTCCCCTGGCTGGTGAGAGCTAACCAGGCTCTCAGCGTCTGAGGGCCTCTGAGGGGCCGTGAGGGTCATTGCTGGTCTGGCTGAGTGTGAAGGGCACTCCTGGCTAGAGGAGTGTCTCCCATCTCGTCTCTGGGCCTGTGCTTGGAGTGTGTGAGTGTGTGTGAGTGTGAGAATATGAGTGTGAGAGTATGTGAGTGTGCATGTGTGTATGAGAATGTATGTGTGTGTGTGTATGAGTGTGTGTGTATTAGAATGTATGTGTGTGTGTGCATGAGAATGTATGAGTGTGTGAGTGTGTGTGCGCACACACACGTGTATTCTCTCTCTCTCCTTGGTCCATGCCTCTCTCCATTTCTCCTTCAGTCTCTTCTGCCTTTCAAAGCTATCTTTCTCCCAGCCCCATTCCGTATTACTCCTCTTTCTCTCTTTCTCCATCTTCTTCTTTTTCTTCTCCATGATTCTGTCTCCTTATCTCTGTCTTCTCTCTCTCTCCTGGTTCCCTTTCTGCTTCCCTCTCTCTCTCAAATTCTGTCTCTCTCTGTCTTTATCTCTCAGTCACTCCGTCTCTTTCTTTCCTTCTTTCCCATTACTGCCCACAGCTGGGCCTGATGCTGTGTGACTGGGCAACTTGGGCTTCAGGCAGGGACTAGTGACACTAGTCATAGGGCTATAAAGATCTGATGAGGCTGGACCACAGGAGCCTTTGTGGCTATGGGATAGCAGGAGGCCTTGAGAGCAGTCCTCCAGGCTCTGCAGCACTGGTTCCTTGGCTGCCCTCATTGCCAGGCAATGCTGATTCTCCTCCAGAGGGCCAGGCTACGTTTGCATGTGTGTGTGCATGTCGGGGTCTTACGTGTGTGAGGGGAGAGGCTGCCAATCTGGCCCCTGCAGCCGGGAAAAAAAGAGCCAAGAGATGCAGCCACTTCCAATGGATGTGTGCTTCACCCCATCCCCAGCCATCTTCGAGCTATGGTTCCAGACCAAACTCCACTTAAACGATAGCCCTTGGTCAACTCTATTAAAGATGGCAGGAGAAGAGGGAAGGTGGCAGGTCCTTAGATTTGTGGGGAACAGGCAAAACCTCAGGGGAGGAGGGGATGATCCATGGTCTTCCTAGGCAGGCTAGACCCGACATATTGATGTTCCAGCTTTGGTGGAGCTTCCTATGTCCAAGGCGTGTCACCAGGTCACTGGACATAAAGGGACATCTGGCCCAGTGAGCACCTCAGGGGCCACAGATGGGGGCAGAAGGACAGAGAGACTTCTCAGAACGTGGTATACTGCATAAGACCCCAGGACTTTTGCATAACCAGGGTAGGGGGCTGTAAGGGCGTCTCCATACTGACCAAGATGAATTTCCTGTCAGGGGCTGTAAGGGCATCTCCATACTGACCAAGATGAATTTCCTGCCAGCATGGTGAAAGTAAACTCAAAGTGGAATGTTTGGTGTATCCAAAGGAAGTAAAGGAGGTCATGTTTCATGTACCCTGAGTTGTGGGCTGAGATTTAGCTCTCGGACATGTTGAATATATGGATAAGACAATGAAAAAAGAATGGAGAGTCCCTGTCCCCCCTGCAGCACATTAGAGTCTTTCCAGAGATCTTCACCTAAAGGAGCACCTCTTATACATGGGATTTCCAACAGAGGTGGGCCATGGGCTGACTATTTTGAGGCCGAAAGGGCCTCTGAATCACCCAGATATGTCTATTCTGGTGCTCATTGGGTCCATCAGGATGAAAGTGGTTAGGACTGGCTCCAGGGACAAGCCCATCTTCTCTGCTTTCTTGGATTCTGAGTCCCCTGGGGGGACATTACAGCCCAAGGAGACATATTTACTTCCTCCTTTCTCCTGGCCCATGGGAGTGGATGCTGATAGAGAGAGGCCGAGGCATTGGTGCCAGCTGCTGCAGCATCCCGGCCCACACCTGGTGATGCGGGCTGTGGGGAGCTGCTCCGGGCTAGGTGAGGGCCAAGTGAGTATCCGGCCAAAAAAAGTCAGGAGGTGAGCTGGGCTCTGGGAGCCTTGGGCCATGGAATGCTGCCCATCATAGTGGGAGGAGCGGTCAGCTGGCCACACAGGGCTCCTCCACACGTAATCCCTGCCGGGAATGAACGCCCCCTTGTGCAAGATCCTTGTCTGCCTTGAAATAGGTCACAGAGTTGAAGGATCACAGAAATCCTAGCCTCAGAAGCATGGAATCATAGAAGCTGAAAATCAGCACCAGGCAGGATTCCAGGGTTTCTGAGCTTCTGAGCTCTGGCATCAAAAGGCATTAGAAGTCTAGCACTTTTGGCATAAAATTTTATGGCTCAAGTGATCTAGGAACCACAGACTCCATAGAACCTTGTACTTGGATGACCCTTGAAGATTCTCAAGTCGGATCGACACCCCGATGCAACATTCCCTTTTAGAAATTTCCAGAAGGTAGAGCAAGGAGGTTATAGCAAGGAAGGACAGGACACAGGAGGTTTCTGTGTGGGATGATTTTAGGAGTTCTGGGTCAAGATTCCTGACCCCGAATGTCTTTGTCAGCAGCTATCACTGAAATTCCTCCGTTGGCTGTTCTTCCTTTGGATCTTGCAAATCCATTAATCTCCACGGATCTGCTGGGCCATAAACCCCTCCCTGGGTCAGCAGTGCTCTCAGGGCCTCTTCTGCATGGCCTTGATGAGCAGAGCAACTCAAGAGCCAGATGGCAACGCCAGGCCTCTTCCCAGCTACCATCCTGGGGGCCCTCTACCTGCCCCCAGCACCATCTCCCACCCCCCAGGGCCATCTCAGGGTCCTCCCTTCCTTTGCCTTGACCACCCAGCTCTGGGCAGGAAACCAGCCGCCTGGGAGAGGCTATTGCAACAGTTCTGAGGCTGGCCGTGGTGGTACAGTGTGGTCCTGCCTCTAATCCCACCACCGCCTGGGGGCAGGCGGCATGGGCAGCAGCCTATAATTTGGGGGTGAGAGATGGGACACCCAGGTCAGCTTTGACCACAGGGTCCCCAGAGGAAGGGAGGGGTCCAGGGTCTTGGAGAATCAAAGCCTTCCTCTCAACTCCCTTGGTAATCATGAAGATGAAAATATTTATGGACAATTTTCCTCACTCTGGGGACAGGCTGAGCATAGAACACAGCTTTTTTTCCCCTGGCTATGGCTGACCTCTCAGGATGGCAGGAGCTGGGACAAACACAGGTTGTTTACCAGGTCTACAGAAGCCCCAGAGAGACACGGCCACATACAGTTTCCCCTTTTTTAACAGGGACGTGAGCCTCTGGAAAGATGCCCAGAGGAACAAGGGTGAGTTTCTATCCAATGTTAGCTTAATTCTTGATGGGATTGAAGGGATTTTTTTTTTTCTCGCTGAGAGATGGGGCGAGTGTGTTTTTGGTGAATAACATGTTTCCCATAATTTGTCTTTTGAAAACACAAGGAAATTTGCGTATGTGGCTGAAACAGCCTGGATAGAGAGCCTTCTGGAGAGGCTGGTCCTTCATTTCCCCACCGTGTCAAGCTGCTCGAACTCAATAAACACTTGTTGACTGAATGAATGGGTCATAGAAATGGTAAGCCGGAGCTGGAAGGAAGGCCCCGTGGAAATTCTCTGGGCCAAACTACTCAGGTTTCAGGCAGGGAAACTGAGGCCCAAAGAGGGGAAAGGGATGGAGACTGCATACAAATACAGGCGTATACAATTATAGATTACAGTTTAGAATGAAGATAAGGGTGATAATGATAGTAATAAAAGTCTTTTTCTAGGTATTGGGTGTTTTCCAATTTACCAAAAGCTTTTTCACTGGCCAGACTTCTAGTAAGACTGTGGAGGAGGCAAGAGAAAGATTAGAATTATCTGCCTTATGGACCAGGAGAGAGAAGCTCAAAGATGTCAAGCAATCTGTCCACTCAGCCAGAAAGGGGTGATGTGAGGTTCAGCAAACAAACCAGGCTGTTTTCCATCACTCGACAGACAGACACCCATCCTGTGAAATTCCCTCCCCACCCTGAAAGGAGGGACCTACCTAAGCCTGAGTTTAAATCCCGGCTCTAACACCTAAGAGCTGTTGAAAGAGCTCACTGCACCCATTTAAGCCTCAGTTTTCCCAGCTGCCATATGGGGCTTGTACTCCCCATCTATCTCCATGGCCTCATGAATTGGCATGAGAATAGCATTCAAGAATGGGTATGAACCCTCCTTGGAAATTGTCAAGCAGGGGTCAGGGGGTCCTGATGCTAGAATGATGATGTGCTAGTGGATCCCTCTGTCCATCCAAGGGAGACAGTGTTTCAATTCCAGCTCTTGAGATAAAAATAGCTTTAAGGGAGGAGGGGGGAAGCTCCCTAGGATATCTGGGCAGGATAAAAATAATCCTCAAGAACAGCTGGCTCCTTTCCTCCACTTTGGTATTCACCCACAGTCTTCTGATCTCTTATTTGGTTTCCCAAGTCGACCTACCATCCCAGGCAAACAATCCTCCTTGTTCTGGGGCCAGGCAGTGGCAAATAAATATATTCCAAGCTCTGGGAGTAGAGGCTTTGGAAGCAAGAAATATGGGTCCCAACCCAGTTCTGTTTACAACTCACTGTGTGGCTCTAGGCAAGTCATTCTGAGTCCTCTTCCCACAGCCCTCTTCTTCCTCAGTGCAGGGCTGGCCAGTAGAACTTTCTGCGAGGATGGAAAGGTTCTATATCTGTACTGTATGCACGGTAGCTACCAGGACTATTGAGTACTTATACTGTGGCTAGTGCAACTAGGAAACTTTATTTCTATTTTTTTTTTAATTTTCAGGAATTGAAATTTAAGAAGCTACATGAGGCTAGTGGCTACTATATTGAACAATGCAAGTCTTCAACATGAGGATGAGAAAAACACTTGCCCCCTCGTCCTGGGATGAGAAGGACCCCTAATGTGTGCGTAGAGCTTGGCACATGAGAGATGCTCACTGCTTCTTCACTTTCTTCTCCTCTCCTGACTCCTCCAAATGAGATGAGTGTCTTTGAGTGGAAGAATTTCCCTTTAGAGACATTCAGCTTCCCTGTGGACACTGGCTGGAGAAGTGGATGGGTGGTAGGGGGAGAGAGACCCTGGGCGCTTCTGTGATGGATAGGCTTGGAGAGCAGAGGACAAGGCCAGCTCAGAGAAGGGCAAAAATGACTGCGTCTGCCAACTCCCACCTCTATTTTTGGTGTTTACAGGCACCAGTGCTGGAAAGGGGCCCATCTTCGGAATTCCTTTTCTTTGCATAGAGTGGTTAAGATCATGGGCTGTAGAATCAGATGGTTCTAGGTTAGTGTTTCAGTTCCATTAGTTACCAGCTGTGAGACCCTGGGCAGGTTGCCAGCTTCTCTGTTACTCATCTGTAAAAGGAACAGAATAATGTCTACATCTGAGGATTTTGTGAGTAATCAATGAGCTAATATGTGCAAAGCTCTTTATAGGAGGCCCAACAGATATCAAGTGCTTAAAAAACAGATGCCATGGCCAATCTTATGTAAACACAGCCTCTTAATGTCCACACCCATGCAGATCAGAGTCCAGTGAGATGTCTGCAAAGCCTATGATGCCACATCTCCAGACGATCTCTTTTTTGGTGGTCTTCAGAGTGAGGAAGTGACCACTCACAGAAACAAGTCCTGGTACCCTCAGATGGCAGATGACCCATCAAATTTTACACTTGGAAGCCATCCTGAAGTTTCTTGGATCTCCTTTCCATTGCCCCTGCCAAATGGAAATCTCCTAGGACCCATCCAGAGACAGGAGCTCTGTCACCTCCTGAGGCCTGGGGGTTCAGGGATGGCTGCCGCTCTGTGACTTCCCACCCCTGGTCCTGGTGAAGTCTCCACTTTCCAGACTCAGTTTCCCTTCATTGTTTCCCCAGGCTGGAGGCATCTGCAGATCAGCCCTGGTCAAAATGTCCAGCACAGGAGCTGGCTTCCCTGGGTCAGGGGCAGAGTAATCTTTGCTGAACTGGAAGAGCTAAAACTCAAAAAGTAACACCTGTCCCTGGTTAATAGCCAAGGATGACTTTCATCAGTGTGTCTTATTTTGTGGGCAAAGAAACTGGGTGATTGGTTCATCCATCTACTCATCCACTTCCTCACTGGACAATAGTTATTAAGCACCTACTGTGTGCCAAGTCCTAGGAACACAAAAATTGATTCCTGTCCTCAAACTTCACGAGTTGGTGGGGGAGACAGCTATACTGAAATTAACTGTAACAGTGTGATATGGGCTATTAGGTCAGGGCCAGGACCAGAAGAGGTGAATAAGACACTCATCTCAGGGACAAATTCAGTGTGGTGCCAAAATCTCAGTAAACAAAATAAATAATATTTTAATGCCATTTTTTTTTTTTTGAGACTGAGTTTCGCTCTTGTGCCCCAGGCTGGAGTGTGATGGTGTGATCTTGGCTCACTGCAACCTCCACCTCCCAGGTTCAAGCGATTATACTGCCTCGGCCTCCCGAGGAGCTGGGATTACATACGCGCGCCACCACATCCGGCTAATTTTTTGTATTTTTAGTAGAGACGGGGTTTCACCATGTTGGACAGGCTGGTCTCAAACTCCTGACCTCAGGTGATCCACCCCACTCGGCCTCCCAAAGTGCTGGGATTACAGGCATGAGCCACCGCGTCCAGCCGAGATCAAACTTTTTTGTTGTTGTTGTTGAGACAGAGTCTCGCTCTGTCGCCCAGGCTGGAGTGCAGTGGCGCAATCTCGGCTCACTGCAAGCTCCGCCTCCCGGGTTCACGCCATTCTCCTGCCTCAGCCTCTCCAAATAGCTGGGACTACAGGCGCCCGCGACCACCCCCGGCTAATTTTTTTGTATTTTTAGTAGAGACGGGGTTTCACCGTGGTCTCGATATCCTGACCTCGTGATCCGCCCATCTCGGCCTCCCAAAGTGCTGGGATTACAAGCGTGAGCCACTGCGCCCGGCCGAGATCAAACTTTTAAATGAAGACAGGATCAGTGTTATTAATTTTCCTTTTGCTTCAGGCTCCAAAATGGCTTGGCATGGCACTGTATTATGAGGGCTGTATGGGGATGTGGCTGCTGTGAGACAGAAAAGACATCTGATCCAGTCAGTGATGGGCTGGAATTGGCCCAGACCAGCTGGCACGCCTCTTCCCAAATTTACTCTCAAAGACTGCATGTTGTTAGCTCAAAATTGGCCACGATGGGCATCTTTACACCATGGAAATTGGCGGATGCTAAAAATAAGGACTTTTTCCCTCCCTTTTCAGAAAGTTGGCTGTTAAATATTTACCAACACACCGCTATATGCAGCCTGCAGTGAGGTGGGATGAGGAAGGTGTGGGGGATTTAAGAAAGGTTCCTCCAAGGAGATACATTCTGACTCTTGCAGAATAAAAATCTAGAAAAGGAGAGAAAAACATCCCCCCTACCCTGGCCAAAGAAGGAACTTAATATGCAAAGCGCCAGAGGAATGGGAAAACCTGTATTTTATTTAAGAAACTGCAAGGAGCTGAGTGTAGCTGGAAGGTGTGGTGTTGTGGAAGAAGGAAGTTTTGAGGAGGCCACAGCACCAAATGATGACTCCAAATTGAGCAAGATCCGGGTCTGTGCTCAAGGGATTCGACTGTAGATCCAGTGGAGAAGGAGGGAGGGAGCTGCTTCTGAATTGTCCACAGTACTGGCCTAGGTAAGAGATGGCAGTGTGAGCTAATAAATGTTTTTAGACCGAGTTTCACTCTTGTTGCCCAGGGTGGAGTGCAGTGGCGCAATCTTAACTCACCGCAACCTTCGCCTCCCAGGTTCAAGCCGTTCTCCGGCCTCAGCCTCCCGAGTAGCTGGAACTACAGGCATGCGCCACTATGCCTGGCTAATTTTGTATTTTTGGTGGAGACGGGGTTTCTCCATGTTGGTCAGGCTGGTCTCAAACTCCCGACCTCAGGTGATCTGCCCGCCTCGGCCTCCCAAAGTGCTGGGATTACAGGCGTGAGCCACTGCGCCCGGCTGCTAATAAATGCTTAATACCAGGGTCACTGGGGGAAAAGAGCCCTAATTAATAGCATTTGCTAATTTCTGAGGTGTAAATACTCCCATCACAGCCTGTTTGAAGCTTCCTTGGTGATGTCACTAAACACCAGTTGAGAAGAGGTGCTTGGCAGCATGTCCTCATATTGAATTTCCACCCCCCACACTTAAAATAGATGTAAATAACTTCAAGCATATAGAAAACAGTAAAATATAGTAAAATAAATCAAAAGAGATGAGTTTGGGGTATTTATCACTTTTACTTTTAATATAACTGACCTAATTGTAAGTTTATACAATTAAAGTTTTAACAATGGCTTGTTTAGCAGCAGCGCACACGATTCTTGAAAATTCAGCCATCTGTCCTCTTAAGCTTATTCCAGGTTTCTCCGCCTGGGAGAAGGGATTTTGGTCCATTTCTATGGAAGTGCTGGGGGCTCCCAGACGTCCTGGGCTTCATTTTCCTAACCCGAAGGACTAGAGCAGGTTTACCATGAAGTCCCAAGGATCCCACACATCCAAGACTCTGGGTGGCTTCCTGAAATAAGGCAGCAGTCCCAGGACACCAAAGTTAAGAGCAAATGATTCTCAGAGAGATTTTCATCCAGGAAAAAGAACAGTGTGATGCCAGCTTTGGCATAATATTTCATGTCCTCATCAGCTGTTCACTTCAAGAATGCTGTTTTATTCGGAAGCCACTGGCACCTAAACCATCTGAGAAAACAATAATAACGATAGTAGTAATAAATACAACGCATATTTATTTTACTTTTTCCATGCACTAGACACTGTTCTAAGTGCTTTATATATATTAGCTTACTTAATCGTCAAATCCTAGGCACAAGGTAGATATTAAGATACCAATGCAAAAGATGAGGATGCTATTATTATCACAATTCAAAAGGTGGAGAAACTTGGGTAGAAAGAGTTAAACAGCACACCCAAGACCATAGAGCCAGAGATGGAAACTGGGATTTGCACCAGGTAGCCTGCTATTAGCTACTATCTACACGGACCACAAGGGCGGCAAGAGAGAAGGAAAGTGCTTTTGCAGTCCAAGGCAACTAGAGGAGACCCCATTAGCTTGAGGGCCATATCGTGCCAAGATCAGCTGGATTTGATCTGATAGTTCACCTCCCAGGGACTGGTGAAGTTGGGAGAAATGAATAATTACCATGGACGTGCATGTCAGTTCCCCCAATTTCGTAGGTGAGGAAAAGGCTCAGAGAGGTAAAGGGAGTCTGTTTCTCAAAGTCCTATGGCTACTATAAGGTGGTGCTGTGTGTCAACTTGGCCGCACCCTGCAACCAGCCTCAGGCGATGGGCTTCATATGAAATCGTAACCCTTCCTAGATATCTAGATAGGTGAGACTCCAAATAGGAATCTGGTTGCAGAAATACCCCTCAATGATACATTAGCCAATCTAAGAGGGAGAGGAGTGGTATTGCCCATCTCGGATTACCTATTAGAGCATTTGTTGTCATCTCTCTTTTTAAAAATTAAGCGGGAGTGCAGTGGTGTGATCTCGGCTCACTACAATCTCCGCCTCCCGGGTTCAAGCACTTCTCCTGTCTCAGCCTTCTGAGTAGCTGGGATTACAGGCATGCACCACCATTGCCCGGCTAACTTTTGTATTTTTAGTAGAGACGGGGTTTTGCCATGTTGGCTAGGCTGGTCTCAAACTCCTGACCTCAAGTGATCCACCTTCCTCGGCCTCCCAAAGTGCTGGGATTACAGGCGTGAGCCACTGCACTCAGCCTGTCATCTCCCATTTGCTTGTGTAAACGCCTGAGGCTGTGGTAGGATCCTGCCCTAAGGATAGCAATTAGGGCTCCACTGCAAAGAAGGCCCACAGGACTCAAAACGACAACGTGTACACATCTACAGTTCTTTCAGGAAAAGGGTACAACATTGCAACGGCATTAACGTAAGAATCTGCTTCACAGCTAAAGACCACCTCATAGCAAGGGGTCTGGAGACGCCAGGCATGAGCCCCCATTGTCCTCGCCTTGAAAGACCATACCAATATGCACTTCCTGTCTCAGATCAGAAGCCATAGACTTGAGTATGGAATACCTAGAACCCAGGAGCCCCAAATGGAGTCTCACCTGAAGTTTTTCATTCCTGTTTGGTCATTTTAGGTATATTCTTGCTATGAAACCAGCGCCAGTGGCAGTTCCCTCCAGGGGTCTCACGAAGGCCAGGTACAAATTGTTAGTCCCTTGTTATTAGAAAACAATGCTGACAAGTTGGCACAAACCACCCTGAAACTCCTCTAAGCAACACTGTTTATCAGCATGTTTCATGCCTTAACAAGGTCGTGCAGTCACAGACCCTTAAGCCACAAAGACAAGAGAAACATCTTCAATAAGCATTAATCCAGATAGGCTAAAAGGACAGATGATACTTAATTAGGGCTCCACTCAGGGGGAAAAAACTTTACTGCACCAGAGGAGGCACATGAGAAAATCTTAGGGGTTTCTAATGGTCATCAGTTCAGTGTGAATGTTGTGGTGTGGTTGACAAAAAAGCTAACATGCACTCAGGTTGCATTAACAGGAGCATAGATTATATATGGGAGGAGGTGATAGTCTTGCTCAATTCTGTGCTAGCCAGATGCCACCCAAACCCTGGAGCTTTGCTGTGGTCACTTGGCAGTAGTTGGGTACTGACTGCAATGCCCTTGGAGGAGACAATGATGGAAGATATGAAAGGGGAACCAGATGAGGAGTGATTAGAGGAAATGAGAATGCTGGGCCTGGAAAAAGGAGGGCTTGTGGGGAAGGCAGGGTTGTTACTTTCAGAGAGTGATTTGAGCCACAGTCAGGCTTCAGCTGATTCCAGAGTTGCAGTTCTCAATAGTCACTGTAAAACGAGCTCTAGCAGGATAACACTTGGAGATGCATCTGAAAAGCTCTTTGCAGAAATGGCTTCTTGGATGGGAGGCATAGTGGGGTGTGTGTGTGTGTGCGTGTGCGCGCACGTGCATGCACATGTGTGTGTGTGGCTCCTCTGTCCTCATTTTGTGACAAGGGGAAGAATCCAACTTTTCCTGGAACTACCTGCAAGCAGTAATGTATCACATTGCATGGTCTGGGCATGGGGTAATGAGGCAGCCAAGATCTTGGAGTGCAGATTGCAGCTGGAGGAGAGAGAATGATGTCTCTCTAACACAGTTGACTCTCCAATGTGGCTGACAGCAGATTAGCCACACAGGAGTTGACTGACCACATCATGGAACCAACCAGGCACTGGACTGGATGAATTTTCAACTCTGAAATTCACTTGGTGGTTCCATCACCTGCTGACGCTGACTGGCTACTTCTTGCATTGTGAAGGGAACTCATCCCCTGCATGCGCGCCTGCGTGCACACACACTCTCATACACACGCACACACGTACGCACACACGCACACACATGAGTCTTGGTATATTGTAATGAACACTGGACTTAGGGCCACAGTTCTAGTCCCAGCTTTGTCATCTTGCTGCTGGCTGAACTTGGGCAAGACCCTTTGTTTTGGATTTGGTTTATTCATCTCTAAATCAGAGATGCAGATATCTGTCATGTCAACCTGATGGGGTTGTTGCATGGAAACCCAAAATGCTAAATGTGACATTGTTTCGGCCATGAATGGAGGATGGGATTATTATTGTTACTGTCATTGTGATCCCCTGGTCTGTTTGGTACAGACCAAAGTTTTTGTTCCATTTGTATATAAACTAGGATGCTTTCAGCTGCCAGTGGGGAAAAGCTCAACTAAAAGTGGCATCAACCATGAGGGACACTTGTTTTGAGAAAGATCAGTCTAGCGGTGCCGAATTCAGCATCTCAATAATGTCTTTAAGAATCCCGTTCTTTCTTTCCTTTTTTTTTTTTTTTTTTTTAAGATGGAGTCTCGCTCTGTTGCCCAGGCTGGAATACAGTGGTGCAATCTCATCTCACTGCAACTTCTGCTCCTGAGTTCAAGAGATTCTCCTGCCTTGGCCTGCCGGGTAGCTGGGATTACAGGCGTGCACCACCACGCCCAGCTAATTTTTGTATTTTCAGTAGAGACGGAGTTTCACCATGTTGGCCAGGCTGGTATTGAACTTTTGACCTCAAGTGATCCCCCCGCCTCAGCCTCCCAAAGTGCTGGGATTACAGGCGTGAGCCACCGCATGCAGCCAGGATCCCGTTCTTTCTGCCTTTCTTCTTGGCCACCCTCAGTCTGTTGGCCATGGACCTAGGGCTCGTCACCTCATAGTGGTAAGATGACTGCAGCCTCTCCACACAGTACAATCTCATCCCCCAAAGTCCAAAGGGCAGAAAGGGACATGTCGCTGGTCTGTGTCCACTTGTAAAGGTGGGGAAAACTTTCTCAGAAGGCCTCAGCATATGCAATTCTTCTCATATCTCAGTGGCCCAACTGTGTCTAGTGTCCATGACCAAGCCACTCACTGGCCAGAGGAAGGAGGCCACCATGCTGGGCTTTGTTCAAATAGGGTTCAACCCTTGGGGTTTGGGAGGGACGCAGTCTCCACTGAAGGACAAAGAGGTTGGATGAAGATGAAACTCTGTTAGCAAGGACACAACAACATTGTCCACCCCTGCTGCAGGGATGTCCTTGGATGAAGGTCAACCCACCCCCAGCTCTGCCTCTCTTCCCTCCCTCCTTCCTTCCCTGAGTCTTCCCTCCCTTCTTTCCTTTGTCCATCTAAGATTTACTGAGGGGTTCTATGGACATAAGACATAGCCATAGCCTTGCAGGGCTCCTTGTTGTATAGGTGTGTGGTGTACCAGGCAGGATGGGGGCTGGCATGGCAGAGCAGAGGGAACACCCAGACAGGACTCCAGTGAAGAAGAGCAGGAAGGGCATTTCTAGGCAGAGGTGGCCACAGGAGCCAAGGCCTGAAATCATCAATTGCTTTCATCCCCACCCTGGGCTGCTGGGGGTGGCCCAGAACTCATCACTAATGGCTTGTCTGGTATAGCCAATGGTTCTGGACACATTACCAGGCAGAGGCCAGAGACCTTAACTTGCCACAGTGCTCATATCTGGAAAATGGATCTAATTCTTCCAACGATGACTAACTGTGCTGAAGGCTGGAGAAACAGGTTTGACCCTCTGTGGTTAGACACAAAGGTGGGGGGCCCTGCTTCTTCACACCAGCCCCGCCATTAACTTTGTGTGACTTTGAGAAAATCATGAATGCTATCTCTGAGACTCAGTTTCCCCATCTGTAAAATGAGGAATTTGGGCTAGGCAGCTCCATAGATTCTTCCAGGTCTGAAATGTCTCTTGGAGCCCCACATCTGGGTCAGTGTTGGCCACCATAAGTGGGCTTTGGATCTCACAGCCCTTTGCCACTTGGCCTAGCCCTTGGGAAATAAACCCAGAGAAGGGAAGAGGCAGAAGGGCCCAGATGGTGGGACCATGTGCCTAGAAGGTGCTGCCCTCCCAGTGGTGGCCCGGGAGCTTCTTTGACCTCTGCCCTTATTCCTTCTGGTAGAGTGGTTGTGTTTGGAATTTTGGCAGCCACCAGGCCAGAGTGACGTAGTCCTGCAGGCAGAGCCCAGGCCCTAAGAGACCAGTGGGCCATGAGGACAGCCAGCACTGGCTCCAGCCACCTGCCCTGGGGAGAGAAATGGGCCCACATTGCCTGGAGCGGGTGAGAGAGACACTATTAGAATCTGCCTCATTCTCCAGCCTGGAATTCAGTTCATTTTACCAAAATGCTTTGTCCTGGGTGCTAGGAATACAGCCATGAGCAGGGCAGAGCAGCTCCTGCCCTCAGGGAATGTAAGGTCTACATTTAACCAAGGAATTACAGGAATGAAAAGTCAGTGGGGACCCATTCCTGCCTTCCCATGGTTCTGCTGAACGTGACTCACTCGTTCATTTCTTTCCCTCCATTCTTTTTCTTTCCTGCTTAAACATCACCTCCTCAGAGAAGGTGATATTTAAATAAAATAGGCCCTATTTAAATAAAATGGCCCCACTCATCATTCTCCCATTCCACGCCCTGCTTAGAGGTCTTCATAGCACACATGACAACCTGACGTCATATAACAGATTTGTGTATTTCCTATTCCTCTGTTAAGACAGATGCTTTGTGTGTATGCTCTTCAGTATACCTACAGCACCTAAAATCGGGTCTTCCATATGCACTGGGTCTGCATGTGCCCAACAAATATCTGTTGGTGGATGAGGGTCATCATGGAGAAGAGGGAGGAGGTGGCAGGCGGGGTTAACCTGGTCTAATCTGCTGAATTCACTTTCTTTCATGTTTTCATTCAGGCCTTCATTCCGTCATTCGCTCAGCACTTGTGGAGAACTTCCTATGTGCCAGGCATTGTGCTTTGTGTTGTTGTCAGAAGCTAAACATGGCAGCCCCATCCAGCAGGGACCACAGCTTGTATTTGCCAGTGGCCAGCTCAGGGCCTGATGAGTGACAGCATCTCCCTACCAGGGAAAGAATGACTCCATGGTTAGACGTATATTGTGTGTGTATCCTTTGCTACATGCAGGGTGGGGCCGCCAGATGAAAGAAAGACCCAGCCTGGTATGCCCACAGCAGTGCAGGGTATTGGAAAGACTGGGGGACTCTAGTTCTTCTCCTAGTGGGAGGACCCTGCTTCTCCTCCAAGCCCTGCAATACCACTTAAACAGGCTTGATTTGAGGCAGGACTTCCTGACCTGCATTTTTTGTCTGTCTTTCTCTTTGCTGGCCTCCTTCCTCAGACCACAGCACTTCTAGAGCAGAAAACCCAGCCTGGTGCACAGTGGGTCTTCAGAAGCAGCTTGGTGGGTAAATGGACGTCCACTGATACTTGGGGCAGTATGCAACCTCTGTCCTGCAGGTTAAGACTTCCTCTAGGGCCAGGTGCAGTGGCTCATGCCTGTAATCCCAGCACTTTGGGAGGCCAAGTTGGCAGTATTGCTTGAGCCCAGGAGTTCAAGATCAGCCTGGGCAACAAAGTGAGACCCTGTCTCTACCAAAAAACAAAACAAAACAAAACAAACACTTCATCATAAACATTTTGTGAGCATCTACTGTATGCCCAACATTAAAGCTATTGCAACCAACAGCTTCTCCTAAGGCAGATGTGCCACAGAGACCGATGGGTCCATGGCTGAGCTGCTTCAGCAGAGAGCAAACTATGTGTTCCCTGAAAGTCCCCACCAGGCCAGGAATTTTCATCCTGAGGCATCTACAGAGGCCTGGCAGCCCCTGTCCACCTGGTTCCCAGGTTTACTGCCTTCTGCCCCATAGAAATGGGCCCCTTAGGGCTGTTTGGTGAGTGCGCTGTCCCCTTTGCAGGGTGGGTAATGGCTTGGTGTCTTCCAGATTCAATGTCCATCAGAACAATTCATGCCCAGCCCAGTCACTGGCTCTGTGCCAAGAACCTGCCTGGCAGGAAGACTGGTTGTGGGGTGATGGCAGAGGCAGGATACAAAGCCCTTCCTTGGAATTCTCCCCAGCGTCCCTGCCTCCTCTTCTCTGCTGCCAATGAGTTCCTGAAAGGCCATGAGCCTCATTTCCCTACCCACCTAGCAAAATGCAGTTAGCCCCCAATATTCACATACAGAATTGGATTTCTTGTTGAATAACAGTCTCATGCCTCCAAGCTCAAAGGGCCCACACAAATTATCACATTTGATGCACCTATTTTACAGATGGGCAGAGTGAGGCTCTGAGAGGGGATGCCCTCAATTTTTTGGGGTTCTCACAGCATTCTCATGGATCTTTTGGGCTGCCCTCGGTGAAGCAGGCAGCGTTCCCTGGCACTAAGCCTTGCCTATTCAGATTTGTGAGTGATATTTGGAAAGGCTTTGGTGCTTAGCCACTGACCTGCTGCCTGCCTGACCTTTCAGGAAATGCAGCCCCTTGCCTGGAAATGGCTTTGTGGACAGTGAGTCGTGTGGCATCACCCACACAATACAGTAGGGAAAACTGGACAGTTTCCCCAGTTTCTCACTGGGCCCCACCGCCTCAATCCTCCTTCAAAACCTGCCTGAAATTCACCTCTGTCCTCTTGGTCTTTTTGTGACTCTTTCACCAGAGATGTCCTTCTCCTCCGTGGCTGCACATTTATCCAACACACCCTTTAAGATCCAAATGCCACCTCCTCCTGGGAGCCTTCCTCGGTTTCTTTCCATCCCTTAATCAGCTTCACAATTCAATTGATCTACATCTCTTTGATGGCATTTATCACATTCTCCTTATATTATCTTATCTTTATGCAGTTGCAGGGGGTTCTCCATGACATAGTGATGTCTGATGTCTCCCATCCAGACTCTCTTCCCTACCCCAAGTTGCTGTGCATGTCTCCTGTCCACATTACAAATGCGTGCATGACCAGAAGGCAGGACCATGTGGAAATTTTTGTCCCTGCCCCCGTGATGGCAGACCCTTTTCCCCCAGAGTCTTGTACAGGGGTTTGCATACTGTAGGAGTTAAAACAAATAACTTATTTAAATTACCAATGGTTTGAGCATCTATTGTATCCCGGGCTCCATGTGTCAGGCTGGGTGCGGGGACACAGAGATGGATCTGACAGTGACAGCGCCATGTGACGTGTGCTGCAATCCCCGGTGTAGGGCAGAGCAGCTCACCGGAGTCAGGTGAGCTCTGGGCTGCACCTAGAAGAACAACGAGGTTGTGAAAAGGGGCAGAGGGAGAACCTGGGAGGAAACAGTATGGAGAAAGCATCGAAGTAGTCAAGCTTACCTGAGCCTGGGTGCAGGAATCAGAGAGACTGGAGCTCAGGAGGCCGGATCTGAAGCTGGGGAGGCTGGTGAGGATCTGCACAGAACCCCTTAAAGGCTAAGATTTGGATCCTTATGACAAGATGCAGAAGTTTGGGGTTAGGTTACCTGGGTTCAAATCCCACCTCTACCACCTACCAGTTTGTGTCAGCTTTCCCATCTGTAAATGGAGAGAAAAAAGCAGGCCTCCCTTAAACCCCAGCCCTGTGTGGGTCAGGGTCTGGACTAGGGTGTGGCACATGCAGAGATGCAGCATACCAGGAGATGTCAAGAAAACTCAGCAACGGAGGTAAATTGCCCAAAGCAGTGCCCCAAACCCCTAAGTAATCAAAATAATATTTTACTTTTAAAATGCTTTTAAAAGTATCAAAATTAATGCAAAACCCTACAATGAACAAAATATCTAAAATGTAAGTAAAGACAGGGTCTGCATGGTACCAAGTATGTAACTAAAAAAACATCAGTTATGATTGAAGAGGGAGTTCTCAACCTTAGGGGGTTGTGGACTTCTGAAAACGGGGGAGAAAGCCCATGGCCCCTCTCCCCTGAAGAATGCACAAACATGCTCAATTTGTGCACAGTTTGGGGGTGTTCCTGCACTCCCTGGGGTTCGTGCACATGGAAGTTAAGAACTCTGGTTCAACACTGGGGGTGCGGGGGTGGTTCCACGCGCCGGCCAGCAGCCTGCCAGTTCCCCAGTCCCACGACTGGCCTCCCTCCTGGCAGCCATGGGTGCTCTGCCCTCTGCAGGAAGCAGCGCACAGCTATGCAGCTTCCCCCACCCCCCTACCTCCCCTCTCTCGGCTTGGGACTTTTCCTAAAGTTTGTTGAAACCAGACACCTTGCTCGACCGAGCCCGCGTGCAGCCAGGGTTTAAAAGGCCGCCTTCAGAGCCCCCTCCCCGCCCCCAGCGGAGACTTCAAAAGGCCCGGCGGGCGCCGCGGCCCCAGCACCTATGAGCCGCCCCCAGCTCTCGGAGCCCGCGCCAGAGCCCGTGGACGCAGAGCGGCCGAAGTTCGAGCGCAGGCGGACCGGGTCGGCAGCGCAGTCCCGCGCGCCCATGCCCCTCCCGGTGCCGCTGCGCTCCGCGCGTCCGCGCCCCGTTTAGGGAAGGGGACCTCGCCCCCCGCCCCCGCGCCCACGGCTGCGGGGACCCATGAATACAAATGCCGTTAGGCGCCGGAGGAAGGACCGACCGGCCAGCCTCGCAATTAGGGACCCAGTAAGTGCTTGGGGGCTCCTGGAGCGCTGCGAAGTGTTATGTGCCTGTGTGTGTGCGCGCCTAAAGGTGTGCGCGTGTGGGGAGGTGGGTACACGTGTGAGGAGTGAATGCGTCTGTGCACATGTGCGGTGGGCACTCTCGGAGAGCTGTGTGCAAGTGAGGGTGTGCGCGCATGTGTGCACCTGGGGTGTGTACACGTGTGGGGGCGATATGGCCAGGATAGCGTGCATTTGTGCCTGTGTAAGCATCCGTGTGCATGCGTCTGCGAGTGTAGAGTATCAGCGTGTGCCTGAGCCCAGATATCTGAGGATGCGTTTCGTGTGAACCTAGGAAGGGTGCGTGGCTGTCCCTGCATGTGACCGGGTTTGAGCGTGTGTCTGAGTTTGGGGAAAGCGTGGATACGTGTGGGAGTGTGTGTGTGCACCGGTGAATAAGTGTAACTTTGCTCGTGAACGAGTGGCAAGAGGGGTAGAGGCGGAGGGAGCTGTGTGGTCCCAGGGCTGGACTGGGGTTTTGGGTGTGAGAATTTGCCCGGGGGCCAAGGTGTGCAGCTCTTAGCTCCCGGATGGGATCCGAGGGAGTTTTTGTCGATTCTAGGGAGGTGCGTGGGTGGTGGTGGTGGTAGGGGGTGCGGTTAGATTCCAATTACTGACAGAAGGGAGACAGAGGGTGGCAAACCTTTAACAAGCCCACCCTATATGTTCTCCAGGGCGCTCCGAGTCTGGGAGCGCAAACTTTTGGTGGGCGGTGGGAGTCACGATACTGGTTGTCGTGGGCGTCTGGACACCAAGTTCTGGTCCTAGCTCTGTCCCTGAAACTGTGGGTTTCTTCCAGGAGTAGAATTTGGCCCTTCTCCCCTACCCCAACCCCCCATTGGAGGACCCCCAGCCTCACCAGTCAGAAGTTCCTAATCTCAGAACAGTGATCAAGTCACCGTGAAGCCCTGGGCAGCCCCTTCCTCTCTGTGAATCTGTTTCCGCATCTGTACAAGGGGGAGGGGGGCGGGTGTCCCATCGGGGCTGTAGTGAGCCAGCTGAGGCTGTATCCTTGGCTCCGGCCGGCAGGGGGCAGCAGGGGGCAGCAGAGGGCTGCCGGGCGCGGGGAGGAGGGAAGGTGGAGAGCCACCGCGGGCCGAGACTTTAAATCGCCTTCATTTCCCCCAAATCCTTCCTTTTCCTCTCCTACCCCAGGCCGGCGGGGAGGCAGCTTCCACCGCCCTCCGCGCGCCCTCACCCGGCCTTGCTCTGCCTCCGGGGACCGCCAGCAGCCCGCCTCCAAAAGTTTGATCATCTCTCTCTTTTTCTTGCTTCTTCTTCCTTTTTGGTGGAAGCAGAAAAGGACCGAGGCAGGGGCGAGCGCGGCGCCCGGACTCCTGGGACCATGGGCCTGGCGCGGGCGCCCGCGGGGCCCCAGCCGCGCTGCCTGCCTGCTCGGGCGCCCCTGGGCGCGGGGCTGCGCTGGGGGCGCGGGGGCCGCGCGCTCTGAGCCGGCCTGGCGCGGCGGGGCGGGGGGCTGGCGGCCCCATGGGGCGCGCCCACACTTGCCCCCCGGGCTCGGGAGCATGAAGTAGGGGCCTGCCATGGGAGCGGGATCGGCGCGGGGGGCCCGAGGCACAGCGGCGGCGGCGGCGGCGCGCGGGGGGTGAGTACGAACTCGGGGACGCCCCCTCCCTAGCTTCCTGCTGCTCCAATCTCGGGGAGGGCCGGGGTTCCCCGCCATGCGGTCGCTTCCAGCGGAACGTCAGCTTCCTGCCCCTTCCTGCGCCCCCGCGAGGCGGGACGCCAAGGGTTAACAGGGGCTGCGCCCCCGGCCGGGCGAGAGTTGGCGAGCGCTGTCTGCCCTGCCGCGCCTGGCCCGGCTGCCCGATCCCGTTGGGGCGGGGGCAGAGCCAGCCCGGGTGTCGGGGGTGGGGGTGGGTGGTGGCGCTTGGAGCGGCCGGCGGGGTGCGGAGGGGGGCTTTTTGGATGCTTGGGGGAGGAGGGGGGTCTCCGTTTGGGGCCGTCTCGGTGTGTTCCGGTGTCTCGGTGTCTGCAGGTCCCAAGCCTGTACGTCTCCGTTTCTATCTGTTCTTGTGAAATTGTCCGCAAGTTTCTAGGTCACCAGGTCTCGGGTTCTGCTCCTGTCTCCGTGTCTGTGTGGCTCTGCACGTCCCCGCGTTTCTGGAAATCTCCGCGTGTGTGTGTGAGTCGGCCTGGGTCTGTGTGTCTGTGTTTCCTGCTTCTCGGTTCCTGTCCCTTTCACGTGTGTAAGAGAGAAAAAGTGAGAGCCAGCATGTCAGAGCAGAAAGGGCCCTGGGCGATCGCTGTGCGGAACCCCTCAGTGTCCTGATCGGGAGACAGGGCCGGAGAGGGGGAAGGACTCTCCCAGGAGCGGCTGCGCGGAGCTGGGGCCCAGAGGCTGGGATTCCCAGCGTGTGGAGTAGGAGTTGTAAGAGAGAGTGAGCCTGTGCTGGAGCCGTCGCAGCGTGTGGGTGTGTGTGGGAGCCAGCAGCATGCAAGCAGCCCCTTGGGGCCTGTGGACGGCGCTCCTCTCTTTCCATCCTGCCCCCAGGACACCAGGACACTCCCCAGAGGCTGTTACGGCTGTAGCTGGGCCCTGCCCCCTTTGAGCTGGAGTCCGCGGGATGACACCCCCTCCTTTCTTCCCCATGTCTTGGAAAAAGCTGGCTGTTTGCGATTCCCTCGCCCTGCACCCCCCTCACCACAACACACACACACACACACACACACACACACACACACACACACACACAGCACCAGTGAGCACACTGCTGACTCATTTTCTCCAGAAGACCCTGCGCCAGGGTAGATGCCAGCAGTTGGGCAGAAAAGTGGTGCCAGGCGAGCACCCCATGGTGGGGCTCCAGCTTTGGGCAAATGGGCAGTCAACACTGCTCGGAGGCCCAGTCTCTGCCTTCTCCTGCCTCCCTGCCTCCCTTGACATCACGTTGTCCTGCATCATGTCCTGCATCATGTGCGCTCTGGCTCCAGCATACCTCTGCTCTCCAGCATACCTCTGCTCTCCAGCATACCTCTGCTCTCCAGCATACCTCTGCTCTCCAGCATACCTCTGCTCCTGGACCCTTCTGGCCGGACCAGACTCCATGATGTCTATGGACACATCCCTGGCCTCTGCCTCCTTCTGTTTCCTCCCTGTACTCAGAACATTCTCCCTCTCCTGTGCCTCCACCGGCCCTGCGGACCCTCAGCAGCCAGCAGCCTCCTGGTGGTCTCTGTCCCTTTCTGAGCACACTCCCCCTGTTCTTTGTTGGCATTTTCTCTCCTCCATCTCTGTCCAGGGACCCTCTTGATACCCACATGCCTGGCTTGGCTACGCAGAGTACCATATCCACTGGGGGTAGGGGACAGCAGTGAGACACTCAAGGAATCATGTTGGTGGGAGGCAGGTGGCACCACAGGAGGGCCACGAGGCTTGCCATCAGGCAGGCTCGAGTTTGAATCCTAACTCTGCTGCACCAGCTTGGGTGAGCCACTCTGCTGCTTGTTTTTCTCTTCCACAAAACCAGCACCTTATTCCCAGCTGGCTGGGTTTTGTGAAGATGAACAGGACCATGCTTGTAAAGGGCTTAGAACAGGGCCTGGCATGTAATAAGTGCTCAGTAAACAGCAGCTGGTATTTGTATTATTCTCTTCATGTTGAATGGGTGTGTGAGTCAATGGGAAGGTTCCGGGCTGCATCCTATCCAGACGATGACCTGTCTGTGTTCCCATGGAGGACGTGGAAGCTGTGAAGAAAGCCCAGGCATAGCCATCTGGGCACAGGGGGTCTGGCCAGTCCATGGAGGCAGGTGGGACAGGTCCACCCCACTTGATGAGCTGTAGTTCCAGCTAACTCCCTTTTCAGCTTTTACCTCATGCGTGAACAGCCAAGCCTAGTGTCCACAGGGCCACCTTCCCTGTGTGTTTCTGTGGCCTGGGTCTCAGCTCAGAGCCCTCAGTGACTGTTGAAGCTGGTGTGGGTTTCCAAGATCCTGTGTGTTTCCAGGTAATAAGGATGGAAGAAAACTATCCAAGCAGGCTGCCGGTTCTGGCAGTGTAGTTACCCAGGAGTAGCCCCATTTGGTGCACTGGCAGAGGGCCTTTTGCAAGGGCATAGGAACACCTGGGTTTCCTCCTTGGAGGGCTGTGTGGCCAGATGATGTTTCCATGCGACGTTTCCTCGCGGCTCCCGTTTCTGCTGCCTCCTGGCCTCTCTGGCCTCTGTGCTCTGGTCTTCCCAACATTCTGGAGCCCTGGATTTGCAGAGACAAGGCCCACAAGACAAGTGGTGAAAACAGAAGTCTGGAAGAACAAAGCCCCGAGCCAGCACAGGCACTAAACATGATTAGCAGTAGCCTAAACAGGATTGGAACGGGAGCAAAAGAATTGGCAGGGCCTCCCTCTGAGAGCCAACTTTCCAGGCCTGGAGCTGACTTAGATGGCTCGTTGGCTCCCTGGGTCGCATCTCTGTTCCTGCTGGTGAAGGCTGGGGCTCCGGTCTCTGGCAAGTAGGAAGTCCCCGCAAGTCTCCAATTTCTGCTCCATGGAGACAAGTCAAATGAAAAGACCATCTGTTAAGTCATAGACTTGAAGCACTGTGTGGCTTTGGGCAAGTAACTTTCCCTCTCTGGACCTCAGTTATGCATCTTTTCAAAGAAGGGAGAGAGAGGACTAGAGTGTGACCCCTAGATGATCTTAAATGGCCTTCTCCCACTCCGACAGGCTCTATACTTGGGAAGTTTATGGGTCAAATGCACACAGAATCCATTTCCAAGAGGGTCAGCTGCATTTGTCAGGGAGAATGAATGGAGGCTGAATACTTTTGTAATAGGCCTTCAGGGCTGAAGTCCTCAAGCTGGAAGCCATGGTGTTAGGAAGCTTAATTGAAGAGAAGATTCTGATTCCATGTCTCTTGTGAGACTTCTTTCTCCTGATTTTCAGGGATTACAAGGATTTGCCCTCTAATTCTCTGCAGAGTAGTCACTTTGGTATAGCTGTAGCCAGGGAAATTGACCGAGAAGGACATGTGTGGTTTTTGTACCTTCTCTTCCCCACCTCGCCTTTCTTTATCAGTTTGGGAAACTTCCTAGGAAGTTTGGTGTGTGACATAATTCAATGAAGGACTCAAGGAGTGAGGGCAGGTGCCAGAGAAGGGCCGGGAAGAGAGGGGGCTGGAAGGAGATGGAACAGAAATTAGTAGGGTCACAGGAACACAGGAAGGCAAGGGGTAGTCTCTTCTGAGGAGGCATTCACGGAAAAAATGAGTTCTAAATTTGGGGACTGCTGAATGACAGAAAGTACTGTCAACTTCTTTATTGCAGGATTTCTCAGAGCCTTTGATATACAGTTGTGCTTTCCGGATTGTCAAGACTGGGATGCAGGGGACAGCTCTTCCCTAACGTATCTGGCCAATTTCCTAGAAAGCATGTCCCTGGTGGGTGTGGGAAATACTACTGAAGAATTATGAGCCCAGACGCTGCCCAGGATGGAAGTACCTGCCTTCCCTGAGCCTTGGTATTCTCCGTTTGTCTAATTAAACAAAGCTGCCTTTTATTTCTCTCCACGGCTCATGCTATTGCCATTTGCTTCAAGTAAGCAAGTCATGCCAGAAAGGTTGGCCCTGCCCTTCTCCCCAGGCAACCCCAGGGCAGCTTGACACTTTGACCTTTAGTCGTTGCCCGTGGTGAGCTGGGGGCCTGGCCCCATGAAAAAGGCATTCTCACAACAGTGGCAGCAGATTGGAGAGGATGAAGAGGAAGGACCAAGGATTATCTTGCTGTTCTGGAAAAAGTCAGAGCAGGGGAATTAAGGCTTTGGGAAGACACTTTTTAAAGTCTAGAGTCCTGTAATATCAGGTAATATTAATTCATCTTATAAAAATATACTGGACACTTCCTATGTGCCTGCCAGGGGCTGGAAATATAAGGCCAGCATGGTGGCACATGCCTGTAATCTCAGCTACTCAGGAGGCTGAGGTAGGAGGATAGCTTGAGCCCTGGAGTTCAAGTCTAGCCTGGGCAACATTGTGAGACTCTGTCTCAAAAAAAAAAAAAGAGTGAATAAGACAGGCATCCTTGCCCTTTAGAGACTTTGTCTAGACAGGGAAATAGGAGAGTAGACAATGACCACACACGTGAGACCTGCTGTAGTGCAGCATGTGCAGTGAGCTGCGGGAGGTGACACCCAAGCTGGGATCTAACGGATGTGTAGGAACCGACCAGGCAAAGGAGTAATGTCTACGTGATGGGAGTAGCATGTGCAAAGGCGCAGAGCTGGAGAAGGCGTTCAGGGGACCATCATTGGCGTCTGAGTGCTGTTTCAGCTGGTTTAGGTTATGCTGCAAGTAACCGAAGACCCAACTCAAAATAGTTTAAACGATAAGGGGGGTTATTCCCATATCAAGAGGCCTCAAGGAAGAGCAGTACTAGGGTTGGTGAATTCAGCATCCCAGCAGTGTCTTCAGATACCCACTATTTTTCTGTTCTGCCATCCTCACGTGCTCATGGGGCTTGTTACTTCATGTGCCCAAAATGACTGCAGCAGCTCCGAGCAGTATGTCCTTACTCAGCAACATATAGAGGCTTGAAGAAAACCTTCTCTGTCCCTTTGAAATGCTTTCCCAGGGTCCCTAACAGGCATCCCTCACCTCTCATTGGCCACATTTGGGTCATGTATGCATGCCTAAAGCAGTCACTGGCATGGCAGATGAAATTCTTGGGATCAACTTAGATTTATCTAAGATTCATGTAAGATCCTCTAAGTCCATGCCTATGTGAGCAAGCAGGAAGGAGGGATGCTGTGGGCATGTAATCACCAGTGTCTTCACCATGCCCACAGTGACAGAAGCTGTCGTCTAAGGTGCCCAGGGAGTCTGGGAAGAACCTAGGGTTCCAGTTATCAACCCTGGCAGACAGGTTTCCTAGATTACGTGATTCCACAGAAGCGCATCATCCTAGCTTTCCTCTTGGAAATGCATCCTGGGCTTGTCTGTCCCAGCCTTAGCCCTCACCACCCACCTGACACAGCTCTCTTGCCTGCGTCCCGCCTGTCTCTGGCCACGTGCCGGCCTCCCCTCTGCCTGGCTGGGGATCAGATACCCCAGGTGGCTTCGGGTGTCACTGGTGGCTGCTCCCACAGGAAGGTGAAATTGTATCATTGCCTTTGCCCATCTTGGCAAGAGCCACAGAGCAGAGCTTTAACCCTTCCTGGCCCTAGAGTGTAGGGACAGTGGGGACTGTCTAGGGGAGTATTTTTGTGGCTGGCAGCAGACTGAGCCCTTGCCATGCATGAGCTTATTGAATCCTCATGCCCGGCCTGTGAGATAGGGAATATCAGCCCATGTTGCAGAAGATAAGACAGGCTCAGAGAGGCTGAGCGACTCATTTGGGGTCATACAGCTGGTAAGTGACAAGGCCAGGTTTGCACCTGGCTCTGTCTAACTCCCCCTCATCCCCTCTGTTTTCTTTCTCCCACTTTCCATTAGGATAAAGCCAAGTCGGGAGCTGCCTTCACACAGCACTGGTTCTGGTTAAGGGGTCTCCTCTCTCCTGCCCTGTGTGGGGATTGGTCTCCCAAGCAGACCAGCCTGGTCTTCCTGCTGACCTTTCACCCCTGGCTCTGCTGTGCATTGGCTGGGGTCTGGGGAAGGGTCTCAAGATCATGAGGCTGTAGCACACAGGGGGAGATGAGGCCCAGAGAAGGGGAGGGGCTGGCCCCTGGTTGCTCAGTGAGTCAGCATCAGATTTTGAGCTGGACCCTAGATGTTCCATATGACCAGGGCAGGGCTTCCTATGCGCTGCTTCTTCCCCGTTGACGTTGGCTAATTGATCTGCGAAAAGCGAGGCTGTGTTTGTCTATGTAAGCAGGTCCTCACTGAGAGGCTGTGCCTGGAGGCCGGGAAGAGTGGGCGGCTGCTCTGATGGGGTCCTAGAGCCTGCACCTGGCCTCCTGCCTCCCGTGGACAGGACTGGGTTGAGACTGGGACTGGTGTCCACTCCCAGCTTCCCCGGCCGGATCCGGGCGTGAGGGGTGGAAGCTGATGCCGCCTCTGCTTGTGTCTCCCGGTCTCTAGGGGGTTTCTCTTCTCCTGGATCTTGGTCTCGTTTGCCTGTCACCTGGCCTCCACCCAAGGAGCTCCTGAAGGTAATTCTCTCTTCTCTTTGTCCAGGGGGAGACAAAGGAGAACGGAAGGGGCCTGAGAACTCAGGGGTAGGAGACAGCCGTGCCCGTTGTTGGAACTCAATGCCTCAGTTTTCCCATCAGTAGAATGGAGATGATAATTCTTTAGGCTTGAAAGAATGACATTTGAGGCCAGGCTCAAGCCTGCAATCCCAGCACTTTGGGAGGCCGAGGTGGGTGGATCACGTGGTCAGGAGATCGAGACCATCCTGGCCAACATGGTGAAACCCCGTCTCTACTAAGAATACAAAAATTAGCTGGGCGTGGTGGCAGGTGCCTGTAGTCCCAGCTACTCGGGAGGCTGAGGCAGGAGAATCGCTTGTACCCAGGAGGCGGAGGTTGCAGTGTGCCCAGATCGCGCCACTGCACTCCAGCCTGGCAAGAGAGCGAGACTCCGTCTCAAAAAAAAAAAAAAAAAAAATCGCATTTGAAGTTTTTGTAAAAGGGTAGGAAGGACTCTGTGCAGAAATGTGGAAGGGTGATTCTTGTGTTCCTTTCTGGGGCAAAATTTGAATAAGTTACTCTGCTTTTAAGCCTCAGTTGTCCCTGTTCGTTCACTGAGTGCTCTAAGAACTGCTAAAAAAAATTTAAAAAAGCATTAAGCATTAACTGTCATGGCCCAAGCCTGGGATCCCATCTTCCTCTTCCTGTGAGATCCTGCTTTTCCCTCCTATCCCTGAGGGGCTGTCCAGGGGGCCGGGGCGGCGATGGGCTGGCTCCACATCTGCCCAGGGAAACTGAAACCTCTCCCACATCTGTTTGTCAAGCAGCCGCATGCCTCTGAAAATAGCTGCCCTTCCCCCGCCTTCACGCCCAGCCCGTGTGCTAGGGCAGGCAGCCCGGCACGCCGGGAGTCACTATGGCCTGACCTGGCCACTCAGCAGGGATTGGGCCCCTGGGAGGGCAGGGCTGTGCCCGGAAGAGACTTCTGCTGCCCAGCAACATTTTGTGCAAATGTCATATTTTCCAAGCTTGCTGTTTCCCCCACAAAGTAGGTGAACAGCTGTCCAGAGTCCTGAGTCAGGCACTGGGGCGGGGGGTTGGGGAGAGGCTGGAGCTGTGTGGAGCCAGGTTTATGTAATAAAGGGATCTTGTGGGGGCCAGCTGGCAGGCTCCTTCTAACTTGGCGTTGGGCTGAATTCATTCCCCTGTCCCCCATCTCTTCACCCTTGATGGGATGCTGGATGTGTCTCCACCCTGCTTTCCAACAAGCCTGGGAGGCCCCAGGCAGAACAGCATCATGGCTAAGCACAAAGACCCCAGAGTCAGGTGGCCTGGGTTCAAACCTTGGCTGTGCCTTTTTTCAGCTGCAAGTTATTCCCTCTGACTCTTCTGAGCCCCCTCTATAAAGTGAGGATAATAAAGAGTACCTGCTCCATACATTGCTGAGAGAATCAAGTGAGATCATGCCTGTAAAGTACTTGGTATCTAGTAAGTGCTCAGCAAGTATTAGTTTTTCTTATTGCTGTTAATTAGTTACCTGAAAAGTTTGGGCAAGAACAGCCCTTTCCTATGCCCCGCAGGGCTCACAGTGGTCAGACTCATGGCAGCTCTGTGGTGGTCACATTTGCCAGGTGTCAGGGCTTGAGACTTTGCCCTTTAGCTGCAGATGGTCTTTGGGGGACACCTGGAGACTGG
The DNA here is from genome assembly GCF_009828535.3 of Hylobates moloch. NCBI lineage: Eukaryota > Metazoa > Chordata > Mammalia > Primates > Hylobatidae > Hylobates > Hylobates moloch. The sequence goes on from NW_026652285.1 coordinate 86,262,706, forward strand.
CTGGTTGTCAGCTTAGAAACCCACCCAGTGGATAGGGGAAACCTCACCCATGCTGCCTGGCCCAGCCAGTTGTGACTCTCTTTGGGTGAGTGCAGGTTAGCCCTAACTTCCATGTGTGGAGAGAGGTGTGAGCAGGCCTGAGGGGCCCTCCAGGGATTGTTGAGCGGGGACTAAAGGAAGGACCAGGTGGCTTCCTGCCCTTACCTCTTGCCCAATCAAATGGCTCCTCCCATTCTAAGTCTCAGTTTATAGTGAATAATAGTGAATAGTATTTCATGATAATAAGAGGGTTTCAGTGATTAAAACATATACCACTAAGAGAATCCTTAATCAGTAGTTTATTTTAGCTTAGAACCTGAGGACAGACAGATGGGAGAAAGGATGGGAAGGAGGAGTTTGAAATGAAATGAAAGCCCCTTGAGTCCTAAGGAAGAATAAAGGTCTTAAACTCAAGCCAACCTGAATCAGCAACACAGAGCTATAGAATTCTTAGAACATTGTAACACATGTGCTATCTCAAGGTCTGTTTCTCTTGTCTTACAGGCAGGGAATTGAGGTCCAAGGGTCAGTAAGACACTCAAGCAGAGTTACTCAATGTGGGGCTTGGGTGAAGATGATGAGGAAGATGACCATTTCATCCTCCTAACAACCCTATGGTGTAGGCGCTCTTTATAGCCCTGTTTTACAGTGGAGGGAACTGAGGCTCACTGCTGGTCTTCTCAGGCTCTAAATTTTGGCCTTCTGACTCCAGAGTCTGCTATAGAACCATTATAACATGCTGCCAGCACTCAGGTTCTCAGTTGCCCCCAGGGAACTGTCCTTCTATCCATTCATCCACCCATTCATCTGCCTATCCATTTACCCATCCATTTATCTATCCATTATCCATCCATCCATCCATCCAATATCCATCCATCCATCCATTTACCCTTTCATCCACCCATCCATCCATTCATCCATTTATCTATCCAGTCACCCATCCATCCATCTATCTACCAATTCATCTACCTGTCCATCCATCCATTCATCCACCCACCCATCCATCCA
>NW_026652285.1:86263775-86421300 GCF_009828535.3 Hylobates moloch
CATCCATCCATCCATCCATCCATCCATCCATCCATCCATCCATCTCCCAGTTGTCGGCTGAGGGCCAAATACCAAGTGTTGCATTCAGCCCCCAGCACAACCTTTGCAGGGAGTGATAGGGAGAGAGCATTCAGTACTCAGGGCCTATCTTGCTGAGCTCAGGGGAAGGGCCCTGAGGACCTGACCCAGACTCAGATTCCAGAGGCAGCTTTTCCTTCCCTGCTGAGTCAGAGCTCAGGAGCCTGCTTTGCCAACACTGGCAGCTCAGCTGACTGAAGGGGTCTAATGACCTGGGAGGGGAAAGGTCAGGAAGCCTTTCCATAAACACTCTGGAAGCCCTGCTGACATAATTATTGGGCAGATGTGACCTGGCCAGACCACAGTCAGATATCCATACGCTTTGCCAGAGGACAGAGGTTGCAGGGATGCTTTGATTGCTTCCTCTCCTCTCTCCAGAGCCCTGCGGGGAGGAGGAGGAGTCAGCGGAAATCCCATCACCCTTCTGATAGCAGATAGCAGCCCCCTAGCCTGCTAGAGACACCTCGGGAGTGGGAAGGGGAATGGGTGGGTCCCTGAGAAGATGGTGATACCTGTCAGACCCCTGGGACATCCTTACCAAGCTCTGGTGACAGGTCTACTCTTGTCATCCTGGTCCCTCACTAATGGGACTGCTTCCTGGAGGAGATGGCTTTCCAGGTGGAGAAAAAGGAGTACAACATGTCATTGTTGGGCAGCCTCTAACACTCTCAGCAACAGCATTTGGTGATTATCATTATTTTTAGTATTAGTTATTATTTGAAAGGGCTTCTTTTGTACCAGGCACTTAAAAAAATGTATTCACTCATGTAATTGTTACATCCTTCTGAGGTTGGGACTGTTACTATCCCATTTAATAGACGGGAAAACTGAGGCACTAAAGTCACAAGATTAGTAAGTGTTAGAGGTAGGATTTGAACTCAGGAAGTTTGCCTCCAGAGTCTGTTTTTTAACCCCAATATGCAAGATTATGCAGCCAGATGAGGGGTCACAATCCCTGCCGGAATGTTCCAACGCTGCCCTCTCAGCCACCACCGTGGGGCGGCGTTATTTTTAGATGAATGAACAAAGGACCAGGTAGCTGTGGGTGGACTGTCCACATTGCCTGTGCCCCTTAGGGGGTAGGGGGTGGGGTGGGCTGGAGCAGGCCCTGACTGCGTCCTCTTCCCTTTTCCCTCCCTCTCAGATGTGGACGTCCTCCAGCGGCTGGGCCTCAGCTGGACGAAGGCCGGGAGCCCTGCACCCCTGGGAGTCATTCCTTTCCAGTCGGGCTTCATCTTTACGCAGCGGGCCCGGCTCCAGGCTCCCACGGGCACCGTCATTCCTGCCGCCCTGGGCACAGAGCTGGCGCTGGTGCTGAGCCTCTGCTCCCACCGGGTGAACCATGCCTTCCTCTTCGCTGTCCGCAGCCGGAAACACAAGCTGCAGCTGGGCCTGCAGTTCCTCCCCGGCAAGACTGTCGTCCACCTCGGGTCCCGGCGCTCGGTGGCCTTCGACCTCGACATGCATGATGGGCGCTGGCACCACCTGGCCCTCGAGCTCCGAGGCCGCACAGTCACTCTGGTGACTGCCTGCGGGCAGCGCCGGGTGCCTGTCCTGCTGCCTTTCCACAGGGACCCTGCACTCGACCCTGGGGGCTCCTTCCTCTTTGGGAAGATGAACCCGCATGCAGTCCAGTTTGAAGGTGCTCTGTGCCAGTTCAGTATCTACCCTGTGACGCAGGTCGCTCACAATTACTGTACCCACCTGAGGAAGCAGTGTGGACAGGCTGACACATACCAGTCCCCACTGGGACCTCTCTTCTCCCAAGACTCTGGCAGACCTTTCACCTTCCAGTCCGACCTCGCCCTGCTAGGCCTGGAGAACTTGACCACTGCCACACCAGCCCTGGGGTCACTGCCAGCAGGCAGGGGACCCAGGGGTCCTGTGGTGCCTGCCACGCCCACCAAGCCCCAAAGGACTAGCCCCACAAACCCTCACCAGCATATCGCAGTGGGAGGCCCAGCCCAAACCCCACTGCTACCTGCCAAGCTGTCAGCCAGTAACTCACTTGATCCCGTGCTCCCAGCTTCTGTTGGCGGCTCTACCAGAACGCCTCACCCTGCAGCCGCTCAACTATCACAGAAGATCACAGCCACCAAAATCCCCAAAAGCCTCCCTACCAAGCCTTCAGCCCCCTCTACTTCAATTGTCCCCGTCAAAAGCCCCCATTCTACCCAGAAAACAGCTCCATCTTCATTTACAAAGTCAGCCCCATCCACTCAGAAGCAAGTGCCACCTACTTCCCGTCCAGTTCCTGCCAAAGTCTCCCATCCTGCAGAGAAGCCCATCCAGAGGAACCCGGGAATGCCCAGGCCCCCACCGCCCAGCACCCGGCCCCTACCTTCTACCACCAGCTCCTCTAAAAAACCCATTCCCACACTAGCTCTGACTGAGGCCAAGATAACCAGCCATGCCAGTAAGCCGGCCTCTGCCAACACCAGTACCCACAAACCTCCCCCATTTACTGCTTTATCCTCATCTCCTGCCCCTACTCCTGGTTCTACCAGGACTACTCGGCCACCAGCCACGATGGTACCTCCAACCTCGGGCACCAGCACTCCCAGAACAGCACCTGCCGTCCCCACTCCTGGCTCAGCTCCCACTGGAAGCAAGAAGCCCACTGGATCGGAAGCCTCAAAGAAAGCTGGACCCAAGAGCAGCCCCCGGAAGCCTGTCCCCCTCAGACCTGGGAAGGCAGCCAGGGATGTCCCCTTGAGGGATCTGACAACCAGGCCTAGCCCCAGACAGTCCCAGCCCAGTCAGCAGACCACCCCGGCCCTGGTATTGGCCCCGGCGCAATTCCTGTCCTCCAGCCCCCAGCCCACGAGCAGTGGCTATTCGTTCTTCCACCTGGCAGGATCTACGCCTTTCCCTCTGCTGATGGGGCCTCCGGGGCCCAAGGGAGACTGTGGTTTGCCGGTAAGACTGAGTGGGTTCTGCATGCTGCTTGGAGCTCCAGTGGGGGACTGGGGCATTGGTCAAGTGGTTGCCCCTAGTAAAGACAGGAAAAGGAGCAGCTTAGAGCAGGGAGCTGGTTATGGGCACATCCTTGGCTCCAGCCAGGCCCCCAGCTCCTCTGGCTCTGCTAAATGCATCATTGCCCACCCCGCTCCAGATTCATGATCCACTGGGACAGATTCGAGTCTGGTGGCTACCCCCAGGTGAAGAGCATCCCTGGGCTTTGGTTGGCCCAGGTCCAAGCCTGTTCTTTGCTAACCCAGCTGCAAAGGTGGACCAGCTTAAGGAAGGCCCATAGCTGACTGGCTCCAGATCATGCAGTGAGTAAGCAGCTTCCAAAGCCCCGTTCTTCCAGCTCATGGAGCAGGGGTCCTTCTGGCCCATCAGCTTGTCTGAGAGTTGCAGACAAAGGTCACACATGGGGAACTCTGGATATGTTTTGTTTGGCACTTGCAGTGTTCTTTTTAAAAAATCCAATAAGTTACTAACATTTTAAAAATGTGAGAGGTTTCTTATAAAAAGGCTCAGCAACCAGCTTCTCTTGGGAAGTGGGAGATGCGATGGTGCTTGGGCCACTCCGTTAGGACAAGTCCACTCCTGTCTGTGCTGGTCCTCACTTCTCCTGACAGTCTTCTGACCAGTCCTTTCACCCGTTTATGTTACCTGCCTGCCTGGCGCCTGCAGGGGTTTGATTTGTAACCCCCTGGTAGGAGTTTGGGGTGCGGAAGGTCAGCGTGGGCCAGAAGGAAGAGGAAGGGAGAAGAAAGAACACTACTTGCAGGATGGTCTCAGGGTCGATGCCTCCGGCTTGCCTGGGACCGTCTCTAGGGGCAACGACCTTCCCACAGCTGGAGGCCAATTCCTCCGGGTGGGGAACGATGGGATGGCATTTCCAGAAGGCTCAGGGCTCTGCTCTGTTCTCCCGCCTTGGCGATGACCACCGTGCGGTGGCCTCTCTCTCTCCTTCCTGAAGCCGGCTCTCCCACTGGGCTCTGTGTTTGAGGTTAGGGCTCCCTACAATGCGGAGACAGTGGCAGATGCTGGGAATTCCCAGGCCTTCCAAACACACTTAATGAGTTTTAATAATCATTAGGAATAATATTTATCCAGCCTGTCTCCAAGGGGACCGAGAGTCCGCCTTTATTATAACCATATTGTCGAACTTATGGAAACTGTATGCATTGCTTTGCAATTATGTCAACGTTCTGCTCAAGTTCCGTGTTCTGAAATTGGCAGCATAGAGAGTTGGGAGCCACCACTTTCTTGTGGAAAGAACGAGGAACCCTTTTCACCTCTCCAGCCAACCCAGGCCAACTCTGGCACCAGGTGCCTTGGGGCCCTGACAGCTCAGCTTCCCACGCCGTGTGTGTGCTGGGCTCAATGGCAGTGAGGTCAAAAGGGGAATTGTCCCCTCCTGACAGGACATGGTGAGGTCCATGGTCTCAACTCTGGCCACACAGCACAACCCAGCCGTGAGGAGGAGGGCAGCCCTCCCTCCCAAGAATGTGTGTGGTGTGGAGAGAGGAGCGGAGCTGGCCCAGGGCAGATTCTATAGAATCTTGGGTCTGCTGTATGTCTGAGTCAAATACTTTTTCCTGGGGCTTGGGGCTGTGGGTCAGCAGGAAGCGAGGCCTCCTGCCAAATCTCTTTGAAAAAGAGGAGGCACTGGAGTGAAACTGGTCAGTCAGTGGTTGCTTTGGGATGACTTAGTTCAACTTTCCTCACTGGGCAGGTGAGGAAATTGCGCTCAGAGAGGGCCAGGACCTGCCCAAGGCCACGCAGCACGGAGGAGGCGGAGTTGAAGTTTACATTCTAGACTGTAGATTCCAAGACCAGCACATTCCATCCCACTGCCCTGAATGTCCACTCTGAGGCTCTGGGACTCAGATCTGGGGGACTGGGGGCTTCAGACAGGAGTCACTATCCCTGGCCTCAAAGGAAGGGCTCAACATCTAAAGAATCTTTTTCTTTATTTTTTAGAGACAGGGTCTCACTCTATCACCCAGGCTGGTGTGCAGTGGTGTGATCACAGCTCACTGCATCCTTAATCTCCCAGGCTCAATCCATCCTCCTGCCTCAGCCTCCCAGGTAGCTGGGACTACAGGCACGTGCCACCATGTCCAGCTAATTTTTCACTTTTTCGTAGAGTCTGGGGACTCACTATGTTGCCCAGGCTGGTCTTGAACTCCTGGCCTCAAGTGATCCTCCTGCCTCAGCCTCCCAGAGCGCTAGAATGACAGGCTTAAGCCACTGTGCCTGGCCTAAAGAATCTTCCGATTCGATAACCCATCAAGTTTATGAGCTGCTTCCACAGGCATGGTGTCTCCTTTAGGACCTCATGAAAACTGGTTGAGGAGGGCAGGCTGTGTGTGTTCATCCCTGCCCCACAGATGATCCAAGAGGGGTTGGAAAGAGACAAAGGACCCTGCCAAAGGCTCCCAGCGTGTTCCTGAAGGAGCTGGGATGCAACTTGTGGTCCCTGACTTCCAGCCAGGGCCGAGGCTCTTTCTGCTCCTCCATCCCTGACTACTGAGGACAAGGGGAAGACACCAACCTGCCCGGGTGACATCCCTGTCTCAGGCCCCATGCTATCCCCTGTCCTCACCCTAGGAGGAACCCGGAAGCTGATAGAATCTTTGTCCACTGTGTAGCAGATGGCAACCTGGTCACTTCTTCACCAGATACCAGAATAATGTAATGGAAGAGGCATCTTTGAATGGTGATGAAATGAACTCTCATTCTTTCTGGCCTCTGCTGTCTTCCCTCGACCCCCATATACATCCAGGATCTATAAGCCCAGCAGAACAGAAGCTCCAGCTGCCCAGGAGAAGAGCTTAATTGTCCCCCGTCTGGGCACATGCAGACTTGGGTTCAAATCCTGGCTCCACCCCTTTTACCTCTGTGACTGATCCATGTTGAGCCTGTTTTTGTAGAACGTAAGATGATAATAGCTCCCACCTCTGGTGGGGAGGGTGGCCTGAAAGTGTGCATAAATTTTATTTGCATATAAAGCTGTAGTAGAAGCTGGGTGTGGTGGCTCACACCTGTAATCCCAGCACTTTGGGAGGCCCAGGCAGGCAGATCACTTGAGGCCAGGAGTTCGCCAACATGGTGAAACCCTGTCTTTACCAAAAATACAAAAATTAGCCAGGCATGGTGGTGCGCGCCTGTAATCCCAGTTACTTGGGAGGCCGAGGTAGGAGAATCCCTTGAACCTGGGAAGTGGAGGTTGTGGTGAGCCGAGATCACGCCACTGCACTCCAGCCTGGGCAACAGAGTGAGACAATGTCTCAAAAAACAGCTGTAGTAGAAATGAAGTAAGTTGGACCATCTTATCTAGTTTTGCTGAGTGACTTTGAGGAAATTCTTTCCTCTCCCGAGGGCTCAGTCTTCCACTGAAATAGGGTGTTGGGACAGCTCTCCCCTTAGAAATGACTGTGGGACCTTTCAGTGTTTGAGAAAGGTGCAGTGACTATGTCTGCATGTGCAAACCTGCTCCTCGGGATTCAGGGCACGAGAGCAACTGGCAGAGGCTGAGACAGAGTTCTGGGCCCAGGCCTGCCAGGAGTTGTAGCTGCTGAGTGAGGGATCTCTGTGGGAGCCCCAGGAGGGGGGAACATGGAAAAACTGAGCTTGGCCCTGGGTGAGTTGGGGCGGGGAGGCCGCAGTTCACAGTGCTGCACAGAAGCTGCACAGAAGCCCCACGCCTGAGAGGAGGCGAGTCAAGGCCTTATTTATTCACGATCCGGCCACTGGCATTTGCCCGTGCTTGCACTTTTTGCAAATGTCCCCTTGGGAAGACGCAGCTAAGGGCCTGGCCCACAGCATGTGCTCTGTGACTATCTATCTATGAAATGAACAAAAGAATTTGATCCTTACGAAATGCAGGTCATCCTGACTCCCAGGCGGGGTTCCTTGAGGTTACCCAGAACTCTCCTGCCAGGGAGATGAGGAGGCCATGTGGACTGCAAAAGAACATAGGCTTTGGATTTGGGACGACCTGGATTTGAACTATTCCCTTATCCAGCCATCCATTCATTCTTTGCACAATTGTTAACTGAATGTCCTCTAGATGCCTGGTGCTGCATGACCTTTGGCAAATCACTTAACCTCTCTAAGCCGCAGTTTCTGCCTCTATAAAATGGGGATATGGTGCCACCTACCTTTCCAGGGTCGTTACATGGATTCAGTGAGATGCGGGGCGGGGGGTAAAGCACATATGAAACCTGGGTCCTGGTAGATTGTTGTGGCTGTGATTGTGGACTGATGGTGGGTGTTGAGGTGGGGACTTTGGTGCACTGAGAGAACTGAGAGGGTCTGGACATAGTCTCACATTTGCTTGGAGAACTGTGCTATGAAAATACTAACCTGGGGTTAGTTGGTAGAGCAGGGACAGTAGGGAGCCTGAATGGATAAGAGTGTCATGACACATGTCAGCCAGTGGGGGTTTGGGGGAGGACTGCCCCAATTTTTTTTTTTGAGACAGAGTCTTGCTCTGTTGCCCAGGCTAGAGTACAGTGGTGTGATCTCAGCTCACTGCAACCTCTGCGTCCTGGATTCAAGCAATTCTCCTGCCTCAGCCTCCTAAGTACCTGGGATTACAGGCATGTGCCACCATGCCTGGCTAATTTTTTGTATTTTTAGTAGAGACAGGGCTTCACTATGTTAGCCAGGATGGTCTCGATCTCCTGACCTCCAGGCAGGGCCCAGACTCACTGGGGAGAGTTTAAGGAACAGACTATTTACGGAGGGGTGGACAGCATCAAGGGAACCAGCAGAGGCAGGTGAAACACAAGGGGCAGGAAATTGTTACCATACCCAGACCAGAAGGTCCCAGGGAAAGGTGTTCCCAGAACCCAGTAAGAGTTAAAACCTTGAGCAGGGGTCTCCTCACAGAAGCAGGGGTCATGGGAGAACACAGCTGCAGCCAAATTATAGCACAGCAGAGAGGGCACAGGGAGAGAAATATACCCTGTCCTCCCTTCTGTGCACTCTCTTCCTGGGGTCTCCCATTGGCCAAACCCAGCTGGAAGCCAGAGGTCAAGGAAGGCTGGGGTATAATCTGTAGAAGTCAGCTTCCCAGGGCACAGCATGGATCTGGGGAGTAAATGGAGAAGAACCAGCATGCACATGCCATCTCAGAATATGGGTATTACATTCCCATTTCACAGCTGGACAAACTAAGGCCCAGAGGCCCAGGGAGATGAAATAACTTGCTCAAGGTCATACAGAGCTGTATTGATGCCGAGAAGCTCTGTTCCAGCAGGTCCTTCCTAGGACAGAGGCTGGGGAAGTCTGGGTGCCCTGTGTGAATTCTTAGGAATAATCATGAGCTCAGATGGTCAGAGATGAGAGAGCCCTTTGAGGCCCCCTATCTACCCCCAACAGGTTACAGACGCAGAGTCGAGGCCTAGAGATCAAAAGGACATTACTCAGGGTCGCATGGTAGGTAGCAGCACACCTAGGATCGGACTTTGGTCTCCTAAACCCCAGGCCTGTAAAACCTCTCATTGCTTACTGCCAGGGGTCATGCCAGCCAGCACTGGCTTCCTTCTGCAGGGCTTGGCAGGCAGAGGCTCTTCCAGCTGGACACAAGGGTGGACTTGTTCCGTAGGATGGGGTTCCCCTAGATCTAGCTGTCAGAGGCCAGGACCCCTTGGGGGAAGCCCCGAGGAGTCTGCTTGGTTGTTTCCATGGCTCTGTTTGCGTACGCCTGGAGCCCAGGCCTCCTCCACCTCCCCCAGGCAGGCCTGAGCCCCCGCTCTGCTCCCCCTCAGCTCCGGGCCCTCTCAGAGGCCCCGTTGTTTGCAGCGTGAAGTGGAAAATCCCACCCCGGCCTCGTGAATCATCCCGGAGTCACCCGCTCAGGCTTCAGGCCCTGGAAAGAAATGGCAGCGTTTTTCCACTGCAGAGAGAACAGGCAGGGTCTCGGATCAGAGGAGAGGGGCCAGGGGGCACCCCTTGCTCGCCACGAACAAAGTGGGCACTGAGTAGGGGAGGGTCCAGCCCGTGGCTGGCATCGGGCAGCCGGCGGTCCCCACCCAGGTTGAAGGTGGAGTGAAGGGATTGGCCAGGCTCGAAGCTGGGGCCGCCCCATCAAGGAGTCGGCCTGTGGGCTGACATCACCAGGCTGGACCCTGGGTCCTGAGTGGCACTCAGAGTCTGCTTTGCAGATGTGGTGGATGAGGTCAGACTCTATCCTGGATGCCCCTATTTCTGGGGCAGAAGACATGCCAACAGGGAGTGTCCAGTCCTCTGCAGCTGCAGCCCCACCAGGGTCCATGAAGGAGCTGCACCCACAGAGCCTGTTCCTCCCCAGAGTCCTGGACAAGCCCTCACCCTGCTGGGCCTTAGCCTTCTCTGTGAGATGCGAAGAATCTTGCTTTTCCTCTTCACCCGATAATGTAACAGAGAAAATTACCCCCACCTTGGCTTTCCGCAACTCAGGAAATGCCATTGCCAGGAAGGTTCCAGGATCTTCATTTCACAGATGCCCATAGAAGAGAAGGGACTTACTCAAGGCCATATACCTAGTTAGAGTCACACTCAACCAAGATCGTGCGGCAGCTGCCCAGGGTAGGAGAACAGGTCCAGTGGTCCTGGGTTTGAATCCAGGCTCTGCCTCTTGTTAGCTGTGTGGCACTGGGCAAGTCACTTTTCCTCTCTGAACCTCTCTCTGGTTTCTTACCTGCTGAACGGCATGGTATACCTACAGTACGCTTCGTCTCAGCCCCTTGCTTTTTCTTTAATTCTGGGTCCACCTGGGACAGTTGGGTCAAGGAGGGCCTTCTAAGAAGGGACATCTTTTGCTATCCCCTAGAAACAGATGTGAAGGAGGATGGCTTAAAATTTTGAGTTGAGGACGTTCCAGAAGCTTGCTTAACAGAAATAACAGCTCACATTTTTTTTTGAGCATTAATTGGGTGCCAGACACCAGGATTAGCACTTGTTACAGATTATCTGTCGGCTAGGTGCTATTATTAACCTCATTTTACAGTAATAGAAACAAAGGCTTGGAGCCTGGAAATAGCTTTGCTCAAAGCCACCCAGATAGTAGGTGGGGGAGGGGGTGCCCTATGTGAATCCAGGCCCATGGTGTTACACCATACTGTACTGCCCAGAGACACCTGGAGAGGAGAAGTGGGTAAGACTGGCGCCCAGAGTCCAGAACCTGCAAAACCAGACAACCCCTGTACCCAGCCCTGGAACTCTGCCGCCAATGTGGCCAGAGGTCCCCGGATGCTCAGAGGTAGCTGGGACTTGCCCGAGGTCACAAAACAGATCCTCCTCCTTCTGCTCAGGGCTCTTGCCCAGTGACCTTGGTACCCATATCTGCCTGTCTGGATCTCTCCTCTGATTTTTATTCATGGACGAGCAAGCACGTGGTGTTCACAGGCCAGAACTGTGAGCCGAGACTGCCCAGCATGAGATCTGGATTAATTACCAGCCAAACCGGACTGGGTTTTCAACACCGATTTTAACTCTGGGCAGGAAATCTGGAATCTCGTTGATGGTTATTTGAAACAAATGAATTCCCCAGGCCTCACACATCCTCGAAAGCCTGGCTTCCTTCAAAGGCTTCAGGCACAGTTCTTCCCATCAGGCGCTTAGTTAATCCTCATTTACTCCTTCGAGGTAGATGCAGCAGTAGCTATTGGACCCATCTTAATGGGGAGCATCTGAGACTCAGATAAGTGGGAGGAACTGCAGAAGTCTGCAGCTGTTAAGTGGTAAAGCCAGGATTTGAACCAAGATCAGCTCATGCTTTAGTAAATCTGCTCAGCTGCCTCCCTTGCTGTGTAAAGAGAAAAGAGATGAGGACACACAGATGCTCCTTAAATGCTGAGCTTCAGGGTTAGGTCTTTCACTTGTGGGAAATAGGGAGCCCTTAAATGTTGTTGAGCAGGGGATGGCTTTTGGAAGGTGAGTGAGGCTGTGCGGAGGAGGACTGCAGAGGCGAGGGAGTGGAGGAGAGAGTAGAGGCAGGGAGACCACTGAGGGGGCTGCTGCAGGTTCTTAGGGAGTGGTGATGAAGGCTGGACCACGCTGTGGCCATGGGAATAGATAGAACATTTGAGTGCCAGTTACATACCAGGCACCGTGTTAACATTTATCACCTCTCATGTCATCCATGGAATCCCATGGGGAGTGTTTTATTGCCTCCATTTGTATGGGCATAAGCTGGCTAGAGACTTGCGCATTTTGTCAGTGGCAGGCAGGGATCTGAACCCAGGTGTGTCTGATTCAAAAACCCGTGCCGTGCTGTGTGCTGTGCTGCCTCTTTGTGGGGCAGAGATACTTGGTGTGACCTTGGCCAAGTCCCTTCTCTGTTCTGATTCTGCAGAGAATTTGGCTGAGCTCTGAGGTTTCTGGCTGTTTTATTTTATCAAATGTTTGGCTGAGCCCTGGGGATAGGGAGATGACTCATATCCCCTTAGTTCCTTTGAGGAGACCATCCTCTGATGGGAGAGACAGGCTTCTAAGCAGATAATTCCCCATGTAAGATAGCGGTCTTTAAAATAGAGGAAAAGAAGGGACTTTGTCCAACTTGGGGAAGGTTTTCTGGAGAAGGTGACACCCTAAGTTAGCTGGGTGATAAATGATGAGGGCGTCAGTGACTGAATAGTAGCTATGAAAGCCCAAAAGCCCCAAAGAGCATGAGTTTCTCAGGGCAGGGACCTCAGGGGACTCCTCCTCTTAGCCACGGACTATCCATGCCCACAGCTGCAGGCGGGATTGTTGAATGACTGCTTGAGCCCATTCTCTGCTGCCAGTGGGCACTGTCTAATGCTCTCTTCTTGTTTTCTCCTCAGGGTCCCCCTGGGCTGCCTGGGCTACCTGGAATCCCTGGTGCACGTGGGCCTCGGGTGAGTTATCTTATATTGTCCTTTGGAATTCTTGTTGGCTCTTTGGCCTGTGTCTCACTGCCTCCGAGGTTTCAGGTTTGCTGTGTGTCCTCAGGTTCTTCCCTCCCCGTCTCTGGTACCCATATTTTGCTCTATCCATTTGGAGTGGACTCAGGGCTCTCAAGGGTGCTATATGGACAGATATGGCATGGAAGAGCAGTGACCTCTTGTAGGTCTCAGTTGTCCATGGGGGATATCACTCTTTGCAGCCTGGGGTGGGGAAGGGGCTCCTGAAGACCACATCCCCTCGGCTGGTGAGCTTCAGTGTTTGTCCAGGAAAAAAACTGACTTGGGGAATATATGACCCTTGCATCCCTCTTCCTGTTTCTGCAGGGCTCTCCTGGGGTAGGGGTGCAGACATAGGCCCCCTCCTGGTGGAGGGGCCATGCCAGGGAGGAGTTGAGTTCCCCCTGCTGGAGAGAGGCCGGGGGACAGCTTGGCAGGCTGCGGTGGCCGACTGAGCTAGCCCAAGCCCCAGAGGGAAAATAGCTCCTATGTGATGTGCCTGGCACCTTCTTTTATGCTGCCTTATTTGACCTCTCATGCCCACCCCAAGTTCCCATGGGACAGTGAGATCATTCTCATTTTAGAGATGAGGAAACCGAGTAGGAAACCGCAAAACCAGGACTGGAACCCAGGCTCTTACCCATATACTGGAACCCTTGGAGATCCTCTTAGAGGGAAACCTACCTGCTTCCCTTAGAGGGCTGAGACCAACAGCACCCGGCATCTGTGCCCAGGCTGAATCAGCCTTTCCCACGCTGGGTGCCTGGTGAGGCCCTGGCAGAGATAGCTGCCTGGGGCATATTTTTAGCTCTGAGCCCAGCGAATGGTTCTGGTTATGCAATTACCCAAGCCCTAGTTCCCTCCAGACCTGGCCCTGTGCTCCCTGGGCCCAGAGCTCTGGAATCTGCCATCTGAAGCGGCATTTCCTCCTGGCTTCAGGGCCTTCATGAAGCATATGCCCTCTGGGGACCACATAGATATCGCAGATGCTGCTAGTTCATGGGACCTTGCAGCCTGGGACCAGGATGAGGCCGTTGACCTAGGCAGCCTACTCCCTTCCCCAGCCTCTGGAGCCCGCAAGCCTCTGCGGTTTTGCCCTGGCTGTCCTCCTTTGTAAACTCGTCCTCCATTCATGTCTAAGAGCAAATGCCACCTTTATTTCTGATGACCACTCCCTTCTTGGAACTCTCACAGTGGTTCCCCTGTCCCCTCTGGATGACATGGGCCACTTTCTCAAAGCTCTCATTGACCACTGAACTCTGTTTGCTGAGCCACATGTGCAGGATCTCATTCCACCTTCCCAGCCATCCTGAGAAACAGGTTTCAATCTATTCCCATTTTACAGATGAGGAAATTGAGGCTCAGAAAGGTTTAGTTACTTCAGATAAAGTCAAAGAGAGTAAATGGCAGAGCCAGGATTGAACCAGGGCAGTCTGCCTCTGGAGCCTACCATCTTTTTTTTTTTTTTTTTTTTTTTTTTTGCCAGAGTCTCACTCTGTCTCCCAGGCTGGAGTGCAATGGAGCAATCTGGGCTCACTGCAACCTCCACCACCCAGGCTCAAGCGATTCTCCTGCCTCAGCCTCCCAAGTAGCTGGGATTACAAGCACATGCCCCCAAGCCCAGCTAATTTTTTGTATTTTTAGTAGAAATGGGGTTTTACCATGTTGGCCAGGCTGGTCTCAAACTCCTGACCTCAAGTGATCCACCTGCCTCGGCCTCCCAAAGTGCTGAGATTACAAGTGTGAGCCACTGCACCCAGCCCAGAGCCTACCATCTTAAGCATCTATTGTGTTTATTTTTCTGAGCCCCTCCAGAGATAGGCCTTGGTTACCTCTCTCTCCTACACCATGCCTGGCAGAGCGCCCTGTGTGCTGGAGGTGCTGGGCAAATGGTTGGTGAAGAGTTCTAATGTAGGAGTCAAGAATATTTCCACCAAGAAGTTGTGGAATCTTAGGCAAGTCCCTTCCCTCCTCCTAGCCTCAGTTTCCCCATCTATAAAGCCTGGGGTCATGGCAAGGCGTTTCTAAGTTTCCACCTAGCTCTGAGTGAATGACTCTCCTGACATGCTTCTAGGCTGTTTGCCTGCACGCCACCCCAACTCCCCCTGCCCGCCGTCCCACCGTCATCCTGTTTCTAGACTGGAAATTCCACAGATTATAAAATTCCAGAGATAAAAGAATGCTGGATTAAACAATCCAAGCTCCTCTCTGCACAGATGGGGGCTCTGGGGCTTAAGGAGGGGCATTCTTACCTGAGGTCGCCCAAAGCTCTGTGTCTCACCCCCTCCTACCTCCACGTACTCCCCCAGCCCATGGAGGGATGTCGGGGAATCCCAGAGCCTCCCCCACCTGGCTTTCTAGGCTGCAGCATTTATAGAACCGGTCTGCTTGGCCTTCAGTCAACTATGTGCCTCGTTTCTCAGCAAGGCTGGAGAGGGGTGGGGACGGGGGGCGCAGGGAAACAGGAAGCCCCCACCTTCAGAAGCTGCAGATGGGGGAGCTGAGTGCTCTGGCCCACCATCTGTGGGGCAGCTGGGGCACGACTGGGGAGAGGCAGCCACCCTTGACCTTGTGCAGCCCACGCCTGGCTCTGGTGGAACTGGGTGTCAGGAACCCCTCCTTGAATACCCCCTCCCAACTTCTGTCCAATTCCCACTGAGCTTGTGGTTAGACCTGGTTAGACCCCACGAGCCTGGGCTGGGATGAACATCGGGGGGTGTTCCAGATTCCTTAGAGACTGCTGGGTCCCAGTCACTTACAGAACAGAGGGAGAGACCAAGGCTGGGGATTATGAGATGGGGCTCAGAACTGGGACTCGGTCTCGATGCTTCCAGGTTCTGTCATGTGCCAGGAGACAGTGTTTGGTGGACTGCAGGGGAGGGCAAGAGGGCTGATTATTTTGGAAGGAGGGTCACAAGTGGCACTGAGAAACTCCCCAGGCTCAGTGTGCTCTGGACACTGTTCCTTCCCAGTGCATTCGGAGAAGGGGAGGGTCCCAGTTCAGGCATCAAGGAAGAGAGGAAGAGGGAGGTGCCTTGGTTGGAATGTGACAGGCTGCAGCTGGGGAGCTGGCCTCAGAGAGGGAAGAAGAAAGCAGTTCACACATAGTTAGCCCGATGAATCAAGAGAGTCAGGGACGAGGGCAGTGTGCCTAGAGGCTGGTGGGGTTGGGAGGACCACTGGACCCTTGGGGGTGCCTCTCCTCACCTCCTATGCCCCAGATTATTCCTGCTAGACAAAAGCCCTCAAGTATTACCTGACTCTTAGGGCTCTATTTATATTACTGTGCTGGAAGACTCTAGGCCAGGGCCCCTGCTGGAGAAAGTGGACATAACAGGACCCAGCTGTTATTGGGGGACTTGGAGGTGGCCTGGGAAAATCCAGCGCCATGAATAAACTCTGGACTTGAAGCCACCAGGCCCTGGACCCTGATCTCACTTGGCCACAGATCTGCTGTATGACCTTGATCAAGCCTCCTGGACTCTCTGGGTCCAGTGTTCCTGGGTGCTCTGTGGTCTCTGGAAGACCTTGAAAGCTTGGAGCTTGCAGGTGTCTAAGGGTCTGATCACGTGTTGTAGCCACAGGAGGGGTGCACCTTTGTTCACAAGAGGTCAAATGCATCCTTCTTGAGCTCTCAACTCCAAAGACTCATACAAAAGTCCGGTTGGGGCCAGATGCCGTGGCTCATGCCTGTAGTCCCAGCACTTCAGGAGGCCAAGGCAGGAGGATTGCTTCAGGCCAGGAGTTCGAGACCAGCCTAGGCAACATAGCAAGACTCCATCTCTACAAAAAAAACAAAAAAAAAAAGAAGAAGAAAAATTAGCCAAGTATAGTGTCCCATGCTTGGAGTCCCAACTACTCAGGAGGCTAAGGTGGGAGGATCTCTTGAGCCCAGGAGTTTGAGGCTGCAGTGAGCCATGATCATACCACTACACTCTAGCCTAGGCGACAGAGCAAGACCCTGCCTCTAAAAAAAAAGTCCACTTGAGGCTGGAGGAGCCCTAGAGGGTTCCCTGGAGGAGATGGCACTTTGAGCCAGGCCTGAAGGATGGATCAGGTTTCAAGCAGAGGAGATGGATGAGAAAAGATGCTGCCGGATGAGGGAACAGCATGGGCAAAGGCAATGAGGAGAGAAAGTACCAGATACGTGGGAGGGAAGGGCGTAGCTAAGTGTGGTTTGAGGCCTGAAGAAGCTGGGAAGGGCTGACGGGTCCAGGCTGAGAAAGTGTGGAGAAGCAGTAAAATTTAGGGGTGAAGGACTTGTGCTCCAAGGTCAAGGTCCAGCTCTGTCTCTTAGCAGCTGGGTGATCTGAGACAATTATGAACCTCTGTGAACATCAGCCTCCTCGTCTTCAAAATAGTAATAACAACACCACCTACCTTCCAGGTTAACAGGATCAAATGAGATGGCACATGGGATGTACTTCCCACCGGGCCAGGCGTGGAGGGGGTGCTCCCAAAACTAGGCTGAGTGGCCACGACAGTGTTGCTAGGGCTTGGCTTGGGGAGAAGATAATAAACCAGTGGGTGGAGGGAAGGTGCCAGGCATTGCAGTCAGAGGCGAGATGGCCCCTGTTTTTTGTCACCTTTTTTTGTTTTTGTTTCTTTTCTCTTTCAGGGTCCTCCTGGGCCTTATGGAAATCCAGGTCTCCCCGGCCCTCCTGGAGCCAAAGTGAGTATTTGCTGGAGATGTGGCCATGGAGTGGGTGCTGGGGTTGGAGCCATGTTTGCAGTGCTTCCCAGAGGCGCCTGGTGGGAGGGCTTCAGGGGCACTGAGGGGGATTCCCGCCCAAGCCAGGGGCACCCTCTGGGCCCCTTTCCAGGGCTGGGCCCTGTGCCTGGTCTGGAGACACAGGGCTTCCGGCTGGGAGAGACTTGGGGGAGTCGGGCAGTTGGAACCCAGAGCCCTCAGGGGAGTGGGCAGAGAGGTGATTTCTTGCTAAATAAGGAAGGCTGGCCTTGGAGGTCAGGCTAAGAACATAAGGCTTACCGGGTTGTAAGATGCATCCTGGGGAGGGATGTGGAAAGATCACGTTTTCGAAAGCTCACTGGATGCCATGAGGAGGATGAATGAGGGGTGGGGAACCAGAGTCAAGGCCGGGAGACCAGGGGTGATACGGGGGAGAAAGGAGGCTAGTCCGGGCCAACTTTAGGGGTGTGGGAGGAGGTAGGGTGGAAAGGATGGTGGTGGGTGCAAGGTGAGAGACAGTTACAAACACCAGACAGTTTTTACCTCCCTGATACTAGCCTTGGGGACTGAACTGGGTCCCGGGAGGAGGACTAAGATGATGTTGCGTGTAGGAACATGTAGCCCGGTCAAGTGATCATTCATGGACAGATATTCTGGAACTCAGGATTGCTCTGAGCTGGAGACAGAGCCAAGGGGAGGCTGGCGCAGAAATGCCACCTCCCCCAGGGAGTCTTCTTGGAATACTTGAATTCACTTTTAATGCGACCTTAGTGGCTGATGCTTCGATGATATGGGAACCCCAGTTGCCGAGCTCTTCAGTCTGTTCCTGGAGCTCTGGCAGAGGGCAAGGTTGTTGGGGCACTGCATTGGAAGTGAGAAACTCAGCACACCAAGAGGAGTGCCGGAGCCAGCAACATTTAGGTTATGGGAAAAGAAAGCTTGTGGAATGGCTGGAGAGATTGGAGGAGGGGAAGGAAGATGCCAAAGTCCCCGAAGCTAAGAGAACAGTGCCTGTGCCTGAGGAGCTGTGGAGGGCAGACGGGCTCCTGACTCAGGGGCCTCCCAGCTCAGCCTGTGTCATCTGTGGGGTAACCAGGTGAAGAGCACCCCCGTGCTTTGGTTGGGCTAGGTCCTGGGTCATTCTTTGATAACCCAGCTGCAAAGGTTGAATGGCTTAAGGAAAGCCCTTAACTGATTGGCTCCAGGCCATGTACAGTGAGCTGCTGAGCAGCCTCTAAAGCCCATCTCTCCTGAGTCATGGAGTAGGGCTCCTTCTGGCCCATCAGCTTGTCTGGGAGCTTTGGACAGAGGTCTCACGTGGTAGCCCTGGGCATATGGATCTGTGGTGCCAGAGTCTTGGGGCAGAGCAGAGTGCAGGAACACTGGCCTCAGCCCCTCTAGATCTGTGACTCTACATCCAGGGCTGGGCTGGGTTCCTTTTTGGAAGGCAGGCAGTGGAGGCCTCAGGTGTCCAGTGCTTAGCAGCTGCCTGGAGATGCTCTGGGCTTTCACAGGGCGAGCACTGATGATAATAACAGCCATATACTGAACACTTCCTGTGTGCCAGGCGCTGTGCATGCATTTAATGTGGCTTGTCTCATTTGATCCCCACAAAGACCTAAAGAGATGGGTGGAGATACTGTACCTATTTACAGATGGGGAAACTGAGGCACGGGTCGATTAAGACATTATCTAGTAAATAGCAGCGGAGCCTGCCCCCGTGGGTCAGGCAGAGCAGCAGGAACTCATTTGGAGACTTCTGCTTTGCAGAGGCCGTGGGCACATCAAGATGCTGAGCATCAGCAGCTGTTTTGAATGGCCAGGCTTGCTCCTTCCTGGCCTGCGCTGGGACCAGTGGAGCCTGTCTCCTCCCACCCCAGACTCACTCCCTGCTCCTGTGGTAGCAGATGCTCCATCAGCTCCTTCTGCTGGCCCTGCTCAGAGCACTGTGGAACCTCAGTGCCAGGCCCATGGTAGCCCACCCCAATCTTGCTAACATATGTGCCATGGTAGGAGGAGGGCCTGCCAGCTGTTTCTCCTCGCATTTTGAACACATCTTTGAGTGTGGCCACTGAGGTTCCTCCCTAGCAAGTGAGTTCTCCTGCCACCACATGGAGCTGGGAACCATGGACTCAGGGCCTCATGGAAGGACTCCCATTTGCATCTGTGTATAACAGATAAGGGTGTGGGTTCTATAAAATACACTGGAATCAGAGGCTGCTTCTCTCATTGGGACTTGCATAAAATGCCAGGGGGAAATGTCATGCCCTTTGCCTGGACACTTGGCCCTGAGGCCAAGGGTAAACAGAGGTGGCCCCAGTGCAGGCTGGTGGGAAGCCCAGGTAACTGGGTCAGGGCCCTAGGCTGATCTGTGGCATGGGCAAGACAAGGTTAAAGCAGAGGCCCTCCTGGGATGAAAGCAATTACTTGGCTGAGATTGGCTGAGAAAGCTGTGTGTCTGCATGAATGGGTGGGACCCTGGGAAGAGGGTCCTGGGGTCCTCACTGTTTAGCAGATCCCCTTTGGGATGGAAGGTGACCTGGTGGGACTGTAGGGCTGGCCTCCCCCAAGGCCTGTGCTGTCCCCTCCTCTTCCAGCATGGTGTCTGGGGCCACACATCCATTCATCCTCCTTCAGTCAACAAATGTGTATTGAGCACCCACTACGGGCTGTTGACAGATGAATCAGTCACACCGGCAGGGCTTGCCCTGGGGGCACAGAACTGGATCAGCCCCATGCAGTCATCCCTTCAGTGCATCTCCACCTTCAGGTGCCTATGGCCTTGTGGGAAGACGATCCCTCTGCTAGACTCAAGGGTGGGAGAGATGGGTGGTTTGAGGAAGAGCAAGAAAGAGAGAAAGCAGAGGTGAGGGACCTTATCCCTCCTCAGGGTGCAGAAGAGTGAAAGTTCGGGGGGCCAAGGGACCTTGCCTAGATCACGGCTGGGCAGTGGGGGGACTGTATTTCAGATCCTTGGGTTTGCCTGCCAGAAGGAGCTTTGTCAGGGTGTCACAGCTGGCACAAGCCAGAGCCAGGCCACACCCCATCTTCCTCCTCCAGAGCCCAAGGCTTTGCCCATCTGCCATCTACCCACATATCCCATGTTCCAGTCCAGCAGGGAAGGGAGCTCGTCAGCTCCAGCACAGAGTTGGATCCAGAACTTTGAGAATGAGGCAGAGAAGCTAGGACCCTGAGAGGATGTGTTTCCGCTTAGAGCGGTGCTGACCCTTGGCAGGTGCTGCGGAAGGGGCAGTTGTCAGCATGTGTGAGGCACTGGGGCTACCAGGGACACAGGCAGGCATGGTCCCTGCCCTTGGGGAGTGTAGAGGTGAGTGAGAAAGAAAAACAAGCCAACCATATTGACAAATGCAGACTTACACCATGATTAGGTCTCTAGGGCTTCATGTGAGAGGCCCGGGGTGCTCAGAGACCCCACGATATGGGGATTGATCTAGTCCAGGAGGTGAGGGACACCTTCTCAGAGGGCAGGAAGGTTGAACCAAGGTCTGAAGTATAGTGGATGACAAGGCAAAGGGGCTGGAGGAGGCTGGCGAGGGCAACAGGCCTGGTAGTTGGTGGTACGATTTTTGAACTTTATCCAAAGAGCAGCTGGAAGACCTGGAAAGGATTTCAGCAGAATTGACATGACCGGATGAGGTCTGCAAACACCATTTAGGCCATTTGAGAAGCAGAGCTCGGCTGGTGGCCAGATGGAGGGCTGGAGCTGCCCTGGGGCAGGGTGCTGATGCTGGACCATGGTGGAGTCAGGTGGGATGCAGGTCCTTGGTGCAAATGAGGAGCTCTAGGGCAGAGGTGGGGGTCTCCTTCTGGATAGGGAAGCTAGTGCTCCCCGCCAGTGCTCCCTGCACTGGGCCATGAGGCTCCTGTTTCCACTCTTGGGCAGCCAACCACCTTGTCTCTGGTCTGGTCCACTTGGTCTGCAGTGAACTAGCTAGGATGACTATGGCCCTCGGATACTGGGAAGGAGAAGTGGTCAGCAGAGGGCAGGCTCCATGGCCCAGGTGGCTGCTGGCAGAGCTGGTATGAGCTTTACCTTTCCTCTTCGTCTAATGTTTCTTCCTCTGGGCCAGGCCCTGTGCTGGGCACTTGAGATCAGAGATGGAGTATACAGGGGGCTTCCAGCCCAGAATATTTTAATCCTTTGTGATTTAGTGCTCATTTGTCTCAGCCCCTCTCTGGGCCTCAGCCACCCAAGGAAAATGTGGAGAAGTCCAGAAGATATCAAGAAGAAAATGAGCTACCTATAGTGGTTCTGCCCAGTAATAAGCTCTGAGAGCATTTTGAGCAACTTTTGGGCCAGGGCCCGGCCAAGAGCTTTATGTACTTTGCAGGGCAGGTATTATTACCTCCATTTTACAGATGAGGGAATAGGTCCAAGACGCTAAGTAACTTGCCCAGGGTCACATTTCTAGTAAGTGGCAGAGCAAGCATTCAAACCCTCAACTGTCTGACCTCGAGGCGGCAATCTAGCCCTCAGCTCCACAGCTCTCTGGTCTTCCCAGTGTGTGTCACATATGTGAGTGTGGATCTACTTTGTAGTGGCTGGGTATCTGGCCTTCCTCACCTAACAATTATTGTGAACATTCTCCTGTGTTAGCAACTTGGCATCCATCACATATGATTTAATGGCTCCATGGCATTCTATCAACACTAATATCCCATGCTTTATATAACTTACTCCTTTTGTAAGAAAAATCAGTTCCACTTTAAATTAATATACAAATATTATCTTGATTAACATTACTGTATATAAATGTTAGAATATCTCCAATTATTTCATTAGGATAAGTTCATCAAAAATAGAATTGCTAATATGGTCTCAGGAGTCAGTGTGCCCGAGTTTGAATCCTGGCTGTACTGATGCAGGGCAGACAAGCCCCAAATTGGGGATTAGCCTGGGAGGGTTCTTGGCTTCACTCAGGAAAGAATTCAAGAGCCAGCTGGTGGTAGAAGAAAACAGCTTTATTGATGTGGCAGTACAGCTCCGTGACTGCTCAGGCAGAGCAGCCCTACCCCATAGGCAGTGTGCTGACAGTAACAGTTCAGAGGCAATTCTGCAGTCATATTTATGCCTGCCTTTAATTATATGCAAATTATATGCAAATTAAGAGGCAGAGTATGCAGAAATTTCTAGAAAAGGAGTGGTAACTTCCAGGTCATCAGGTCATCGCCATGGAAAGGGGCAGTAACTTTCAGGTTGTCACCTGAGAGGTGATTCTACCTAATGCCTGTTTTAGCTAGTCCTCAATTTGGTCCCAAGTCCAAGCCCTGCCTCCAGAGTCAAGTCTCATCTCCCACCTCTCATACACCTGCTGGTTGTATGACTTTGGGCAAGTTACTTAAAACTTGGAGGGCCTCAGGTTCCACTTCTGTAAAACAAGGATGATCATAGTTCATACCTCATAGGATTGTTCTGAGGATTAAACTATGTGTGTGTGTATGTGCACACATGTATGTGTATTTATATATGTATATGTAGACATATATCAAGACATATACCAAGATATATTTGTATATACATACACATGCATACATACACATAAATACAAATGATTTATAATATGCCTTGCACATGAGAGACATATGAGTGCTTAGCTGTTATTTTATTAGCAATTGCCTTCTAGAAAGGTTAAACTGATTTATGCTGCTGCTAGCATTAAAGGAAGATATTTTTAAAAGAAGATAATTTATTATCATTTTCACTTCATTGATCATCTATGAGATGTATATTTTTCTTAAATCTCTTCCATTTGTACTTTACCACTTATGAGTTGCTTTATTTTGGGAGGTTGGGATGTTGCCATTTGTTATTGGTTTGTAAACATTATTTTGAGGTTATTAAGGCTTCGTCCACCTTACAAATATTTCCTAGTTTGTTGTTTGCTTCTTAAGAGTATGGCCGGGCACGGTGGCTCACGCTTGTAACCCTAGCACTTTGGGAGGCCGAGGCAGGTGGATCACGAGGTCAGGAGATCGAGACCACGGTGAAACCCCGTCTCTACTAAAAATACAAAAAAATTAGCCGGGCGTAGTGGCGGGCGCCTGTAGTCCCAGCTACTCGGAGAGGCTGAGGCAGGAGAATGGCGTGAACCCGGGAGGCGGAGCTTGCAGTGAGCCGAGATCGCGCCACTGCACTCCAGCCTGGGTGAGAGAGCGAGACTCCGTCTCAAAAAAAAAAAAGAGTATTCATGATGATTTTCACAAATAGAAATGTTATCCTTTAAAAAAATAATATGTCAGATAATCTCAGGAGGGCTCTATTGATCTATAAAATCTGTGGTTCTTTATTTTGCTTTTATACATAGAAATATTTTTCCCATCTTAAGATCAGATAGGTATTCATTTATATTCCTTGTCATTTCATAATATCATTTGTACTCTTAAAAAATTTAAACCATCTGGAATTCATCTTAATGGGGGTGGTGGAAATGAAGTTGGGCTCCAGTGTTATTTTTCCTCCGATAGTTAACCACTTGTTAAACCATCTTTCCTCCACTGTTTACTCTATGATAGACAAGGGTCTAATACAAGCCATTGTATTATGTTTCATTGTTTATTTATTTTTATGCTAGTAAAATACCAATTATATGACATTTACTATCTTTATACTATGCATCTTCCTTCTTCTCTTCATTTAAAACATTTCTGGCTATTTATTCTATCAGATGAACTTTATGCCTATCTTAATAACTTCCTTGAAAAAACGCTTGGGATTTTTACTGGAATTGTAATTAAATACATATATTAATTTGCGAAGAATTACCATCTTTAAAATATTACGTTTTTCTATCTAAAAACATGGCATGTCTTCCTATTTGGTTGAATTTTTACAATGTCTCTTAGTAAACCTTAATGGTTTTTATTACATAAGCCCTGCACATTTCTTATTAGGTTTATACTTAGAAATTTTATATTTTTTTGCTGTCCTGAATGGAATATTTTCCCCATTATATTTTCTAGATAGCTCTAATCTAGTGAAAATAACTATTGATTTTTTAAAATATTTTTTTACTTTTTGTATTTAATTTATAACCATCCCCTTGCTGAATCACCTTATTAATTCTATTAGTATTTCAGTTGGTTCTCCTGGATTTTATAGATAGGCATGCACATCATTTTCAGAAAAGAACATATTGTTGTCTCATTTTCCTCAAAGGTTAGTAGTTCTTATTTATTTTTCCTGCCTTATTGCATTGTCCAGAACTTCTAGACCCATGAAAATAGTCATAGTGATAGTGAGAGGCCTAGTGAAAATTCAGAGAAAGTTCTGGGGCTGGAGCCAGATTTGACCCATTCCTATCCCTACCATTGTCTCTTAGACTCTGTTCACTCATTTGCTCATTTGTGAAACATTTTATGTTGACTTCTCTGGGCCAGGCCCTGTGCCAGGTACTGAGACCAAGGATGACATATATAGAAGGCTTCCAGCTCAGAATTTCTCAATATTTATTCATTTATTTGTTTGTTTGAGACAGGGTCTTGGTCTGTCATCCAGGCTGGAGTGCAGTGGTGCTATCATAGCTCACTGCAGCCTTGACCTCCCAGACTCCAGCAGTCCTCCCACCCAGCGTCCCAAGTAGCTGGGACTACAGGTGTGCACCACCACACCCAGCTAAATTTTTTGCTTTTATAGAGACAGGGGCTCACTTTGTTGCCCAGGCTGGTCTAGAACTCCTGGGCTCAAGTGATCCTCCTTCTTTGGCCTCTTAAAGTGTTGGGATTACAGGCATGAGCCACCATGCCTGGCCAGAATTTCCAAATCTTTTGTGATTTATTCCTCCCTTATCTCACCCCATCTCTGGGCCTCAGCCACCCAAGCCTTCTGTTCTATTTCCCAACCCTACCTGCAGGAAAGGTGTTCACCATAGTTCCCATTCCTGCTATGTTCTTGGCACTTAAGGCTCCCATCTGTCTTCTAGTACCACATGGCTCTGTTAACTAATCCAGGCAGAGTCTGCCATTTCACATACAGAGAGGGAAAGTGGCTTGCTCAAGGTCACACAGGCTCTGTCGTGGTCACACAAGCTCATTGGCTGGAGAGCTGGTCTGGCAACAAGATTCTTGTTTCTATGAAGGTGTAAATGGTTAGTTAGACTTTGTATATAACTTATATTTCTTATTGGAAGATTTACTTGAGCCTGGCTGGGAAGACGTAGAGTGTGCTCTATCCCAGAAGTCATACCTTCACCTGTCTAAGGGTACCTTGAGCATCCCTTGAGCTGCCACTTCATCTGGTTCTTCCTTGTCTTTTTCCAGCCTCAACTTAGCTGTAACTCCCTTCAAGCATTTACCTCCGTCTGGGTGAAGTTCTCTCCAACTTCTTCCTGTCCTCCACTTACCACCGGATTGTAGTTTTTCATCTGCAGTATATCAAAATGTAAAGAGTTCAGGCTCTGGAACCAGACTGCAAGAACCTAAATCCCACTTTCTTTTTTTTAATTTTTAATTTTTATTTCAAGTTTCGGGCCACATGTGCAGGATGTGTAGGTTTGTTACATAGGGAAACGTGCCATGGTGGTTTGTTGCACCTATCAACCCATCACCTAGGTATTAAGCACAGCATGCATTAACTAATTTTCCTAATGTTCTCCCTACCCCTACTCCCCTGCCACTGACAGGCCCAGCATATGTTGTTCATCCCCATGCGTCCTTGTATTCTCATTGTTCAGCTCCCACTTATGAGTGAGAGCAGGCAGTATTTGGTTTTCTGTTCCTGCATTAGTTTGCTTAGGATAATGGCTTCTTCATCCATGTCCCTGCAAAGGACATGATCTCATTCCTTTTTATGGCTGCATAGTATTCCGTGATGTATATATACCACATTTTCTTTATCCAGTGTATCGTTGATGGGCATTTAGGTTGATTCCATGTCTTTGCTATTGTAAATAGTGCTGCAATGAATATATACATGCACGTATCTTTGTAACAGAATGACTAAATCCCACTTTCTAATTGTATGACCTTGGACAAGTTACTTATTCCTGCTGTGCCTTAGCTTCCTTTTCTGTAAAAGGGGGATAGAGATCATTACCAACTTATGGATTTGGAGGATTGAGTTAATATGTGTCCAGGGCTTAGAAGAGCACACAGTAAATATTAATGCTTATCATCATCACTGGTCTCTCTGATTTGTCCATCATGGACATGAGTGTGTCTGTTCCCCACCATGGCATTCCCTGTGTTCTGTTCATCTTGAGATTTGGCTTGTAGCATCTGTACTTGTAGGTATCATACTCGGGCAGGCGTTGCATCTCGAGCACTGTGCTGGCTGCTGAGAATGCAGAGAGAAATCCATAAATAACTAAAATGCCCTGGGTAAGGACCTTGGGCAAGGGAACAAGTCATCATTTTGGGTCTCAGTTTCCTTTTTTTGTAAGATGACAGAATAGGATACAAGAAGGCCCAGCCCTGAAAGCTTGTTAAGCCCAGCTCCTCTATCAGCTGCAGATCGAGGTGGGCACCGGCTGGCTGAGAAAGAGCTGCTGTCCTTTTTTGGCCATTGGAATCCTCGGTAGCCCTAGGCCTGGCCTTGTACCATGGACATAAAAGGCATTGAGCTGGGCTTCTGAACAGCCCAGGGTGGGAGGGTGTTCGGGAGGAGCAGCTGCAGTGCAAGGTGAATCCCAGAGGTGAGGTTCTGCAGAAGATATGACCTGGAGGGGCCCAGGTGGACAGAGTTGGAGTTCTGGGGACCTTCAGCCTGGGGTACCTCGGGGGAGGCGGAGTGTGGGAGAAGCACCCAGGCCTCCCATTTGCAAATGGGGCTTTGAAGTCAGACCTAGCCTGGGGACAGACTCAGCCTTTGTCTCTTCCCTGCCAGGGAAGGCCAGCCCAGGCTGGAACTTGGCCTTCTCTGAACCCACCTTTGTCCTTCCTTGGAACAAATTGGTGCTATGAGGACTGAAGGAGTTGGTGCACAGAGTGGGGCTAGCTCAGTGTCTGCGCATAGTTGGTGAGCAGCAAAAGCTCATTCCTTTCCCTTCTGGAGCCACTTTCTAGTTCAGAATGCAGTGATGTCTGGTGGAGGGTGACCGAGTCAGGATTTGGAAAATCTTGAGTTCTAACAAAGAAAAGAACTGAGTGGGAATTAATTAAAGTTGCCCAAACCACCCCTCTCATGTGTCACGACCATTATCCCACTGGCTCCTTGCCTGGAAACCTGGGAAGCTGGCGTGTGTTTGTGTGTGTGTGTGTGTGTGTGTGTGTGTGCGCATGTATGTGTGTGCGCATGTGTGGTCCCCACTTTAAAGGTGAGGGAGCTGAGCTCGGGAAGGTGCAGTGACTTGCTTGAGGTCCCACTGTGAATCTGGCAGGTCCAGGACTTCTGACTCTGGGCCTAGCTGGGGCAGGGAGGGGAGAGGGCTCAAGGTGGGATAGGAATGGGGACAAAGATTAAGAGCTCTTAGAAGGTGACACAGGGTGGACTGACTTTCCACAGGGCTGTTTCCTGAGTCATCTGATCAGGTTTGGCCAAAGGAGAGGAGCCGCAGCCAGGAGCACCCCGTGAGAGACGCGGCTGGTGAACCTGTGGGCCCTTTCCCTGAGCCCCATGCTCTCAGGAGCCAGGATCTGTGCGACAGGGACTGTCCCCTATGCTAGGCACAAAGAGTGCTTGCCTCTGACTGGGGACTCACTGCTTGTCAGTTTCTCCTCAAGTCACTGCCTATTCTAACTCAGCAGGAGCCAGGGCATCCCGGAACGCAGGTCTGGGAGTCACCAGTCAGGGTTATAATCTCAGCCCTGCCAATGCCTCGTCTGAGGCCCTAGACAGTCCCTTTCCTTCTCCTAGCCTCAGTTTTCCCAAATATATTATGAGAGGAATAATGCTTCCTTTGCCTCACTAGACTGTAGGAATCTAGAGAGGTGAGGGATAGTGCCAACTGTGAAGGGCCATACACACCTGTAAGTGGCTGTTCGTGCATTGAACCTCATGTAGAGACCAATGAGATGGATATCAACATTCTGGAAAATCAAAAAGTATTGACATGCCTCTTGGGCATGTCTCTCCGAAACCCCTGAGAGCCCCAGGGGAACAAGCCAGGGGACAGTGCTGGCCACGTGCACGGGCAGAGACTGGTCACCTGGAGGATGGACGCAGAGCTCTATAAGTAGGATGTGGAGGACGCGTTCCAGCTGTGAACTGAAGAATGTTTGTGGCTTGGCTAATGATGATTGGAGAAAGGGTTTCTAGGTGTGAGTGACTGCCTGAGCAACAGCCTGGTGGCAGGACAGTGTGGGACATGGCTGGGGCGTGGGCTGTGGTTTGAGGATAGAGCAGAGGGACCCTCTCTGTGGGTTTGGCTGCTGAAAGGAGAGCAGAGTCTAGATAGGGTGCCTGGGACCGGCTGGATTACAGAAGACTTGGGATAGCAGAAGGAGGAATTTGGACTTTGTCACCATGCAGTCAGGGGAAGCTGTGGAAGGTGTTAGAGCAGGGGAGTAGTGGAATTGGAGAAGACCCTCTGGAGGTGTGTGAGTGGGAGGATGGATGGGAAGGCGTTTAAGCAAGGGAGCAGGGCTTTGAGCAGACTTTGTGGGGAGACAGACATCCTTTCTAGATGACTTGGTGGCCAAAGTGGAATTGTTTTTGTTTCAGGGACAGAAAGGGGACCCAGGGCTCTCACCAGGAAAGGCCCACGATGGGGCAAAGGTAGGTTTCCAGGGACCCCAGTTCTCAGGGAAGAGGGGAGTGGACAATAGTGAAATTGCCACACTTTGCAGCTAGCTGTCCTGGCAGAGGCCATGCATGGCAAAGGCAGGGAGGTGGGAACATCTAGAAGGGTCAGGGTATGGTTTGGTGTTTTCCTTGAAGTCCTTTAGCCTTTCCCAACACCAAACCCACCCAAGGTTATTCCCAGCCACTTTCTTTCCAGAGTGCAACCAACAAAACTGACAAAAGATTTCTCCTATGGACACACACTTGGTGAATGTCCTTTTGCCTAATGTCCTGCATGGCTTTCTGCGGGGCCTGCTAGGTGACTGTGGGCATCCAGAAGTTTCTTGGTAGCACATGGCCAGGAAGCTTCCAATCGACACTCAAAGCCTTTGCTGAGGTTAACTCCAGCAGACGGGTCTGTGGATTTCTAGGAGGCTAGAGATACAGGGCTCCCTAACTCTGAAGGGCTATGAAACCAGGTTTGCCTGCAGAAGGAAAAACACTTTGGCTAAAGGCCTTCATCCATCTCTGAGGCATCCACCCCATAAACTGAGCAAGGGACTTGGAGAGAGTGCAGGACAGATGGGAAGAGGGGAGCCCAGAACTCCAGATGAGATTGTCCAGTGTGTCAGTCTTCCAGGCACACACACCCTGGAAGCAATGCCCAGGTCTGCCTGACTTCCTTCTGGACACAGCCCCAGAGCCATCCTGATGGATTGAACACTGCTTCTCAGCCCAGCCTCCTGTGCTTAAAGGCACCTAGAATTGGCTGCTTTCTTTGATTTCCCCAAGACACGAGTGGCTTATTGCTTCACATCCTCACTGCTAGGTGTTTGCACTTAGCACATATTTACTGGGTGACCCAAGGTCCCAGGAGAGTGTTCCCGTATACTACCACTTGACCCCCATCATAACCCCATGAGCCAGGGCAGATGGGCCCAGCTTACAGATGACAAAACGGAGGCCCAGGCAGGGGTGGCTTGCTGGAGGTCATGCAGCTGATAAGTGGCAAAATGAGATCAGCACCCAGGAGCCCAGACTTCTCCCCTGCTCCTGTGTGGCCTGTTCTCAGGTCTTGGGGTGGTGGCAGAAATGCCCCCTGCTTGGCCAGTGGCATGCCCAGCAATGGAAGGTGTCTCAGGACTGCAGGGAGAGATGGCTGATTGATATGGGACTGATAAGGCACATGTCCTCTGGAGCATAGTTTTCAAACATGGTTTTAGTATCGGAACCCATTCTTCAAGTGGTGCCTTCTGCTGAAGCCCAGTATGTAAAATAGATCAGATGGAGCCGCTGAGTTGAGTGGGGAGGGGGCTGGGTACACCACTCACTCTTCTTGCTGGGCAGCCCCCGAGTCTCCTCTGAGGCCTCTACTTCTCTATGAATCTCATTTGGAAACAACCAGCCATTGGAAGTTACCATTCCAATTTGTAGAGTGTAGCAGAGTATCTCTGCTCCCGTTTTCCTGCCTCATCCACCTTATCTGTGTCTTCCAGGGCGACATGGGCTTGCCTGGGCTCTCCGGGAATCCAGGACCTCCGGGACGAAAGGTACAGTTTGGTTTTGATGCTTTGCCTTGTGCAGTGGGCCTCCTAGCAAGCCAGGTCTTCAGGCAGAAGAGCTGTGGGCCCACCTGCCTCTCCCCAGCCCCAGCCCAGCTCCCCTGGGCACAGGGCACATGGGTGAGAGGTGAGAGAGCTTTCCAAGGGTTGTGCCTGTTGGGGGCAGGGAATACCTTGGCTTGCAGTAGGTGCCTCCCACCACGGTTAATGAGGTAGCATAGGAAGTATCCTTGGTTTGCTGTACTTCCTTTTGGGGACCCAGCTGCTCCCAGGGAGGCCACCTTCAAGAAAGCTTGTGGTGATGGAGTACCCTGTGCTGGCCCTGGCTCCACCACCCACTGGCTGAGTGGCCTTGGGCCTGCGAGTCCTGTCTCTGCCCCTCAGCCTCCTCCTACATGAGATGGAGACAATGATCCCCGTCTCTGACCCTGCACAGTCTGGGGCTGTGTGACCAGGAGCAAGGCCTGGAGCAGAGAAGTTGAGGGAGTGGACCCTGGGGTCAGTTGGACCTGGGTCCTACTCCCGCTTCTGCCATTTCCTGGTTGGGTGACCTTGGGCAAGTCAATGAGCTCTCAGAGTCTAACATGCGGCCCTCGCTGATGCTCTGCAGGGGAAGGGGAATGATCTGGAGAGGCAGTGGGTTGTCTCTACCTTCCTGGCTGTTGTTATGTCACGCCCATCCCATCCCCATTTCAGCCATGCTGGGGGAGTTACCTGTCCAAACGCCTGTGCGAGGAAAAGACTGGCATTTCCTGGGTAGTGGGTCTGTAACTTACAGTCCCCCTGGATTTCGGTGACTCCTGCAGCCTGTGTCTCCCTTCCTTCAAGACTCCACTCTAGTTGTGCCTACTCCAGGGAGTCCTCCTGGAGCACCCAGCTTTAGGCCATGAGGTTCCTCTCTGCTCAAGGACACCTAAGCTGTCTTGGCTTAGTTATTTTGAGCCACCAGGCACGCCTCACCAACCAGGGTGTGCAAATCTGGTTTGTTGCTCTTCCTACTGAGCCTAGCATGAAGCCTGTGCATAGCAGGTGTTCAGGAAATGGGGGGAAGGCAATGCAGACTAAGGATCAATTGCATTTTCCAAGAAAATCCCCGACTGCTGATGGATTGTCTGGTGAATCCATCGGCCTACCACTGTGTCTTAAGCTTCTGCCCTGGCTCCCAGCTGTGGCCACAGCTGAACTCTCTCTAGGCCATCTGGTTCTCATCTGGACAGCTGGGGTGTCTCCCAGCTCCATCCTGTTCTTGCCTTGAGAGCCCCATGACACAGGGGGCCTTGCAGGACCTTCTTCCCCCATTCCCTTCTCCATGGCCAGAGCAGGCCGTACCTTCAACCTGAGAGGCCCGCCCCAGAAGCAGTGGCTGTTTGTGAGCTGGGAAACATGGTCTTTTCTGGCTCAGAGAACGCAGAGGGACTTGCGCTCCCCACTTACTTCCTCTCTGGGCTCTAGCGCTTTCTGATGGATGAGGTGTGAGTGGAAAAGGCTCCTTCCGGTCCCAGCTCATAAAGCAGCCTCGGGTGGTCTTGCTCTGCATGGGGGTGGCAGCCTAGCAGAGGTGGCAGGAGATGGGGAAACCAGACTGGAACCAGCTCCTCCCTGGGGTGCCAGGGCTCCTTGCATTAAGCAGATGTCCGGGGAGGCCAAGGACCCCCAACCAAGAGGAGCCAGCTCACCTAAGCAGGGAGAGGCAGCTTCTCTAAGTTAAGGAAAAGCCACCGTGCGGCTGGAAAACTATTTGGCAAAGCCAATTGCTCTGAGTTCTCCTCTGGCTCTGGCCTAGACATGCACAGAAGAGTTTGGTCTGTGGCAGGCTGGCGTCACCCACTCACAGAGGGTGCTGGGCGAAGCGTCGGGGAGCTCAGGTCCCAAGGCAGAGACCCCTGACCAGTGGTGGGGATCAGAGAAGAGAACCACTGCCATGGGCAATGTGCCTGGGGCCACCATTGTAGGTGATCTCTCCTATCACACACGTCTTTGGTGACAACAGCAGCCACTTGGCTCTGATCTTTTAGTGTGGCTTTTCTGCATTATTTCTTGTGGGAAGCCTTGAGGGGAGAAGGGAGGTGAGTGGATAAGAGGTGAGGTCAGCTTCCTTTTCGCGCTCACCAGCACATTGAATTTTTGTCATTCTGGGGCAACACGAATAATCCTATTTATTCATTTATTTAACAAGGATTATTGAATGCCTATAATGTGCCAGCCACTGAGCTGAATGGACAAAAATCCCTGCCCCGCAGGGCCTGCATCCTTGTGGGGCGGCGGGGGGAGACAGATGATACAAAGGAAAACAGTAAAAATAAAAGGTACACTATAAGACAGAAAGGGCTGTGGAGAAAAATTAGCAAGAGAAAGGAAGTTTTGGTTGGAGGGTGCAGTCTACAGCAGTGGCTACCAGCTGGGGAGCTCAGGCCCCATCGTGGTGATTCTGGCTCAGTTGGTCTGAGTGGGACTCAGGCATCAGTAGCTCTAAAAGGCCACGTGGTTCCCACGTGCAGCCAAGAATGAGAGGCACCAGTATAATGGAAATACCTTCCATGGGTTTCTAAGCTGCAGGGCTAGGATTCGAACCCAGGTCTTCTGACCCTCAGGCCCTTTCTGTCACCACAAGGCTGATTGAAACAGTTTCTCAAGCAAGACAGTGTCCATCCAGCAAAAAAGAGGCTGCCTGCCCAAGAAGGTTTGTTTCTCTGCCACCGCCTGAGATGCTTGTGGAAGGACTTTGCTGGGCCAGTTCCCAAGGTGGGGAAGACACGCAAACCAGGTCAGATAGACCTGGATGGAATCCCCGCTCTGTCCCTCTCCTGCTGTGTGAGCTTGGGCAAGTTGCCTCACCTTGCTGGGCCTCAGCTGCGTCATGAGGTGGTTGGGAGGATTAAATGAGATGTAATATCCCTGCACTCAGCACAGGGCTGGCGCACGGCTGGCACTTTGTACGTATTTGTGCAATGAATAAATAATGATCATGATGATCATGAAGAGAAGCATCTGAAGAAGGTCTTGCCCATCTGTTAGCGCTAGTCATTTTGCTAGTTTCCAGCTAACCACCCTCCACTAGCCAAGAAGGCTGCCAGAACTCCATTTGCACCTCCCATGCTTTCCCTCATCTAATCCTCCGCTTTCTTTCCTGTAGACCAGTAGTTCTCAACTTGGGGTGATTTTGCCCCCCAGGGAACAGTTGGCAATGTCTGGAGATATTTTTGGCCATTACCTACAACTGGGAAGGAGGGGCTACTAGCTTCTGATGAGTAGAAGTCAGAGATACTGCTAAACATCCTGCAGTGCACGAGATAGCCCTTCCCTCCCATACACATACAAGATGTGTCCAGCCCACAAAGTCAAGGTTGAGAAACCTTGCTGTATAGAAACCCTGGCCCCATCCAATCCCATGTACCCTAGGCCTTCCTGCCTCCCTGTGTTTGCTTCTGCTGTGCCCTCCCCAGGCATGCCCTCTCCTCCACACTCATCCTCATGTGCCTGCCCCTTGGCTCTGTTCTTAGAGAAGAATAGCATCTTCTCCAAGAGCACTCCCCAGCACCTCCAGGCAGAAGTCTTGCCTCCCTTCTCTGACCATTTGGCCTCCCTTCTCAGCCTCTTTGGGCTAGTGGGCAACCCACTAGTGTCGACACATTGCTTAGACTGGACAGCAGACAGAACCCAACCCGTTCATCTTTGTTTCCCACGTGGGGCTTAGCACAGTGCTGACCACATTCAACTCCCTCGCTCCTCACCTCTGGCAAGCCTTACGAATTGATCTTTCTGGCCAAGTCCTGACACAGCCCCTGAATCTTTCTTACCATACTGCCCCAGATAAATGTGATGCATGGAACAAAACTGCTACTCAAATCAAAACCTGACTTGCTTCTCTCCAGCCTGACTTCCCCCCAGCTCCCTCCTTTTGCCCCTACCCTGCCCCCTAGCAGGAATGCTGCCCGAGTTGGCCATTATCCGTGGAAGCTGTAATAAAATGGGAGAGCACAGGGGTCATCTGGAAGTGTGTCTGGGGAAATGTGATTGAGGCTGCCTGAGATGATTTCCCGCCTTTCTGCCAAACTCCCGGTTCCGCCTGAGTGTGGCACCCCCAATTCCCAAGAAACTTGGGAGTTCCTCCCAAGAAACTTCTCCAGGCTCCCCTGCTTCTGCAGCCCATACCCACTGGCATCCCTCCTATCCCATCCTGTGTCTCCTGTCCAAGTTCTGCTCCTCCCCTAAGCCTCAGTTTACAATGTCGCCTCCTCTGGCTGGGTGCATCTACATTCTTCTAGCACTCTCTTTCATTCCACTTAATATGCATTTAATGCCCACATCCCCTTGTAGAAGGTAGAGAGTTTTTTCTGTTCATTGGTGTATCTCTAGTGCCTAACACAGGGTCTTGGTCATTGCTGGGACTCAACAGACATTTGTTTGATGAATGAATAACTGGATGAATGAATGAGCCATGCAGAAAACATACCTTCCTGCCTGAAGCCGTCTCAGGCATCCACGGAGGAGAGTTGGGTATCAGACACCTGGCTGTGCCATGATGGACTGTGCTTTTAGACTAGCCACAGACTTCGGAATCCTACAATTTCTGAGCCCACAGGACACTTGGAGAGGCCAGCTGGGGAAAATGAGGCCCAGAGGGGCACCTTGTCCGGCATCACATAATAAGACCCTCTACTCTAGGCATGTGTTTCTCACTCTTTGATTCTTTCTGTCCTGCTGATGGCCCAGTCTGGGGTGTGGGCTGCCCAGGAGGTAGGGAAGTTCAGCAGAGATTCACGGAGAGCTAAGCAAGCTTGGTGAGTTTCATCTCAACTACAAGGGGAGCTGAGGCCTCGCACAGGCGGAGGTGGAGGCTGGGTGGACAGCCGATGTCTGAGTACATATTGGTCCCTAGGACCCCTAGGCAAGGACGGGACCCCTCCCCTCCCTGCCCAAAGCCCAGAAAGCAGCCCAGCCAGACGGGGAGACGGTCTGTAGCAACAGTGAGGTGATGTCTGGTTTCTCCTTGCGCATTGTAAGCAATGATTAATCTGGCTCCCAAACCAAAATATAGACCGAGTTCTATTATAAACACAGGTCTTGTGGAGACCCGCCTGCTGGGCAGCCAGAGGCCCCTTGCAGACACCACGGTCCCTGGAGCTCCCCGAAACATTCCCTCTCCCTCAGTGCCAGTCAGGCACCGATCACAAACTGGAAAGTCACTGCCCACAGGCCCACCTTGCGGTCAGCACCCGCCCCATAATTGGCGGGGCGCTGCACAAGATAATGGTTTAGGTTCTTGCAGGTCTGGGGCCCTGTCATTTGAAGCTATTTGCTGGCCCCAGCTTGGTAAACATTGTTAAGATGCTTCCAGGGAGCATAAGCACCTCCTGCCGCCTACCTCCCGCCTTGGCTATGCTCGCTCTGCTGCTCCTGGCCATCCAGGAGAAACTGGGGTGTTCATGGCAATGTTCAAGGCCCTTCAGGGTCCCTTGATCAGGAGATACCTAGAAATTGTATATCCCAATGGGTCTGGAGTCCCAGGGAAAAGTACTGGCTTGGCCATAACTTGCTAGGTAACTTTGGACAAGTCCCTTCCCCTCTCTGAGCTTCAGTTTCTCAGTCCGTCCAGTGAGAAAGGAGATTGTCAAACTAATGGTTTAAGTCCCTTTCAACTCAGTTACTCCAGGGTTTCATGACTGACCTCTGCCAGAATGATGCTGCAATGATGGGAAGCTTTCATCCCAGGGAGGTGCATCTATAAGGGGATCTCTCCTTGAGTGGCTTTGTGGCTCTTCTAGGCAGGTCTTAGGCCTCAATGAGCATGTTTCATCCCATGCTTTTTGATGGCTAAGGACGCGGGATTGGAGTCACAGGCCAGGTGCTGCCCCTAGAAAGCTGTGTGGCCTCAGCAAAGTCTCTTTACCTCTCTGAACATCAGCTTCCTCAACTGGCAAATGTGTATGGTAATTTCTGCCTCCTAGGAGTGATAGCAAGGAGTCCGTGAACTGATATATGAAGGCTTCATTGCTGAGCCAGGCATAGGGTCTGCCACCGTGCATGCCCGTGATGATCATTCACTTCCATTTAGCTGCATCCTGAGTAAGAAGGTTTACTTGAAATCTTCTTCTGAGATTTCAATGGAAAAATGCCTCTGCTTCCTTTGTGGGGAGGTATGGGGGCTGAATAATTGGTTTTCAGCAGGGTTCTTGTGGCTGCAGATGAAGCCACAGGAGCTGGTGATGGCCAAGGGCCCTGGACCCCACATTATGTTTCTCTTGGCGTTCTTGCCCTGTTACTCCATTGGATCTTTGCAGGCAGGTAGAATATGGCAGAGTGAGCTTCAGAGAGGATAATTACTCATACAGAGTCACATAACCAAGAGTGCAAGGCTCCATTCAGCTCTTCACTGGGAAAAAGTTTCACTTGTTCTTCCTAATCTGCAAGCTCCAGGTGAAAAAATGATGATCACGTCTGTTAGTTACACCATGTCGTGCTACCTCCCTGCTCAAAGCGCTTCTGTGGTTTTGCATCATATCACCGCCAGCATGCTCTGACGTCCTGCTTCTCCGACCACCCCCATCCTTCACCCTCTCACCCACTCTATTCCAGTCATACAGGCCTTCCTGTGTTCCCTCCAAGCCACTTGAGGGCGTCCTTGCCTCAGGGCCTTTGCACTTGCTGTTCCCCTCTGCCTGCACTGCCTTTCTCCATGGAGCCAGCCCCGTGTTCATCCCATTCATCTCCTTAGAGCAGCCTTCCGTGATCCCACCCTCTCTTCACCATCCCTCCGCAATGCCGTGTTCTCTGTCCGTAGCTTTACTTCCTTTTCTTCACAGCACTGATCACTACTAGACATTTTCTCTCTGTTTCTGAAAAGATTTTATTTTAATTGTGGTTAAAAAGCATATAACATAAAATTACCATCTTAACCATTTTTAAGTGTACAGTTCGATAGCGTTAGGTACATTCACATTGTTGTGCAATCAATATCCAGAAATGTTTCATCTTGCAAAACTGAAACTGTACCCATTAAGCAATTCCCCATTCCTCTCTCCTTGCAGCCCAGATGTTATTTTTATGTTTACTTTGTTTTTATACCTCCTTAATTAGAACGTAAACTCCTTTAGGGCAAAGGATGTTGTCTGTCTCATTCTTCCTGTGCCTAGAACGGCGCTGGAGCATGAAAACTCGGTAAATGTTTATCAAATGAATGAATGAAAAATGAAGATTATGATAACAGCAGCTAACCTTTACAGCGCCCTTGAATCCACTGCCAAATACTGCACTTTACACACTTTCTATCCTGCCATCTCTGCTCCAACTTTATAGCCCCATTTTATAATTGAGGAAAATGAGATTCTCAGAGGTGAAGTCATCGGCTTTGGGTCACCCAGACAGCCAGTTAGTAGAGCGCCACTGGAATCCAGATGGTTCTGAAACAAGAGGTTGTATGCCCCGGTTTGCCCACTGGGGAAAAGAGTACACGCCCCAGCTAGAAGAATCTCACCCAACCTTGTTGCATCAATCTCCATAGGCCCCTGGATCTGAGATACAATCATGTCACTGAGGGCTCTTGAGACATGAATAGGTGCAGAAAGAATGCCTGTAAACTCTCCAGACCTCTTAGATCAAACTGACTCTGCTGTTTATAATGAAGAGTCCCCACTTCCTAGGGGCTCATGGGGGGTGTTGAGTGTGTATGCCTGTGCGTGTCTGTGTATGTGCATGGAGCTGTACATGTCTGGGGATGTTTGCAAGGTTCCCAGTGTGGCCCCAGATGTCAGAAGGATCTGGTAGTGAGTGCCTGTGGCTTGTTAGCAATGGGACTCAGAGCAGGTGTCTTCAGTTCTGTAAGACTCAGTGTTCTCCTCTGTAAAATGGAGATGATAGTCGCCCCCGACCCCAGCTCATCTGACTGTTGGAAGGAGTAGATGAAGTCATCTATTACGCATGTAGTCCTGGGTAAACGGCAGCACATAGAGAGGGTCTACAGGTTTGAGCGTGCATGCGCGCGTATGTATTCTAGTCTTGTGTGTATTTTAGACTCTGGAGGAGTCTTCAAATTCTAGGGTTCTAAAACATCATAGCTGAAGGGGACTCAGAGTTCTAACTCCCTTATCTGAAGTTCAGAGAAGGGTAGTAACCCACCCAAAGTTGCATAATAAGTTAGAGACAGCATCTAAAGCAAGCCCAGAGCTCCCTGCGTAAGAGAGTCTAACATGGATGAGTGTGGCTACCCTGTGTACAATGGAAGCCCGCCATCTGATGGAAGCTTGAAGTCTGAGGTTTCCTTTGGAGACCTCCTTACTCTTATGAAATGGCTCAGGTGATTATACCTGGTGCCACCTGAAAGCACACACTCAGCTTGGTTCTCTCGACCCAGAGGCCTGGCCTGGACATGCCTTTTGGCCATCAGGACAGAGGGTCAAGGTTGGTACTGGGGCATTGCCAGAGTCCTTCTCATCAGTATCCAGGTGGCCTATTCCTCCCTGGAATAGGAGCTGGGGCCAGTGGGAGAAGGGAAACAGCTATTTGGGTTAATATATGTGGTCAAGGCGTGTGATGGGGGCTTTATGAGAAGGGGCAGGTCTTGACAGGGGAGGGAATCCCAGCATCCCATGTGACATGGTGGCTCAGCACATTCCAGACCTTGAGTCCTACTCAGTCTACTCCTCCATTGACAAATCCTAGCCCTGAGAGATGGTCTCGCCTTCTCTCTTGATTCAGAAGGAATGGTTGCGATACGCCGTCTCTTGGTCACAGTTGCTCTGTCCCAGTTCAGCTCATCTACTCTGCCAGAGCAGTGAATGACCCCCATGATGTCCTCCGGCCTAAGAACCACTGGGAGCAGAGAGAAAACCTTAGGAACATGCGAACCCTCACATGGTGTCTGCATCCATCTGGGGAACCTTTACTGAGTGCACACTCCATCCCGGATGCAGTACATACGGTGCTGAACAGGGCAGGCTGGGAGGCTGGGACCTTGCGATCTCCAGGCCCAGATGTGTCCTCCCTGCCTGATGCAGCTTCTTCCCCTCCCCACCAACAGGGACACAAGGGCTATCCTGGACCGGCAGGGCACCCCGGAGAACAGGTGAGGGCCTCAGCCTCAGCCCTGCCCTGGTTGCTCTCCCTCCTCCCAGCCCCTACCTGTCTCTGGCCCCTTCCCTAGATCCTGCTCTGTGAGCCAGCCCCAGAGCCAGGCTGTTTTGCCTCTCACCCTGCTGGGGCCCCCAGCCCACTCCAGTCCACCCCACCTCTCTCGCCCAGCCACATTTGCCCAAAAGAGCCAGAGTCCATGCCGGCCTGATGTTGGCATGAGCCGTACAACACCAGTTGGAGCCATGAATAGCTGGCCTGTTCCGGGCGATGTTAGGAGATATTATACACGCCGCCACGGGGTTTGCAGGAATTTTGGCCGGCCTGGCCCAAGCCAAACAGCAGCCCTGCCAGCATGGGAGAACCAGCCAGGCCTCCTCGGTGATTTCTTATTCCCGGGCTGCAAGCAGAGGGGGTTTTGTCCCTCAGAGCTGGTCTGACCGGTTTCACAGAGGGGTGGGCTTGGGAGCCCTCCCCTTCCTCCTGTTCCATCTCACATTCCTACCCCTCTCTTTGTTCATTGTCAGCCCCAGGCTCCCAGGGTCCCCCAGACCCAGAGCTGGGCAGGGTCTTACTTTTCCTTATGTTTCTCTCTATTCCTTTGCAGGGGCAGCCAGGACCTGAGGGCAGCCCAGGGGCCAAAGGTTACCCTGGCAGGCAGGTGCAGTATATGGCTTCTGGAAGCTCTGTGGCCATGGTGATGTGAAGATGGCCACAGGTGCCCCGAGGCAGAGGGAGGCGGTGGGCTGGGGGCCAAGGAGCTGCACCTGCTGGGTGGACCCTAAGGAGGAGGCTTTCCAGAGGGCTGAACCAAGCAAGCCTGTCTTTGCAGGCACAGGATAAGGCTGCACAGGAAGAGGAGGCCTGGTTCTATGAGGCTGGGGCTCCAGAGGCTCCTCTTACTCAGTCTCCCTCCTACCCACCAGCCACCTCCCTGGGATCCTGGGGCTGTGGGGGTCAGGCCAAAGATTGCCGATCTAACCCCACCCCCATTCTATAAAGAGAGCAGCAGAGGCCCCAAAGAGGCAGGACTCGCCCCAGGATTGGCAGCAGGTAGAGCGTCTCCATATGTCCTTGCCCCTCTGTGTTTTGTGTTTCAGGGGTTACCTGGACCGGTAGGAGATCCCGGCCCCAAAGGCAGCAGGGTAAGTGGTTCCTGGCCAGTGCCGCATGGGTGGGGTTCTAGATGAGCATCACCTGTCCCTCCAGCGGGCTTGATGGGAGGTCAGAGCTATAAGGGGAGCCAAGGCCCTCCCACTTGAGCGCTTCTGGACAACAGAGGGGCAGCAGGAGGGATGGGTGATGGGAGACCCTTGAGCCAGGTAAGCTGCTTGGTCCCCATGGCCAAGAAGTCTGGAAGCAAAGACTCTGCTGGGGGTTTGGCTACAGTCCAGCTGCAAACAACTAGGCATTTGTTTGCTGTGTCTCCCGGCTCACCCCAAGTTACAAGGGAGCCAGTATGGGCCACTTGAATTAACTGTCGTCGATTCTTCAGAGGCCTTCCTCCTGCTCCCAACTGAGGGCTGGGGGAACCACTCTTTTTGGAGAGCACCTGGTGTGTGAATGCTGCCCAAGCCTGCAGCCTGGTGGAGCTTCCAGATCTCCCCTTCCTTCAAGGCCCCCATGGAGCAGACCCTGAGTAGTGATCAGCCTCAGTTGCCTACCTTTACAATTGTCATGATGTCCATTTGTGCCTCCAGCCTGGTTATATCAAGCTGACTTGACAGCTCAGGAGGGGGCCACCAGGTGGGGACTCCCATGTGGGTTGTGGGAAGACAGAGAAGGTTCTGGGTGGACCGAATGGGGTAAATGGAGTTGGAAAGATTTAGAGCTGATGTGGTGGAATCCTCTCTTTTACATACAAAGAAACTGGGTTCATGGCGGGGACTGGATGGCCCCAGCTTACAGGGCACGCCTAAGGTGGATCTGGGATGAGGACTCAAGTGTTCTGAGGCCTGGACTTGCTGCCTCTCAAGGAATGCTCAGGAAGGGGGTCACACGGTCCTCGGTCAGGACAGATCATGTATCCTTTTCTCCTGAGCCAAAGCTATTTATATTTTGGCAGGAGGGAGAGGACAGAACAGTTGCAGTCTCAGCCCTAATCCCTGCAGCCGACTGGTGGCTGTTAGGAGAGCGTGGGGAGGCGGGAGTGGGGGTGGGGAGGTGCATTCCCCAGGAGGTTACTGTGATAGGCAGGGCCTGAGGAGGCTCTTGTCCCAGGATGCTGGGCCTCTCTTCCTTTATTCTGCTGCTCCTATAGGCCGTTCCCCCAGAGGGACCCCCTAAATCCAAGGAGAAAGGTCTTCTCAGTCCAGCCCCTGTCCTGATCTCCTGATCTGCCAGAAGGACAGGGCATGTTAATGACATCTGGGGTTGCTCCACTTGCCTGCCAGGCTGGTGGCATCTCAAAGCCACGTAGGAGGAGAGGACTGGTCTGGCCCCAGCACTCCTGTCTCTTACAGGCCACACAGCCCTGGGTGGGCAGCCTGGATGAGCAGTGAGTCACTCAAGCTGCTCTTCCAACCCTGCCAACACCAGCTTCATATTTCTGAAGTAGGCAGAGGGCAGGCTTTGGAATCGGGATGACAGGCTTTGAGACCTGCCCTGCCATTAGCTAGCTGTGGGACCTTGGGCTAGTCACTGGGCCTCTCTGAGCCAACTATTTTCTCACCTGTAACTCTGGGAGATAAGCCCTATTTGGAATGGCAGTAAATGGCACTCTTTCAGATTATGGATATTAATCATGCTGGGTGCCAACGAGGAGGCTCAGTGGCTTCTTGGCCTTCCAGGGAAGGAGAGATGGTTGTGAGCCTCCATTGGTTGCTTGTTTGAGGGGAGGCAGTATGCAGAGTGGTTAGGAGCCCAGGCCCAGGAGTCAGAAGACTTGAATTTGAATACCAGTTCTACCACATTTCAGCTGTGTGGTCCTAGGCAAGTCACTTCACCTCTCTGGGCCTAAATGGTCTTACCTCTACAAGGGGCTGAGTAATAATACTTCCTTGGGGCTGGGCATAGTGGCTCATGCCTGCAATCCCAGCATTTTGGGAGGCCAAGGCGGGTGGATCACCTGAGGCCAAGAGTTCGAGACCAGCCTGGTCAACATGGCGAAACCCCGTCTCTACTAAAGTAAATACAAAAATTAGCCGGGCGTGGTGATGCACACCCGTGATCAGCTATTCAGGAGGCTGAGGCAGGAGAATCGCTTGAACCGGGTAAGCAGAGGTTGCGGTGAGCCGAGATCGCACCACTGCACTCCAGCCTGGATGACAGAGCAAGACTCCGTCTCAAAAAATATATATAAATAAAAAAATAATAAAATATAATACTTCCTCAGGGTGTGGTAAGGATGGAATAAATGCTTTAATATATGCAAAGCACTGACAGCAGGCCTGGCCTATCATTTGTGCTTAATAAACATTAGCTTTCATTAGAGTTATTATTAAATCATTCCACAAAGAGTGGCATGCAGATAGTGGTAGAAGCCCTGGGCGAGGTCACTGCCCTTTAGAAGTTCCCAGGCTAATGAGGACATGAAGCATGAACACAAATAATGAAGATACAAGGGAGAAAGTGAAGAAGGATGCTACCGAGGTGCAAAAATGGCATTGGGGTTGCGGGGGAGAGATTGCTTCTGGCTTGGGGTATCAGGGATGCTTGCCCAAGGAGAGAGCTCACGAGAGCCGGGCTTTGAAGGATTTGGCTCAGAAGTCATGAGGGATGGGAAGGACATGCCTGGTGGAGGGGACAGAGTGAGGAAAGGCTGGGAGGGAGGAAATGAGACGCATCCTCGGGAAGAGCCCCAGAATGGTGACGAGCCCCAGCTGTGGAGTCGCCTGGACCTAGGTGACCCTTGAGCTGATTAGGAATTCCCAAAGAGAATTCACAGCTCCACCACTGACTAGTCGTGTTGCTTTATCTACAGAGCCTCAGTGTCCTTATCTGTCCAGTGTGGGTGATGACAATCTGGGGGGTCCTTGTGAGAGTCTAATGTGGTAACATGCATGTGCCTGGCACAATGTTGGCACTCTGGGTTTGCAGAGTATTAGTTATTTAGTTAGTTAATGCAGAGTGTTATTTATTTATTTATTTATTTAGTTAGTTAGTTAGTTAGTTAATGCCAGCACTCAGGCGGCCAGAGGTGGATGTAAGCCCTACATCCAGGACCTTGAAGGCCTAGGAGGAGCCACGGCAGGAGCCACGGGCACCTGCCAGCATCCCTGGGGGTGGGCAGGGCTTGGTGCCATGCTAGCATCTAACCCAGCCGCAAGCTTCCTTCTGCAGGTCCTGGAGCCCTGGCGCGGGGCGGGCCTCCTGCCGGCGAGCGCCCGCGCCCTTCCCTG
The DNA here is from genome assembly GCF_009828535.3 of Hylobates moloch. Classification (NCBI taxonomy): domain Eukaryota; kingdom Metazoa; phylum Chordata; class Mammalia; order Primates; family Hylobatidae; genus Hylobates; species Hylobates moloch. Next base: position 86,307,059 of record NW_026652285.1, read on the forward strand.
GCGTGAGGGTATGTGCCTTTGGACTACATCGTGGAAGCCAGCACCATGCAGTCCATGGGCATATACACTTGCCTCAAGGCCTATGTCATCGAGGAGCCACTGGAGCTGCCACTGCCACCAGGGAGGAAGAGGAGCAGCCGGGATGTGGGATGGCAGTGGTGGGTGGACTGGGGCAGGTCGGGCCAGCCACACCTCACCGCTTGACCTCTCTGACCCCCCTTCTTCTCTTTCCTAGGGCTACATTGGGCTCCCAGGGCTCTTCGGCCTGCCAGGGTCTGATGGAGAGCGAGTAAGTTTGCTTCTTTGGTTATTCACCATCCACAAGCCACCCCTGCCCAAACAGAGCAGAACCTGCCAGGCACCAGCCTGGGGACGTCAAGGAATTCCTCCTGGAGGAGGTGCACTTGAGTCGAGTAGGAGTCTGATAAGAGGACAGGTCAAGGCAGATGCGTTCCAGGCATAGGGAACAGCATGTGCAAAGTCAGGGATTTACGGTGACTTGGTGAGTTTAACACTCGACACCGCCAAAGTGCTGCGTGACAGGGTGAGAGTGATGGGAGTTGAGGCTGGAGAGGGCCCTGGGGCAATGTCTTAGGTGCCCAGGACTAAGGTTAGAAAAGGAACTCTGTTCTGAGGGTATGCGGAGCCTCTTGAGGACTTGCAACCAATGAACACCAGGCCCACTTTATAGTATAGATCAGGGGTCTGCAAACTGTGGCCCATGGGCCAAATCCAGCCAGTTGTCTGTTTTTGCAAACAGTTTTATTGAGCTCAGCCTTGCTCATTTGGTTACATATTGTCAATGCCGCTTTCTCACTACAATGGCAGAGTTGAGTAGGTGTGACAGAGACCGTATGGCCCACAGAGCCAAAGATACTCACTATCTGCCCCTTTCCAGAAACCATCTGCTGGTTTTTAGACAGATCAGTTGGTTTACTTGAGTCAAATGTGTTGGTTGGGAGTGGGGACAGCAAGAGCAGGTGGCAGGAGTTCCAGCAGCCATGGGTAGCGGCTGTCTGGGGAAGGTGGTGGGGCTGGTTTGGTGGTGGGCAGTGGGTGCCAAGATTTCCTAAGATACCCTGTCCTTCCAGACCAAGTATCTAAGTCAGAGGAGTCCAAAAGATGATGTGGGAGCTTCTCACAGACCCCTGGCCCAGCCTGGAGGTCCATTAGAAGCCCCTGGGGTGGTGGCCTCAGGATCTTCCTCCCCGCCCCGTCCCAACCTGAGCCCGTGTCTATGGGAACTCACTTGTAACCTCCATAAGCTGGGTATAGAGAACCTCAGGACAGCTGGAGCCTGAGCATTTATGAAGCACCTGCTGAATACAGGAACTGGCATTTCTCTGTCTCTTAGGTCACCACAGACCCTGACCCTGCCATCCGTCTGATGTGCATGTCACTGGGACCGCCACGCAAGTGGCACACATTCCAGGCCCTCTGTGACTTCCTGCCTTGGGTGGCTCTGGGCTGGTTTGGGGCAAGCCTGTATGTCCCTGCTGGCATCCTGCCCTGACCTCTCCCCTGTCTCTCCCCTGCAGGGCCTGCCTGGCGTTCCTGGCAAGAGGGGCAAGATGGGTATGCCGGTAAAGATTTTCCGTGTCTATTACGCAGACTCTAGCGGGGAACCCCACCTCCCACGGCCACGCTGCCCTGGCCACCTGCTGCCTGGCATCTTCTGCTTCTCCCCCTGCTTTGAGTGTGGGGGCCGCATGTGGTGTTGTCTGGCCACAGGACCTGCTGCTGGCACACGGCGTGACTGGGGCCTGGCTGGGGCTGGGGCTTCCGTGGGCTCTGGACCCCTCTGGGGTAGCTCCTCTCTCCCTGTGGGCATCAATGGCTCTCCAGTGCAGTTCTGTGTCTGGGGGGCTTCTGTCTAGGGTATTTGTGTCTGTGGGTCTGCTGTGACTGGGGGACCTTGGCTAGACCAGGTGACTCTGCTCCCATCTCAGGGAACACTCAGTCTCCACATCATCTTGGTGTCATCTGGCTCTGTCCAGTTTGCTCATGCACACACAAAGCCAGAGGGCAATGGGGTTTATGGGCAGTGCCCACAGCAGGCATGACCCAAAGAGGGGCTCAGCGGTGACCCCCAATTCACCAGCTTTCTCTATGGCTCCCCATCGTGGGGAGGAAATTGTTTTTCCCCTGGTTTGTACATGTGCAGAACATGGAGAAAGAGCCAAGGCACGGAGAGATTAAGTCACTTGCCCAGGGTTGCATGACGAGTAAACAATGCAGCCAGGATTGGAACTCAGTTGGTTTGTTCCCGGGGTCTTTGATCTCAGTGGCCGCTTGAGGCAGCCTCTCAGGGTCCCTAGTTGGCAGTCATATTATAAAAATAGGTTCGTTAGACTCTGCCTGGAAGGAAGATCATTCATTCCAATTATTGAGAAGCAGGAAACTGAGGCTCTGAGAGGCAGAGTGAGATATCCAGGGTCCCTCTGCCACTGCCCTTCAGGTTGACTCCTTGACTTGGAACCATGGTCAGCCTGAGTCTGGGCCTCCCATCGCTGGTGGTTGGTGAGGAAGGGAGTATGAAGAGGGGGCCTAGAGCATTTGAGAGTGCTCAGAGGGGCCTCTCTGTGGTTCTGCCACTGATGGGTATGTTAGCTGTTGGAGCCTTTAACCTGGGCCCTCTGAGGGCCAAAGAGGAAAAACAAAGAAAAGAAAGAAACAGATCCTGGCCTCAAAGAGTTGACGGAGGAGGTCTCTCCACCCCCAACCTAGACCCCTCTGTGGCCCGAACAGGCAGCCTTCTCTAAGGTCCAACACCTGACACCTAGACCTGGGCAAGGAGCAGCACCTGATGCTCTCAGCTTCAGGGCAAGGACCTGGAGTCTGAGAGGGCTGGGCTGGCACATGGGGTTGTCCCTCAAGCCAGCGTGACCTCAGGCAAGGAGATTCATTTATCCAGTGATTATCTGTTCATCCTGTGAATATCTGTTGAATGCCTACTATGGGCCAAGCATTTTGCTTTGTTCGGGCAGAGCAGTGGATAAGACAAAGTTCCCACTCTCTTGGGGCAGACAGACAGATACCCAATCACTGGATGGGGAAATGGAAGAATGAACAGTTAAACGAAGGTTAAGTAGTGCTGAATCTAAGAGAGAGTAGCATAGGGAGACAGGGAGTACTTGAGGGTTGGGATCTTGGATAAGTTAGTCCAGAAAGTCTCCCTCCCTTTATGAAGAATCTCAATGAGGTAAGCGTGGAAGCTGTGTGCCTTTCCAGGCAAAGGCCCTGCGGAAGGAGCAGGCTTGGTTCAAATCTTCTGAACCACAGTTTTCTCTTCTGAGAAATGGGGACAATAGTATGGCTCATAAGATCATTGTGCTTATCACATAGTAAGTGCTCAATAAATAGAGCAGCCTGGAACAAGGTTTCCTGGATGGCTGAGGGGATCTCTGTATTGTGTGACACTGAGCCAATGACTTCACCTTTGCTGGGTCTGGTTTCCCATGGTTTAAGTTGCAGAGAGGGAGGATTTGACTTGCTTAGGCGATCTCAGCTGGGCCCTGCCCCAAAACTCAGGCCAGCCTGCCCCAACACTCAGGCCAGCCTCCAGGGCCACCTTTGGGGGATTTGTTCAGACGCATCCTGGGAGCCTTACCAAGGGCCAGGCGTTGTTGCTTTACAGATGAGCTGGCTTCTCGGAGAGGTAAATGATTAGGTCAAGGTCACATGGCTGCTCAGTATCAGAGTTGGATTAGAACACAGCCAGAGCTTTCAACTCCAGTGCCAGAGTGTAGCTGTTTAGAGCTTTGGGTCTGGAGTCTCCTGAACATGGAAGAGGCAAGACCCACAAATGCCTGGGCATGTCATGGCCTCTTCTCCAACTGGACACAACAAGGAATGTCAGCAGGGCCATGCCTCAATTTCCCCCTTCTACCCCATCCTCTGTATCCTCTTCATCTCCCCTCCCCTTCATCCACCTTCTCCCTGCTGTGTACCTGTGTTCTTCTTGGAGCACAAAGTCACCCTGTTTATGGCCTGGCTGAGAAGGCAGTCCCAGGTTTGAGCTCCCATTATCCTGCCTGTGTGAGATAAGGCCACTCATTCATTCCTCATTCAACCAAAGATTATTGGTTGAATATATTACTCTACGCCAGGCGCTAAGGATAACACTGTAGCCAAAACAGACAAAAATCTCTGTTGTCATGAAGCTCAAATTTTAAGGGTAGAGACAATCAATAAACAGGATGAATAACCAGAAGAGGGCATGGTTGCCACCCTAAGTCCCCTGCAAGTGAAAGGAAGCAATGTGTATTGAGGCCCTTGGTGTGCATAGTATTTGAACCACATGCGATTCTCCCAGTGAACCTTTGAGGCGAGATTGATTATCCCCATTTTCCAGATGAGAAAACTGAGGCTTAGACTGTCAAAGCCATTTGTCCACAGACCCTCTGAGCCCTTGCCAGACTGAGAACTTCTGTCTGCTTCGTTGCTTCTTGCCTTTAACTTTCTAAGACTAGGCTCTGACCTCCATGACAGGCGTGTTGTTCCCTGGCACTGGGGTGTCAGATGTGGGTGGAGGGAAACACTTTTTCAGCCCTAGGCCCGTGCAATACCTTTGAGAGCCATGAAAATACCCTCGACTCTGTTCCAGCCACCATGGCCAGCAAATCGGCGAGATCTGCATCAGATATGATTTAATGTGTACGTAATGGGACTTCACTTCGGCTGAGTCCCTACAGCTTTGTCTCTGTCTCCGCTGGGCCTCTGAGTCTGCCATGCCTCTCAGCCTAAAGACCCTGGACAGTCTTTAGGGCCATCCCTCTGTTGCTGCTGCTCCCAGCCCCTTGATCTGTCTGGTGGGGTTGGGGGCTCCTGTTATGAATGGTTTTTCCTCCTTATCCAAGCTTTAGGCCAGGCAGTTTCTAGGCACTTATTAAGAAAAGGAAGTGACAGGGGAATGAGCTGAATTCCTTCATGCCAGATTGCAGCTGGCGTCATTTCTGGCAGGGCTGGTGATGATTTTGCTGTAGTCAGTCTTTCCCCAGCAGGCAAAACCTCGGGCCCATGCATGCAGCCTCCTCAGTATCCAATTTGGAAGGGCGATGTGTGAGAGTCTTTTACTAATGGGAGCTGAGGAAGAGACAGTGGAGGTCAAAGCACATCAGAGCTATAGGAACCTTAGTGATGGCCTGGCCCAAACTCTTTTTCAGACAGATAAGCAGACATAGCCCAAGGAGGGCAAGACACTTGCCTAAGATCTCACAGCAAGTTGTTGGCAAAGTCAAGACTTGAACCCAGAATACTTGCTTTCCAGGACAGGGTACTCACCATATGACTCCCTCTTCTCTCTGCTCCCATCTTCAACCTCCAGAGGAAAGCTTGGTCCACAGCTCTCATCCCTCCTCATACCTCCTGCTAAGAGAATGTGTTGTGGTTTTCTGGGGAGGGGTCCAGATAGAAAATGTTACCAACTTGGCTGGAGCTGAATGGGTTTCTCCTGGCCTGTCCTGGCTTGTTGGGCATGGCTCAGTATCACTCACAGTGAGAGACTGAGCCATGTTTCCCAGCCAAGGGTCTCTACGAACGGGCTAGGGAGATGCTGCAGTGAGTCCTCCTACCTGTCTTCTCCAAATGTACTTTCAAGCCTGCTGGGATGGCCCTGCAAGGCGGGCCACCATGCACAGCTTTTCCACGGCCCCTGGCCAGGCCTGCCAAGGCTGGCCTCATGCAGTAAGTCCAGAGGGAAGACCCTAAAGCTTAGAGCTGGAAGGGCCCAGCCCTGGCACTGACTCCCTGGGGTGTGGCTCAGGGATGATGGGGCCCTGCCCAAGGCCACGCAGTCCTCTGGGAGGAGGCAGGGCTTCTAACACGGTGCATTTGGGCTTCAAGTTCATGGCTCTTTCCAGTTCTCAGATTACAGGCAGCAAGCAGCCAAGTAACAGAGAATTCCTATTTCCAAGTAGGGAAATTGAGGCCAAAGCAGATTAAGGTTCTTAGCTGAGGTGATGCTGTGAGCTGGGGGTGTGGTCTGCAGTGACCCAGATGTGAGCCAGAGCTGACCCAGGGTTTTGGTGCCCCTGGAACCCTGGAGAGAACTCTGCCTTCCAATTTTCTCCTTGTCCCCTGAGGTGACTTTTCTTGAGTAGATTTCCTAGTGGATTTCAGGAGGGCAGGGTAAAAACATGTTTAGACCATAAGAGAAAGGTGCTGGGAAACCTCAGGGGTCTTTCCATGTCAGCACGATTGGAGCCTGCACACCTAGAAATGAATATGGCTGCTTCGAGTGCAGTAGGAAGGATGCAGGTTAGACTTAAGCAGGAACTTCCAGGCCTTGGAGAATATCCACCTGGTAAGAAGTTCTCCAAGATCCTTTTGCGGGCTCCTCCTAGAGGTTATTAAATATTCCCACTCTTGATATAAACCCTAACTAGTGTAGTGATGGCACATTAGAGTTGACCAGGGGCTGGATTAGAAACATCTCACCGTTTCTTCAGCCCAGCCCTGCCAGGTAAGTGGGACAGTGCTGACTGTTTTGCAGGCCAGGGACCTGAGCCTTAGAAGCATGAGTGGGACTTTGGATTCTAGATGTTCCTTGCCTCCCTGCCCCTGTATCCCACTCCCTGGAGCAGACGGTTGGGGTGGACACTTCCTGGAGGCAGAAGTGTGGAGGAGATGGCCTTCTGAGTTCTCCCTGGCATCCTGCTTCGGATGTGGTGGCGAGGACCGTCCCTGTCCTCAGCTGTATTCCTCTGAGTTGTTGTGGCCAAGAGAGAATGCAGAGTCTCACTCCTGAGCCTTGTTCTATGTCTTCTTGGGCCTTGTTCTGCTCCAAGTACTAAGTGTTCAGTTCTCCAGAGGGGCCCGACCTGGGAAAGTAGAGAAACCACGTGGCTGGGGCCCCGGCAGGGAGCCGAGCTCATTCCTTGGGCCTGGAGCCAGCGTGCTGCAGCCAGGAGCTCGGGCATGTGGAGGAAGGTCCCTGCTGCTGGCCAGGCTGGGCATGCATGCCATGTGGTCGCCTTACACATGCAGGCATGGCCAGAGAGAGGGAAGCAGATGGGGTTGAAGTGGGGGCTATACATCCAGCTCAGCAGCCGCCACTATAAGACCCAGGGAGCTCTGGGGCGACTGCTGGAAATGGCTCTGCCACTTAGTAGTGGAGAGATGAGGCAAGGTAGTGGGTGAGGGGGTCTTGGGTGTGTTCTGGGCTGCAGTCTCCCCATTGGTGTAATGAGGTGGTGAACATCAAGAACGTCTCAGGTCCTTTCATCCTTAGACCGTCCGTGATTGTTCCAATCAAAGATTTGTTCCAGCACTTTTAAAGCTCTTTTTTCCAGCCACTGTGCTCTTAATTACAAATCCTAGATTCCTGGAGGTCATCTGCTTGACCCCTCCATTGGAAGGGAGATTGAAGATGGAGACAGGGGGTGACTCCCGGAGGCCCTCAGCATGTCCAAGCAGAACCAGTCCTTAGCATCAATCATGCCATTCCTTTTTGCACATTAGCTCAGGGCTCTAATGAGCCCTTTGAGAGCCTGTAGGCTGGTTCCAGTCCATCTGTTCATTCAGTGTCCAGTCGTAGCTAAGAGAACAGGTTCTGGAGTCACACCGCCTGGGTTCGAATCTCATCTCTGCTATGCCAGGGCTGTGTGACTTTGGAAACATTTCCTAACCTCTCGGAATCACAGTTTCCTCATCTCAAAAATGCAGCCAATAATAGGACCTGTTGGGTGGTCACGCTGTTGGGGTTTACTGTTGCTATGATTGTTTCATCCACCATCATCGCCCTCTGGTTAGACGCAGGCTGCATTTTGTCTGCAGAGGTTACTCCCCTCCAGAAATTGACTCAAAATTCTGGTGACCGTCTCTTCCTTGCTTATACCTCAGAGACATTCCCTCACATGGCTGAGGCCTCCCATGTGGCAGTGAGGCATCCTCACTGAGGCACCCTCCATGTGGCATCTCAGCTTATCCTCACTGTTAGGCAACAGGGGTACCTTAATGGCGCTGGTTCTGGGTTCTTCTTCCTCCTCGATACAGGCCCGCCAAAGGAGGACCAATCAGAAAGAAACACCTCCCACCTTTCCCCAAGCCCCGCCTCTAACCCCAATCACCTACGTCCACGTAGCCCCCAGCAATATAAAAACTGGCGCACAGGCAGCCTCTCTCTCTCTCTCTCTCTCCTTCTTCTTCCTTCCCTGCGTGTGGTGCCCGATACCTCCAATAAAGATCTCTTGACCGCAACCGGCGTAGTCTGATCCTTGCCCGGCCCCTTTCATTGGTTCCGAGTCACGGCACCAGTGAAAGAGGCCGGGCGGAGACCAAACTACACCGGTCGCGGTCAAGAGATCTTTATTGGAGGTATCGAGCGGCACCACGCAAGGAGAAGGAAGAGAGAAGACAGAGGGCTGCTGGTGTGCTGGGTTTTCTATCCCTTGGGCCTACGTGGATTGGGCTAGGGGCGGGCCCAAGGGAAGGCGGGAGATGCTTCTTTCTGATTGGCCCTCCTTTGGCGGGTTCAGACGTGCCCGGTCAAGGAGGGGAGAAGAACCCGGAACCGGCCCCATCTTAAGGTATGGCGCCATTTTAAGGTACCCCATGTTACCTAACACTCACAGCACTCCCTTTTGGATGGCAAAGAAAACTGAGGCCCCAAGAGGCCCGTGGTGGTGCAGTCAGGACTGTCATCGGGCAGGCTGGCCCAGCAGCTGGGCCTGAGAGGAGTCTTTGAGCTAGCTTGGAATGGCCTCTGAATGCAGACCCATGAGTCTGAGACCTGTCTGGTGGCTGCTGTATGTGAATATATTCGGCATCACAGGGTCCTAAAGGGTCCTTAGAGATCACACACCCCCAACCTGAGCAGGACAGAGGGTCAAGTGTGGGGGCCTGCCCAAGGTCAGACAGCCAGCCTGGAGGAGAGCCAGGGCTCATCTGCAGGCCATCTCCATATGCTGGACTTGGAGAACAGGGCAGGACTATAAGTTCTGTCCCTTGTAGGCCATGTGGAGTCAGCCAGGTGCCCAGCCATACATTGCCCTTGTCTCAAGGAGTTGCTTTCCTCTCCTACCAGGTCCTTATACCCCAAAGTTCAGAGGCCAGAGGTGGGAACTCAATGCCTTCAGAAGGTGCCCCTGGCTGGGCGCCATGGCTCACATCTATAATCCCAACACTTTGGGAGGCCAATGCAGGCAGATCACTTGAGCCCAGGAGTTCGAGACCAGCTTGGGCAACATGGAGAAACCCCATCTTTACCAAAAATACAAAAATTAACCAGGCGTAGCGGTGCGCATCTGTAGTCCCAGCTACTTGGGAGGCTGAGGTGGCAGGATCACTAGGAGGCAGAGGTTGCAGTGAGCAGTGATCACGCCACTGCACTTCAGCCTGGATGACAGAGTGAGACCCTGTATCATGAAAAAAAAAGAAAGCTCCCCTGGCCACAGCCCACCTGGCTGATTCTTGTCCCAGGAGGTGAGACGATATACCTTCAGCATGACCAAGAAGAGCTGGTTTAGGTGAGACTGGAATTTGCCAGGAGAGACCCTAAAGATGTGGGGGAGGAAGCTTGGGTAAGGTCAGATATGCCCCCACAAAGACATGATCTGGACACACACACACACACACACACACACACACACACACACACACTCTCTCTCTCTCTCTCCCCTGCCATACTCCTCTGCCACCCTCTGCAACCAGTTGGACACGCATTTGAGCAGCTTCTGCATACCAGGCTTTGCCCATGCGTAGCTCATATGAACATGCCAAACTCCAGAGGTGGACCTGGGCTCTGCTTGCTTTATGACCTTGGCCATGTGATGTTGCCTAACCGAGTCTCAATTTTCCCGTCTGTGAAATGGGACCAATAACTTTTCCCTCAAAGATAGATATCAAACGCAAATGAAGTCTTTCATGCAAAGTGACTAGCTTGGTCTGAATTTCATTATTGTCTTCTCATTTCCTCCTTTTGATGTCTGAATGAAGCCACACCTTCTGTGGGGTGAATGTCAATCCAAGAGGACTTCCTGGCAGGGGAGAGATTTAAAGGGAGTAGGGCTGTGGGGCAGGGCCAGGGCCAGGCTAAACACCTGGTTACACACACACATTTCAAGGTGTCTTTACCTAACCAGTAGAGACTTTGGTTTGGGTTTTGTTTATAGGTTTGGTCTTTTGGGTTTAGTGTACTCACTGGACTTCTCCAGTAGTATTAGGAACCAAAAACAGGATGATCCTCCGTGAGGAATGTTTACCATTTGAATCATAGCTCCAGCATTCACTTGGTCAGGAAAACATGTGCTTTTTTTTTTTTTTTTTATTACATTTCCCTGGAAAAACAATGATTTGAATTCAAGGAGGGGAGGAGAACAGGTTTCCCCCAACTCCAAGCTTGAGGACTTTCTTTTCCTTTTGAAGTAGGAATGGAGTTCTGTCCCCGGCCCCCGAAGGTGTCCTTACAGCTGATATTTTTCCAGCTGCCTATCTCCCCAGAGCGTGGAGCGGCCTCCAGAGTGGGGTCAGGGAGGGGGCGAGAGGACCAGACCTGCCTGGGCCAGGCAGCTCAACATCTCTCTGAGCTGCTAAAACGCCTATGGAGGCTGTGCTCATGTTCGCTGGTGGTGTGACTTAACTCTTTCACAGCCTCATTTCCTTTATCTGTCAAATGGGGATCATGATTTCACTGGGTGGCTTTTGAAGAATGTGCCACAATCAGAGAAGGTCTGAGCTGGGAAATGCAACAGAGGTCTTCCCCTCCTTGACCGGTGGGGAAACAGAGGCTCTTAAAACTGGCATAGATCCAGCTTCCTGCCCCTAGTCTGTGTGCTTCCCGCCCCTAGTCTGTGTGCTTCCCATTCCATCAGAGCCAGATCTCTGAATAGGGGATTGGCATTTTCATGCTGGGGAGCTGGGTACCATTTTCTTTTGAGAGATTGAGTAGAAAATAAAAGGAGCCCTGAGAAATTCTTTACGTGCAGGTGCTTGTCGATGGTAGGGGTGACCTCAGGACCCCACTGTCTGCCCATGACCAAGGAGTGAGACTGCTTGGACATTGTCCTTGTGTCCCCCCTGGGGGTCTGGATCAAAGCCCACCCTGAAGGTGAAAACACTAACCTACAGATGTTTGTTCTCTCTCATGCCCTCCAGGGGTTTCCTGGAGTCTTTGGAGAAAGAGGCCCTCCCGGACTGGATGGAAACCCTGTAAGTATTTCAGGTCTTTGGGTACAGGAGCGAGATTCCGAGTGAACACATAGCAGATTTTAGGAGCCCATGCTTTAGGGTCAGACAGACTTGGGTCAAATCCCAGCCCTGTGAACTACCTGCTGGGCACCCTTGGACAAATTACATGATGTCTCTAAATGCTAGGTTCCTGTCTACTGTGGCTGCACTGTCGCCCCCCTGTAAGAGTCCCCAGCCCACTGAGCCCCTGTGTCCAAAGCTCCAGGCTGCACCCCATTTCCAGGACTTCAGAAGGTTCATGGGTCACTCCCCACTGGAGAGGCCTCAGCTGCTGCCATCTTACAAAGCATCAGAAATGTTTATGAGCCGACAGAGGCATGGGGAAGCAAACGGTCTGCAGGCCGTGTTTGGAGAAAAGGAAGAGCTGAGTTCCAAAGGAATCTCCCACCACAGGCATGTTTATAGAGTTTGTAAATAATTAGAGGCCCAGGCTGTGTTCCACGAGGAGCCAGGTCAGCCTGCCCTGGGGAGCCGAGTCTGTCTTTCCCTTCCCGGCTCCAGGCCCTGGTGGGAGAAGGTGTTCATGCCCCCCCGCCCATCTCCCCCTGGGGCTTCCTGCCTGAGCAGCTGTGCCAGCTGTGCCCTCTGCAGTGGTGGCTGCTGCATTCATAACCAGCACCCGATTAGGCGCTGATTCAGTTCCACAAATGCTCCCTGAGCCTGACCCAGCCAGGCTTCCTTGGGGATTATAGCCTTGACCTCAGAGCCCTACGGACCTGGGTTTGAATTTTGTTGTACCACCGGTCAGGTGTGTGAGCTTGGAAAAGTCCATTCACCTCCCTGAATCTCAGTTTCCTTGTCTGCAAATTGCGGGGATCAGAATTCCAGCCTGAGGCCAGGCGCAGTGGCTCACATCTGTAATCCCAGCACTTTGAGAGGCTGAGATGGCTAAATCACTTGAGGCCAGGAGTTCAAGACCACCCTGGCCAACATGGCAAAACCCCGTCTCTACTAAAAATACAAAAAATTAGCTGGGCATGGTGGCAGGCACCTGTAATCCCAGCTATGTGGGAGGCTGAGAGGGGAGAATTGCTTGAACCCGGGAGGTGGAGGTTGCAGTGAGCCAAGATCACGCCACTGCACTCCAGCCTGGGCAAGAGAGTGAGACTCTGTCTCAAAAAAAAAAAGGCTGTTGTGAGAATGAAAGGAGGGCAGCCAAGGTGTTGCCTCATCACATGGGTTCAGTGGGTGAGGCTGTGTAAAATACTGGGCAATCCGGGGTACAGTCCTGCCCTTGAGGAGTTCATGGGCCACTGCCCTCCTCTGTCACACAACAGGCAGTGGGATGGGTGGGATCAGAGAGGTCCCAGGTGCCTCTTTGGAGAAGGGAACAGGGAAGTAACATTTGCATTGGGATGAGGAGATAGGTGGAGAGACATTGCAGTGGAAGAAGGGGCACCAGCAAAGGGATGGGGTGGGGGGAAACCAGAGCCTCTCCCTCAATACAGCACTTGTTAGATTAACTTAGCGATATGCAGTATCATTCTGCGAGTTTCCTTGGGGAGCGGCAGGGATGTCTTTATGCTCCCGGCATAGAGGAACAGAAAAGACCTGATGTCCAGTTCTTCCTCTCATTTGAAGCAAAGGCTGTTGCTTTCTTCTCATTGCTAATCACAATGTCTAGAGCCCTGGAGTTTTATTCTCACTTTTCCATTTTGAGCTTGACTCAAACCCTTCCACCCGTCATTTCTCATGTGGGCCATGGAAGATCCGCGTTTTAGACGAGGAAACTGAGGTGTAGGGGGATGAATCACACACACAGCCTCGTCTCCTGACTCCCGGGCTAGAACTCTTTCCAGTCTCTGGGAAGCCCTGGAAGAAGGAAATGTGAGGGTCTGGGGTGCTGGGGAGGATTCTCCAAGGGCCAAGCACCTCCCATCTGAGAAAGGGAAGGAGGCCGGCTGAGAGGCTCTCAGCTTGGAGCCCTCATGGCTTTGTCATTTCCTTGCACCTGGCCTTGGGTGAATCACTTAACCTCTGGAGCTTCAGTTTTCCTGTCTATAAAATGAGCATGAAATGTCAAGCATCATGCACATCTGTACGACCTTGATCGTGATTCCGCTCATTCCTTTATGCTTCCAATGGGAAGATACTGGATTTGAAAATCTGACCTCCCCATTTGACAGATATGGAAAGCTGATGGCAGAGAGGGGATGGCTGTGGTCCAAACTCCAGGCCAGGCTCAGGAAAGTCCCTGGAGCCTGTGGTCAGGAATAAGGAGTGTTCAGCTCTGAAAGACCCCACCAGGTGCCTGTGTGGAGGATGACATGGAGGGAGGGGCCCTGGAGGGAAATGGGACAAGTAACCACCTTGGTCTCTTTTTATCTGCAGGGAGAACTGGGCCTGCCAGGCCCCCCTGGAGTCCCCGGCCTCATTGTAAGTACACCGATGCCTGGGGCAGCAGGTGGGTGTTGAGGAGACTCAGGGTGGAGCCAGCATGTGGGGAGGCAGGAGCAGGACCTGCAGGGGAGGTTGAAAAGACCCTTTTCTCATCAAACCCCCGGAGGGGCTGGGGGGCCAGGAGAGACCAACCTGGGTGGGGAAGGTGGGTAGGGGAGGGCAGGCGGGCTGAGGGAGGAGAGCCCTGCTGTGTGGCCTCAGGTGGATCACCTACCTTCTCTGAGCCTGTTTCCTTATTAGTTAAATGAGATGGGCACTTGGAACACAAGATTGCCAAAGCACTTTCACACCTGCTGCGTGCATGGCCATTGCTCTGCAAGGAGGTGTGGGCAAGTGGTGATGGCATACTTATTTGACAGGTGAGGTGTTCCAGGTCCAGAGGGAAGAGGTAGCCGGCAGGTTGGTCTTTTGCACTCTTTTCCTCCAAGCAGACTTTGGAGCGAGACCACCTAGGTTCAAGTCACAGGCCCACCACATCCTGGCTGTGTGACCTGGGCCAAGCCACTTACCCTCTCTGGGCCTAGTTTCCTCATCTGTGAAGTAGAGGTGATAGCAGAATCATCCTGGAGTGGCCATGAGGATTAAAGGAGGCATCACATGTGTAGTCCTTGGCACAGGATTGGGCACCCAGTAAGTGCTAGTGGAAAATATTGTTATAATAATTCTTGTTATTACCTCCTGAAATGCCCAGGGCTGAGAGAGGCCTATACACGCGGAGGTGGGAGGCAATCTGACCTGACTCCATCCAGGTGGTGTAGGCCTCGAGGAGTGGTTCTAGCCAAAGCCAGGGCCCCTGCTGCGCTTTCAGTGGAATGAGTGTTAACCTTGGGCCCAGCCCCGGGGGCCAGTGAGAGGTCAGAGCCTGGGAAATGATACTCCAGGTGTCCCCATAGTCTGTTGCCCCCTCTGCCCTGTCCATTGGGTCATTCCTCATGGGGTTTGAGTCTGGGGGCCCGTGGAGGAACACAAGTTAACTATCTGCTAGCTTGACAAATGAGCTTCCAGCTTTACCACTCCAGCAACTGTACTGAGAAATTCTGCTCAGAGGGAGGCTGGAGGAGGCCCCTGAGGGAGGCGGGGGACCCCATCACTCAGGGAAGGCCAGTCCTGGGAAGAAGGCCCAGATGTCCCCGTGGCCATCTGTGCCTGCTCAGGTGAGTGGGAGCAGAACCTGGGTGAGGTGGGCAGAAGGTGAGAGCCCTCCGTGTCTGAATCCTGGCTTTGCTACCTCCTGACTGAACTTCACCTTGACCTCTCTTCCCTGAGCCTCAGGGATCCCCTCTGTGAAATAGGATCATTGTATCCACTCTTATTAGGAGCACAGAAACACACAGTCCATTCCAGTCCAGTGGCTAAGAGAACAGTTTCTGGAACCAGACCACCTAGGTTCAAATCCTAGCTCTACCACTCACGTAATCACAATCCTGAGCAAAATTTTTAACCGCCCTATGCCTCAGTTTCTTCATCTGTAAAATGGGAACAATACTGGTACCTAACTTAGAGGATTGTTGTGAGTGAGGATGTAGATAAATTAATATGTGAAGTGCCTAGTATATAGTAAGCACTCAAGAAGTACTAGTTATGATAATAATAGCTATTGTTGGTGTTATTGTATTACATACACGTGGTATTTTACACCTCGTAGCAGCTATCCGGGTTACTGAATTGACAAAAATTTCACAGTCACATTGGAACTTGGTGGGAGAGAGTGCTGCAATTGATGAGTGATGTCTGCCTTGGCTGGGGTTGAGGAAGTGTCAACACATGAGTCATAAATTTTGTCATCCCTGATGTCCATTCAGTAGGACTTTGCTGAGCACCTTCTTTGGCACAAGGCATTGACCTAAATGCTTTGGAAAAAGAAATATCTGCCATGGGAATTCGAGAACTCTCTAGAAGTCTTCTAATCTGACCCTCTCTAAGCCCAACAGGAATCCCTTCTGGAGCATCTTGGTCATATGGTGATTAAACTCCAAATTGAACACCTCCAGTGTAAAAAGTCCCTCCCTCTCTGGGAGCCTAGTCCATTCTACAGAGCTCTCATTGTTCAGAGTTTTCCTGTGGATGGAGCCCGAGTGGTCCTCACTGTCCCTGAGTGAGGCTGTTTGAGGTGTAAAATGCTCTTTGTCTGTGCTTCCCAGGGCTCCTTCTTCAGGCTAAACAATTCCAGTCCCAAAGCCTTTCTGAAGGGATGTTTACATATCCTGTCTGTCATCCTTGGCACATATTCCTATTTGTCATCATCCCAGCGTTCACTAGGCTGGGTCCTGAGAGGAGCAAGGATATTGCTTAGTGGAATAAACCCAGATTCTGGGGTTTTGGACTATAGCATCGTAGCCCTCCTGGTTCTTTTTTTTTTTTTTTTGAGACAGGGTCTCACTGTGTCTCCCAGGCACAGTTCAGTGGTGCAGTCTTGGCTCACTGCAGCCTCTGCCTCTTGGGCTCAAGTGATCCTCCCACCTCAGCCTCCCAAGTAGATGGGACAACAGGTGTGTACCATGAGGCCCAGCTAATTTTAGTATTTTCTTTTTGTAGAGACAGGATTTCGCCACATTGCCCAGGCTGGTCTCCAACTCCTGGGCTCAAGCGATCTGCCCGCCTTGACCTCCCAAAGTGCTGAGACCTCCTGGTTCTTTACAAAGCTCATTCTTACCTGAGCTCTCTGCTGCACTCCACTGTTAGGGCTGCCAGATAAAATATGACACCTAGTTAAATTTGAATGTCAGATGCAATATTTAGAACACATTTATACTAAAATGTCACTCATTGTTTATCTGACATTCAAATGTAACTGAGCATCCTGTCTTTTTAATTGTCCAGTCTGGCAACGCTATTTGCAATGTCTCTTAGGAGAAACCCTTTCGGCAAATGAGAAAACTGAGGCCCTTGGTCAAGGTCACATACCTGGCAGGTGAGGATGGAGGCCATGAATCTCAAGTCCTAATCCAGGGCACTCCTCTTTTTGCTTCTGAGCAGCCTGCGCTGGGGGCAGAGCCCTGGGCCTTTCTGCATTTCATGGTACCCCCTTTTCCCAGAGCTGATTTGTTCTGCCTTGTGGTTCCTTCATGCTGTGTGTTTTTTTGGCCACTTTCATCCTGCTTCCTTAGTTTTTAGATTCTTTTCACTGCCAAGATGAAGTGTCCTCTCTCCTGTGACTGTGGGGTCACAGGGCTGGGCCTGAGCCCATCAAATCACCTCTGCTCCCTGAGCAAATGCCTCCTTCCACCTTGATTTTTGGGAACAGCAGCTTCTGTGCCTGGGGAAAAAAACTGTCTCCCCAAAGAGCTGGAAAGGAAAGGAATTTTCTAACCAGAAGTTAAAGAGGAAGAGGGATTGTGAGTCACCTACGGTTTTCCAGAGGATGTGGGTTTTTAGCTGAGCAAATGGGAATTCCATGTATTGATAATCATTTTAGTGGAAATTCAAATTTATTCAATGCCTCTGTCTAGTCAGTTGAAGCAATTTGCATGCAGACTGAAGCCAAACCTTCCTTCCGTCCCCCCGGGTCCTTGCAGCCGGGAGGAAGGGCGTGAGAGGACAAACTAACATTTATTGAGCGTCTGTCTGCTATGTGTGCAATGCATGCACTGGGCTGGGGAGGCCTTGCGAAGCCAAGGTCACCAGTTAGAGAGTGGAAGTGTCGGGCTTGTCACCAGGGTCCATGTGCCTCAATTCCAATGAGCCACCGGTGGCTCCCTGCAGCCTCAGAGGTGAGAGGGCCTCCACACAGCCCTCTTTGAGTAACTGAAACCCTTTGGCAGGCCCTCAAGAAAACCGTGCCTGATTCCAGAATCTGCTCAACAAAGACGATTTCTGTCCTTTCTATTCAGAGTGACACAGAGGAGATTTTGGCTCCTCCACAATTTAATGAGACCCAAAGAACATGTGATCTGGCCACAAATCCAGCATGTGAGGGGCAATGGATTTGTCCACCTTATTCTGCCACTAAATGATCACCTGGCTTTGTTTCCTTGTCTATAAAGCAAAGTTAGATACCCTACCACCTGGCATGCACCAAACCCTCTTGTACCCAACCCTGTGCCAAGTTTTTAATTGTCACAACAGCCCTCTGAGGGTAGGAAGTGGGGCCACCAAATTACACTTAAGGAAACTGAGCCTCAGAGAGGGTGAAGCACCTGCCCAAGGTCACACAGCCAATGAGCTGGACCTGGCTTGTCACAGCTCACACTCTCCACTGCTGCACTATATCCCCAGCTCCTCAAGACTTCTGTGCTGAACAGAGATAGTGGGTGTGTGACAGCATGGACTGGGCAGTGCGAGGGCTGTTCTGGTGTGAGAGATGGTGCTTAGTAAGACCACACAGCAGCCAGAACTGACTACAGCTCCAGGTCCCTGTCCCTAACCTGCCTGGCATTGTTGGCCTTCAAAGGCAGTCCTCAGAGGGATTATAAGTGAGCATGTTTAGCTTTCTTTTTCACCATCATTAAGCCACTTTTACCAAGCACTTCCTCAGAGCTGTGCCCTGTGCTAGGCACTGGGATCACAGAGGTGAGGTCCTCAGAGCAGGCACCTGCCTTTGGGTCTGGGGGCAGCACAGGTGGTGGCCCCATACGCACACGCAGAAAGGATGGTCAGTGTCAGAAGGGCCCTGAGCGAGAGGCATGGGGCTCTGAGGCCTGACAGCAGGGACATGACCTGGTCTTGGGGCCAGGGAAGTGATGTTAGCGCTGGAGGCCGAAGGACAAATAGGCATTAACAATGCCAGTGGAGGGCACGGCACTCCAGGTATAGGAAACAGCTTGAGCCAGGGTCGGGGAGATATGTCAGTGGCTAAGTATGTCGCAGCTAAGGAGGAAGAGCGGGGCAGGAAGGTGAGATGTGTGAGCACCATCATGAAGGATGGGCACCGGCCATTCCCCATGTTAGCCTCCAGGGGTCCACTGGTTGGCAGTCAGGGGAGCACAACTCAATTTTTCTGAGTCTCCAACCTGACCTGATGCCCTATCTCATGTGAGACATAGCAACAGGAAAGGCAACCTTGAGTGTTGTCAGTCCCACTCTTTTTTTTTTTTTGGTCAACAGCCAACTCAGGCCTTGTGAGCATGGACTGTAGGGTCAGACAGACAGACAGATGGATGGATAGACCTGGGTTCTGGTCCTGCCTCTGCCCTCTGCTTATTACTTGATCTTAGGCAGGTTACATCCCCTGTCCCTAAGCCTCAGTTTTCCCATCTGTAAAATGGAGTGGGACTGACAATGCTTACCTCCTGGGGTTACTGTGAGCAGTTGGTGAGTGTCCGAGCCACGAGCATTGTCCCTGGCATGGCAAAGGTGCCCAGAGTGACACTTAGCTATTGCTAAGGAGGGTTCAAAGTGGATAGCGTGCATCTGGCACACAGTGGGCGTTCTTTAAACGGTGACAGACAGGGCTGATTGTGTTGTTGGTGGGAGTCAGTGAGACGAAGGGCACAGTGTGTCGTGCGGTGTCTGGGAGCTTAGAGAAAAGTGGAAACAGGATCCAAATTAAGGGACTTACTCATTATTCTTTTTCATGGGGACATGACATTCTGAGTGGCTCCGGCCAAGCTGGCCTCGAGGGCGTCTGGTACACAGTAGACGGCTGCTCTGCAAGCTGCCCTCGAGGGATGCTGGCCTGGAGTTTCCTTTGTTCCTCCCGGAAATGCTTTTGTAGCCCAATGTGGGGGTCCCACCAACACAGGGGAACCTGCCCTATTGCAAGCTGGCACCTTCTCCGGGTGTGGCCTGCAGGCAGGGGTCTCTCTTCCAGATTCCTTCTCCCCTGGGGTTGGATGCCCATGCCAGGTCCCTGCCCCCACCACACACAGACCCCTTTGGAGAGACCTGCTGAGGCAGCAAGTAGGACCTGGGGAGTGGGGTGCTGCACCATGACTCCCCGAGGCCCCACACAGGTGACCATCCGGCCTGCACTGAATTCAGTCCCATACAACAAGCCACTTCAGGCCTGGAGGGAGGAAGAAAGAGCCTGTGTTCCCGAGCTGCTGGCGACCCCTCTGCCTGCCGCCCTGCCTGGTCCCCGTCAGAGCAAGACTCCTCCAGCAGAGCCCGCTCTGTTTATTTGTGCATCAGGGGGAACTCTGATTGGGCCACCCTGGCTGCCTTTGTCCAGGAAAGGAGAGAAGCAGCAGCCAGAGGGGCCTGTGGACATGCGGCTCTCTGCAGACAGCTGGCCTCCCTTCCAATCCGGCTTCTCTCCCTCCTCTCCAGAGACCCCCTCAGAATGGCCTAGAAGCTCTGGAGACAGGCTGCCTAATGTGAATCCCAGTGGTGCCCCGACTCTGTGATTTCGCTGGAGCCTTAACCTCTCAGAGCCTCAGTTTCCTCATCTATGAAATGGGGACAGTAATAGACTGATCTTGAAGGGCTGCGGTGAGGAATTACTGGGTTAAGGCAGGTCAAGTGCTCAGCACAGTGCTGGCAACTGGCATTTGCTTATTATTATCACCCGTTAAACTGAGCCCTCACTTTCTCAGTGAGATTATTTGATGGGACCTGAAAGCAGAATTTCTATCTCTCTATTTTTTTTTCAAAGATAGGGTCTCTTTCTGTCGCCCAGGCTGGAGTTCAGTGATGCTATCATAGCTGACTGTAACCTTGAACTCCTGGGCTCAAGGGATCCACCTGCTTCAGCCTCCCCAGTAGCTGGTACCATAGGCATGCATCACCACGTCCAGCTAATTTTTAAATATTTTCTGTAGAGATTGAGTCTCCCTATGTTGCCCAGGCTGGTCTTGAACTCCTGGCCTCAAGCAATCCTCCTACCTAGGCTTCCCAAAGTGCTGGGATTATAAGCGTGAGCCATGACGGCATGCTGGGCCTGAAAGCAGAATTTCTTAGCAAAGGCTCAGCTGGGAAGTTTTGTTTAATCCAATCAAATGGGAATCCTAAAGTCCAGAAAGGGGAAGCATTTGCCCAAGATCACACAGGTCAGGATGGGCCAAGGCCAGACTCCAGTTGTTCTGAGGTTGGGAGAGTGAGAATCGGCATCATCTCAGGCAGGCTGAGCTGCCATCTGCAAACTCCACACCGTCTGTCTGTCTGTCTCTCTCTCTCCTCGGGGGCATTCCGTCACATAGTCCCCTTGGCCCTTCCTGCAGGAGCCAGGCAGGAATGTGATTTTTCATTCTCTGCCTGGCCTCCCTCCGAGACGTCTCCAGGCAGCTCCGACAAGAACTCCAGTTCCCATTCTTGAGCCTGGCTACTGGGGCAGCCTTTGTTCCTCCAATGCTTCAGAGCTGTGCCCCCACCTCAGAGCACTTGCCATGGGCCTCCGTAGAGCCTGATTGGGTAGCGGGAAACAGAGGCCCAGAGAGGTCGGGCACATTGAAACCACACAGCAGCCAGATAGTCAGATCAGTCACAGAGGATGGACAAGGGAGAGAGGAGGGTATTTTCAGGGTCTCCCTTTCTCTGAGTGCAGACTTAATGTTATGGTTGTGGCTGAGGGAGTGATGGAGTGGCCAGAAGTGAGATTTGAGGGAAAAAGCATAGGCTGGTTAAGAGAAAAGTCAGCCGTTTCCTCACTCTGTACCAGGGCTCCTGGACCTTGGCACTACCGACATTTGGGCTGGATGGTTATTCGTGGCGGGGGCTGTTCTGTGCACTGCAGGATGCTGAGCCACATCCCTGGCCTCTGCCTACCAGATGCCAATAGCACCTCTTAAGTTGTGACAACTAAAAATGCCTCCAGACATTGCCAAGTATTTGCATGTTAAATCAGTTACTCCTGGAAACAAGGCTGGCAGGTACACAGTATTGTACATCCTCACTTGTCACATGAAGAAACTGAGGCATGGAGACATCAAGTTCCCCCAGTTCACACAATGAGTGAGTCCCAGAGGAGAGTGGGATCCAGTGGTCTGCTGTCCACCGGTTGCACAGAGAATGAAAAATCACATTCCTGCCTGGCTCCTGCTGGAAGGGCCAAGGGGCCTGTGCAGTGGAATGCCCCTGGGGAGAGAGAGAGAGGGACAGTGTGGCGTTTGCAGACGGCAGCTCAGCCTGGCTGAGTGCTTTCCAGAGTCTTCGTTGCAGAGGAAGGAAGGCTCTGGAAAGGCCAGGAGGGGCATCATGGGGACGGCACTCAGCCAGGCTGAGCTGTCATCTGCAAACTGCACACCCGTGAAGGGAACTTGGCTTTCTAGGTCGGGAACTCCATTTTTCTCACCTTGGACCGGCTGATCTGATCTGAAGCTGGGTCTCCAACCTGTGGTCCGGGATCTGCCAGCTGATTGTAGTGTCCACAGGATCCACCGTCAACCCTGGGATTTCTGGGATCAACAGCCTCACTCCTTACTTGCTGCCCTCCTCAGAGATAGCCAAGCCTCTGGGAAGCAGGAGGTGCCTCCCCTCATGTAGCCGGAGGAGTCAGAACTCCCATTTATGCTGTATTTAACTCTTACAGCAGCTCCCGGGGGACAGATAGAGAGAAAGCCTAAGGGTCCAAAATAGTCAAATGAAAAGCCCTTTTGTCCCTAACACGGGGTAAAGAATTAGATATAGGAGAGAAATATTGAATATGGAAAGGAATGGGGATAGGGGAGGGGCAGCAATCTAGAAATGAGCTTGGACAAGGATCTTTATGAAGTTTATTCCAGCACTTTAGTGAAGGTCTCTGAATGAAGAACATTCTAGATTCCCAGATCAATCCTACAGAGTTGCATCTTCGGAAGCCCAGGCCCAGGGACCTTGGGGATTGTCCCCACCACCCAGGCCAGCCTCCTGTGGGCCACTGTTCACAGCACCCTCTTCTCTTTCTCTCCCCACAGGGTGACTTAGGAGTGTTGGGTCCGATTGGCTACCCAGGACCCAAGGGCATGAAGGTAAGCAAGGGATGTACCCCAATTCAGGCCTTGTCCAAGCTGGGCACCCCCGACCCATTTCAGCCCAGAAGGAAGGGTGACCTTAGATGATGCTGGGGGAAGGGAGGATGGCAGGATGCTCAGAGGGGTGCTAGGAGGAAGCTGGGCAGGTCAGGAGCTGTCAGCTCTGGCCTCAGAGCCAGGCATCATCTGTATGTCATTTAGGCCAGACATCCTCCTCTAGCTGAGCATGAGTCTGACATGGTTCCAGGCCTCGGGGCACCGGAAGTCCAGTGGGGGACATCACCAGGGCCATAGAAACTGCCATGGCAAACCAGTGAACTCAGCCCATCCCTGAGTGGGAAAGGCGTGCAGCAGGAAGGCAGGCCAAGACTGCTAGACCACATCCCAGGGACGACCCAATTTAACCAACGTGCATGTGACACGGCTCATTAAGCCCTTCCCTCCCCACCAGTTCCTTCTTCCTCTGGATTTGTCTGCAGTGCTGTGGTTCACTGCCTCTTCTCATCCACATCTTCAGTCCACACCGGTGCCCTGTGAGATTGGAGTCATTTGCCCCCTTTTACAGACGTGAACACTGAGGTTGGGGGATCTAGCACAGAGTCTTGCAGCAAGTCGTGTTTAAGCCAGGGCTCCTGACTTCTGTGGCCTAGAGTCCCATCACAGCTGGCTTTGGGCCTTTGTCTTACAGGGACTGATGGGCAGCGTGGGGGAGCCCGGACTGAAAGGTGATAAGGTGATCTGAATACTCCCTTATTGCACTGTGGTTTCTCTGCATGCCACCCCCCTCTCCGCCCGGAGGCTGCTGCTGATTTCTCGCCAGGTCCACTCCCCTGCACTCTTCCTGCCTCTCCTCTGGCCTCCCCTAAATCTGTGCTCCCCAGCTTCTTCTTGGTCACTCTGGGTGGGGCTCAGGCAGATGGTTCTGGGAGCCCGAAAACCTCAGCAGATAGTGCATGAGCAGCTGCTGCAGCAAGGAGGGCAGGTATGTCAAGACAGGGCTCTGAATCCAGAGAGCAGAGGTGAGGCCAGCATCTGGGCTCTGAAGGCAAAGCCACAGAGCAAGGAGGGTGGCAGTGAGGGCACAGGAAGAAACAAATCGACATAGATCACCCTGGCATGAAATTGGGAACCCCAGAGAGCGTGTCGACTGGAAATGCAACTCTGAGCCCCTGACCTGCTTCTCCTCCTGCTGCCATGGGGGTGGCTACCCTTGCCATGTGTCCTCTGTACAGCCCTGCTGCTGAGCTCTCCCTCTCTCACCCTGTGCCAAACCAGAGTTGGAAGTGGGAAGACAGGCCCTGGGGGCCCAGAGTGAAGCAGCTTCTGAATACCAGAGACACAGGGCCCAGCAATTGTGCCCTGCTCTGTGGCCGTCTTCCTGCCTAGCCTCTTCAGACCCTTGGCAAACCAGGACCCCCAAAGGGGGTGCAGGAGGGGTTCAGGGCAACATTCCAAATATCCATGAGACATCCGAAGGACTGACTGCTGCTCAGCCCCTCATGTGGTCAGGTGACACCGCACCTGCCTCTAGGTGCCTCTGCTTCCTCCTACACCTGAGTCATAGGGTCAGGTGCCATGCTGGGCACCATCTGAGTGTACCACATGGATCCACCCATTAATCCTCCTATGCGCTATGAAATAAGAAGCTTGCTCGGGCCGGGCACAGTGGCTCACGCCTATAATCCCAGCACTTTGGGAGGCCAAGGCGGGCGGATCATAAGGTCAGGAGTTCGAGACCAGTCTGGCCAATATGGTGAAACCCCGTCTTTACTAAAAATACAAAAATTAGCCAGGCGTGGTGGTGGGTGCCTGTAATCCCAGCTACTTGGGAGGCTGAGGCAGGAGAATTGCTTGAACCTGGGAGGCAGAGGTTGCAGTGAACCAAGATCGTGCCACTGCACTCCAGCCTGGGAGACAGCAAGACTCTGTCTCAAAAAAGAAGCTTGCCTGAGGCCACACAGCTGGTAAGTAGAGAGTTACCTGGCTCCAGAGACCTCAACTGTGAAGCAGAACTAAGGTCAGAAGGTCAGAGCTGGTGAGACTCTGGGAGGTCACATTTCACAGTGCCTACGTCTCACAGCTGGAGAAAGGAAGACCCAGAGAGAGAAAGAGATTTGCAAGCCCCCGGACTCTTAGAGCATTAGAATTGCTGGGTCAAATGGACATAATCCAGATTGTTTTATGCAAGTCTATCCCTGGGTAGCCAGCTGGGTGCCATGCCAACCCCAGTCCTTTCTCTATCTGTTTCTACCTCTTCCATCTCCTCCTGTCATGGCCAAGCCTCCAGCCACAACCCACCTCTGCCCCCCTTGCCCTGCTGTCTGCTCCACCCCTCTGCCAGAGCCCTCCCTCTTTGAAGGGGCTTTCTGATGGAGGCAGGGGGTTCCCCACACCTACCTGTTTATCCCAAGGTTTGAGACATCAGCGCTCTGGAAATGTTGAAGTCATGGACGAGAGAGAAAGGAAGCCGGGGAAAATGAGAGTGTAGGCAGTGAGCTTTTTATAGGCCCCTTTGCGGAGCTGGTCTCAGCTCAGTGTTGCTTCAGGAACATGGAAATAAATGTGTTACATGGAACTCGGCTGGCTTGCTGATGGGAGTTGCCTGGGACATTTAGAGATGTGAAAACTCTGAAAAAAAAAAAGGAGGAGGAAATTATTTTCATGCCCATAGTTTTTAGGAAAATCAAGTGTCTTTAGCGGAAAAAAGATAGGGGGAGAAAGAAACCCCTTTTCCTTTGGTGGGGAGGAGCCTTAAGGCTGTGTTCCGATCAGCCACGCACACATCCGTGTCCCCTGGCCCTACCCTGGGATGACAGAGCCATCCCTTCATGTTCCATGGTTGCTCCTGCCTCAAATCCCAGATTTTCCATGACCCAGCCTGGACTCAGTCCCACTTACAACCGCTTGGCTCCCTCTCTCAGCCTGGAGACGCATTCTGGAAGCAAAGCTCTCGCTCCGAGCCCAGCTCCCTTCAAATTCATTGTCCTGATTTCCTAGGTGCCTTTTAAACTTGCCTTGTTTTTCTGTTTTCACTCTTTTTTTTCACCCCTTCACTCCTCTCTTGGATATTTAAAAAAAAAAAAAAAAATGTCCTGTGGTTCCCCAAACACCAGGATGTTGTACAGGATTTTCCAAATTGGAAAAACCAAAGTAAGTTCAAAAAAAAAAATTTTTTTAAATTCTGACTTTTGTTCTACTAAGGAAGTTCTTTTGTTAGGTCATGGCCTTAGCCATGTGTGGGTTTTCTACGGTTTTCCATTTTTCCTGAGTTTTTCTCCTCATTATTCCTCTTGCTCCCAGGGATGTAAATGTTTTCTGAATCCTGGGGCCGACAGAGTGTCAGTAATGTCCAACGTGGAGGGCTGGATAGGGTGAGGCGAGGGCTGTGTGAGGTGGTTTCGTCCCTAAGGGGAAGCAGCTCCCAATCTGGACTGCCTGTTCAGAACATGGCTAAAAACAGGGAGAGAGTAGAAGAGGCCTCCAGCAGCCAGAATCAGTGTCACTAAGCCTGTGCAGTACACCATGTTAGAAGACAAACACCCAGACTTAAGTCCAGACCAATTTACTCACTGTTTACACGTAGTCTTAACAAGCCAGGAAATCTGATTTCCCATGCTACAGCTGATTAAAATAGTTAATTAGAAGTAGACCAGCCAGGCACAGTGGCTCATGCCTGTAATCCCAGCACGAGGCGGGCAGATCATCTGAGTCCAGGAGTTCAAGACCAGCTTGGGCAACATGGCGAAACTCCATCTTTACTAAAAATACAACAACAACAACAAAAAAATTAGCTGGGTGTGGTGGCACGTGCCTGTAGTCCCAGCTACTGGGGAGGCTGAGGTGGGAGAATCACCTGAGCCCAGGAGGTCGAAGCTACAGAGAGCCAAGATTGTACCACCGCTCTCCAACCTGGGCAACCAGAGTGAGACTCCATCTCAAAAAAAAAAAAAAAAAAAATGGACCAAAGCTGCTTGCTTGCCCACAGGGGGAGGAAGTGACAGCTCAGTCTGATGGTGAAAAATATCAACCAGCAGACACAAACACTCCGAAACCACACTGCTGTGGGGCCCTTGCACACGCAGCCCTCACCCCTGTGTGACAACACCCATTGATGATGAAGAGGTTGAAGGATCAAACACTTCATTTGCTCTGCGTCAGTTCTCTAGGCAAGGCCAGTTGACACTGGGCAGTGGGCAGCTTAGCTTCTGTTAGTGGCGTTTTCAGCCATCCGAGCAGCCCCAGGCAAGTCTGCACATCGGCCAGCTCACCCTCCGCCACCGCCTGCTTTCCTCGCCAGGGGCCCGTCCTTTCCTCTCACAAGTCTGCTGCTGGCCGGATCCGACTTGGGAAACAGCCTCGGCACAGCTGTACCTTGCCAGGGGGTCTGTGGGGGAGGCTTCCAGAGCCCACGTGGCCTCCATTGTAACCTTCTTTGCTGGTGTGTACTTAGGGTGAACAAGGGGTTCCAGGTGTGTCAGGAGATCCCGGATTCCAAGGAGACAAGGTAATTGCATGACATTTTCTCCTCCCCCTGCCCCTGCCCCTGCCCCTGCCCTGCTGTTCCCCTGGTCCTGGCGTCCTTCCTAGGGCCTATCATGAGCAAGGACCCACCTGTGAGACAGCTGCCTTTGAAATAATCCAGGCTTCTCCATCCTTGATCCACCCATCATCTCTTCCTTGGACTTTACAGTGACCTTTTAACTTATTCCTGGACCCCAGCCTCTTGCTTTCTCTCTTTCTTCCTTACTGCTACCCAATTGTTCTTCTGAGGGCAAATCTCTGCTCTCCTCTCACACACCATCCATGGCTCCCTATTGCGCTCAGAATGACACCCTGGCTCCCTAACCAGACATCGGGACCCCAGTGAGTGCATCTCTCTGATACTCTCCTGCTCTCCCCCTTACAGCCCTGCACTCCAGCCCCACTGAACCGCCTGCCATGCGCCTCTGTACACACACACACAGACTGCTACCCACCCGGGACCCCCTCCACCCAGCCTCTCCACACCACCCTGCTCAGAGGCCGTTTTCCCCACCTGCTCAGAAAGTGGCCATTTCCCTCTCTAAGTGCCCTGAGAGGCATGTCCTCTCTTCACTGGTGGTGCCGCCTTTCTCTTCTGATTTTAGGGGACTTGTACTGAGTCCCCTGCCGGACAGTGAGTTCCCTAAGAACAGGCTCCAGACTGCCCTGATGGAGCTCGGCTCGGGGTCCTGCCCTTGATCGTGAATATTTAGGATAAAGTTGAGGGAGTAACTGGCCTTACAAAGTGACATATTGACTATGGGATCAAACCAAAGTGGCCTTGACTTCCAGAGCCCAGCTGTGGGCCTGCTGAGACTGGCTCCCCTTTGCCTGTGTCCGGCATCATGTGGCCACATCTGGAACTCTCCCGGCCAGTCAACGAGGCCCAGATGTTGGCCAGCTCTCCCTCTTCCTCTTCCCTCCCTCCTTGCTGGCCTGTCCTGACCCAGCCTTGGTATCTCCGGGTTGTGAACCACAGCAGGCCTGGCTCTTCCCCTACTGGACCCAGTCTCCAGAGTTCCCCAGGAGTCAGAGGAACCGCAGAGCCTGCGTGCAGCCCCAGGGTCCCTGATTCTTCCTGGTGAGGACAGGGGCTGCTGTTTCATGTTAGCGTCTCCTGGGGCCCAGCCTATAGGGGTGTCAGGCAGGTGTGATCCAAGCCGGAGCCTGCAGTAGGGAAAGGAAGGAAGGAGCTGATCCTCC
This sequence comes from Hylobates moloch, assembly GCF_009828535.3. NCBI lineage: Eukaryota > Metazoa > Chordata > Mammalia > Primates > Hylobatidae > Hylobates > Hylobates moloch. The sequence continues at coordinate 86,335,195 of NW_026652285.1, forward strand.
TCCAAGGCGGGCGTTCTCTGGGCCTGGGACCAGCAGGACTGAACGGCTGTTCACCTGGCCATTTCTCTTCCTCACTAACCCCAGCCTGCTCTGGATCTCTTCCAGGGGAGCCAGGGGTTGCCAGGGTTCCCTGGCGCACGGGGGAAGCCAGGGCCTCTGGTAAGTACCTGCTCCTCCAGCACCCCCAAACCTCACACTCTCCAACTGATTATGGAACGTGGCTGGGGACACCTTCACCTCCAAGACTTCATTTTCTCCTGCAGCAGAGCTCCTGGGGGCAAGCAGGGCAGGGCAGGAATGGGATGTGCTCATTTCACAGAAGAGGATACTGTGAGAGGCTCAGTAGCTCACCCAGCTTCAGAGGCAGGCCTCATTTGCCGACAAAGCTCTGATGAGGATCTGGGGTTCCTGATGCCTTGTAAACAATAGTGATGTTATCAATTACAGCAGTGGCTGTCATTTATTGAGTGTCTCTGTGCATCAGACCCTTTCTGAACTATGTTTCTTTGAAGGCTGCCAACTACCCCAGGAGTTAGGGAATTAATATTGCTCCCATTTTACAGATGGGCAAACTAAGATTCCGAAAGTTGAAGTGACTTGCCCAGGGTCCCATGGTTAGTAAGTGCAGGAGGCAGTGTTTGAATGGTAGCTCCTTCTAGTTGTCCAGGCAGATTTCATGCACATGCTTCTGAACTTTCCAACCACCCACAACCAGCGGGGGAATGCAGGGGGTTCATGGAAGGTGGGGCCCCCACCCCTGCCTGCCTGCAACCTCTTCTCTTCCACAGGGCAAAGTTGGAGACAAAGGATCCATTGGGTTTCCCGGGCCCCCTGGACCCGAGGTATGTGATGCCGCATTTCTCTGTGTCTGGCTGCAGCTGGGACTCCATCTTGTTCTTGGGAAACTGAGGCCCAGAGATGGGGAAAGACTTGCTTTAGGTCACACAGGATATGAGAGATGAGGCTGAGAGGAGAAATTCCTAGATCAGCAATCATTTATTTTCCCCTTCTGCTCTTCTGCTCTTACCCAGGGGCTCTCAAAAGTCAACAGGGACAAAAAGCTGGCCTCAGAGTCCTCTGCCAACTTTGTGGCCACCACAGCTTTGTGATTCATGAAAGCCCTCTGTGCGCCACTGTCTGGCCCCTCACAGTAGCTTCCCACATTCTCCACTCAGAGTTCGCTCTCCAAGCCCTGGAACTTTCCTAGCCACCCACAGCCACTCTGGAACGGTTCAGGGCTCAGAGCTGTCGGGTGTGCGGAGCAAGAGGTAAATGCAAAATTCGGGCTTTTGAATGAAGAGTGAGAAATAAGGATAGATTTAGCAATTCATATAATAACTCTAGTTGAGTAAGGAGAGATCCTGAGGGTTTCTGATGCGTGTGATCATTGGCATAGGTAGGCTACACCTGAATCATCAACTCGGAATTCACACGTAATGGAGCGAAGCAAGCTGGCTGGGTTCTCTTTGACCCCCCCTCTCTTTAACATGGGTCTCGTGTCTAGAGAGCTGGGCTGAGCAGGAGCCAGGGCTGTTGTCCCTCTCAGGATCATGGGCACCCAGGCCAACCCCAGTTGGAGCCCCCCACCCACAACTCCCCGGCCTCCAGGTCTTGCTCACCCGTGAGGTCTCTGCACCCAAGACAAAAGTGTGGCTCTGCGGACAGTCTGGACCCTTCCAAAGATCACTTCTGCTATCACTCGGATGGATGAGGAAATGTTTCCTAAAAGCTACAAGTTCTGACTTTCCACTATGTTGACTTTGGCCATGACACACTCCTATCTTTAGACAAATGGACTTGGCCTCTCCTCCATGGCCCCAATTCCCTCCTCTGGTCACTGGAAAAAGGCTTTTCTGAGAGTCCAGCTTTCCCAGCATTCTGGCCCGTGAGGGTGGAAGGCATGCTCCCTCACATTTATTAGGCACCTCCTGGTGCCAGGAGGCTATGTAGTGTCCTCGAGATGAGAACTTGCTGAATCGCCACTACAGCCGCATGAGGGAGATATTACCACCACCAGTTTACAGTTGAAGAAACTGAGTCACAGAGCAGGAAAGTGGCTTCCTCAGGGTCACTCCACTATGTAGGAGCAAATAAGGTCTGCTTTGGCCCTTTCCTGGGTCCCTGGACAATTTAGCCATCGTTCTCTCCCATCTTTGTGTTCTGTTTTGATTGGCCGACTCTGTAGCTGGGAGATAGCTCTGCTCAGCTGAAGGCGGAAGCTGATAAGCACAGAAGCTGATAAGCGTGTCAGCACCCTGCCTGCTTCTTTCCCTGAGACCATGGGAGGGAGCTCCAGCTCTCCAGCACCCGGGTGAATTATCTCTCACTCATCAATGGGTTAGATGCGAGCGAGCATCAGGATTTGTTCAGCATCCCGACTGCCAAGTTCTCACTTAGAGATGGGCCCACCCCAGGCAGACTTCTTTCCCCAGAGTACAGGACCCAAAATCATTTTGGATGCAGATTTTTACTGAGCACTTGCAACTTTGCTGGTTCCATTTAAACTTAAGAATAGCCCTGTAAGGGAGGTGTTACGGACACCATTTTACAGATGAGGAAGCTGAGGCCCAGAGAGGCTAAGGAACTTGCCCAGGGTCACACAGGAGGAGGGCAGGGCTCTGGGAACTGCGTAACAGGTCTCCAAATTGTGCAAAGACCACTGTGGGGAGAGGGAGTCCCTGTGCTCTGTGGGGCCCTAAGGAGGAGCACGAGGATATTGCAGGGAAGGGAGATGATTCCGCTCCATGTGGGAAGAACCTTCTATTGTACAGTCATCCCAGGGGAATGGCCCTCACCAGGAAGCAGGGAGCCCCCATGGGTGGAGTGGGGCAGAGTCCAACACATGTGGCCAAGATGTAGGAAGGACTTCAGCTTACGATGACTGGAGCTGAGGTTGATTAAATCAGTGCTTTTCAATGCTTTCAAAGTCACAGCAAACCCAGAAAATCATCCTCTCTGCAGGATTACTGCAGTCAAAAGACAAGACTTCTCAGGGCAAAGCGTGGCTGGCTCTGGGGAGCAATGTCCCCAGACACCCATAATTCTGACCCAGTAGCAGCACCCGATTTGAGAAATAATGACCTTGACTGTGACCTTCCATGTTACAACCTTAATGCTTTCCTGCACCGTCCAGTGTATTGTCTGAGCAACTCTCTGAACTGTCAGGGCTGGAACCATGCACCCTGTTTTAGAACTGAGGACTGTGAGATCAAGGTGGTTAACTGACCTGCCTGGGATCCCATCCCAGCAGGATGAGATGGAAACCCGGTCAGTCTCCCTGCAAGACGCATACCCGTAGCACTCCCTTCACAGCCCCCGTGGGTGACCCTGCTCTCTGCTTCCCCTCAGGGATTCCCAGGAGACATCGGCCCCCCTGGCGACAACGGCCCAGAAGGCATGAAGGTGAGTACCTGCCCAGGGCAGCTCCAGTTGGAGGAGCAGACAGCTCTGCAGAAACCACAGGCCTCAAGGGCTGGCTGCCTGGCTTGGAAGCAGGGGGTGCCTTGCCAGCCTGTGATGGAGATGGAGGTACCGCCTCTGAGACTCCCTTTTTGTTCCCTTCTCCCCAGGGTAAGCCTGGAGCCCGAGGCCTGCCGGGACCCCGTGGGCAGCTGGGGCCCGAGGTGAGACTGTCTGGCCCCGCTCCACTGCCCATCCTAGCCTGATTGCAGCCCCCAGCCTGCCCTGTCCTGGGTACTGAAGGCCTTAGCTGGGGCTGGAGCCCCTTCAGCCAGGACACCACCCAAGGCTTCCCCAGACTTACCCACCAGCTCATCCTATACAGCCCTGCCCCATGCCCCTTCCAGGGACCTTCTCTGCCCTGCTGTCACCTGGCAGGGTGGCTTCCCCGCACCCTCCCTGCGCTGCACCCTCGTCACCCTAGAGTTTTCTTTTGCAGAACTACTGCCAATGCCATGCTCATGGTAGCAGTTTATCAGGGCATTAATGGGGCAGTAGGAATTGTCAGCCCCATTTTACAGATGAGGCCACTGAGGCCCAGAGAGGAAAAGAGACTCAGTCAGGTCTTATGGTTAGTAGCAGGCAGGGCCGCAATGGGAACCCAGGTCTGCTTGAGCCCAAAGCCTATGACATACGTCCTATGCTGTCAACTCTGTGCTTCCTCGGAGTGGCCTGGGGGCACCTCCAGAATATTACAATGACTTTCACAGTTAGTTAGTGGCAGAGCATCGATTTGCTTATTTATGTGCACTTGACGAAGTGGGTTGGGAGGGGTCTCTATGGGGCTGTTGGAGCACCGGGTGGGCACTGAATGGGTGGGCCCCTGATTTTGCCCTGTGCACGAGGCCATTCTTAGCCTTCCCGTGCCCCACCTACCTTAGCTCAGGCGCCAGGCCCCCGTGACACACAGCCCTGGGCTGAGGGTGCGGGAAGCCCAGATTCACCGCGACCGCAGGCGGGCATCCAGCTGACATGGATCCCTTCTTGGGCTGGCTCTGGGTCTGGCAGGGTCCCAGCGCTGGCTCTGGGAGCCACCACGTGGAGCTGCTTTCCTGGAAGCTGGGGGAAAGGAGCTGGGGGGTGGCTTTGGAGGGAGCCCCTTGGTCAGGCCTGGCATGCCGGAAGGAGCCCATTAGGAGGCTGCCTGAGCCTGTGGGGGTGGGGAGCACCTGGAGAGTCTCATGGGCCAGAAGCAGGAAGGAAGGGGAGAGGAGGGAACCGCACCAGCCACATGCTTCTGTCTGCACTCACATTACCACTCAAGAAAGCCCTATGTATGCCTCCCACTTGTTCACATCTTCATTCATTCATTCATTCACCAAACACCCCCTAGACACTGCACCATCCCGAGTGATGTTTGGGGGTGGCTGCAAGAAAGGATAAGGCATCATTGCTGACCTCCAGGAACTCAGCTGAAGCCACTTATTGTATTTGAGGATGATCTTCTCCAATCTGGGAAACTGAGACACAGTGAGGCTGAGGTCTGCCAGTGAGCAAATGGCAGAACTCAGAGCCTACATCTTTGAGCTGCAGTTTGAGGCTCTGTTCCTCACAGCACACAATGGGGTTTAACGCTCATGCCCAGGACTTCCATGAAGCCTAGAGTCTCCATTCACTGGAAGTCACTGTGTAGCCTGGCCTCTAGGCCATGGCCAGTGGAGCCTCTGCCCTGGGTGGGGCCAGGCAGGTGGGCCAGGCATGCTGTTTCTCTTTGTCCAGGAGGGTGCTCCTCTGTCCCTCCCTTTCCCTCCATACAGGACAAGATCTCTGCAAGTCCAACTGGATTAACTTTCTCCTTTTTTCCTCTCTCGTGTCTCCCAATTCTAGGGAGATGAGGGACCCATGGGGCCGCCAGGGGCCCCTGGCTTGGAGGTGAGTGTCACTGGCCTGGGGTAGGTGGCATTCATGGGAGCTCAGCCAGCTGTGCACAGGCAGGGCAACATCTGGCCAGTGCTCCAGAGGGAAGTCATCAGTGAGGGCCTTGGACCAGCCAGAGAGAGAACTAGGACAGACCCCAACAGAGAGAGACAACAGCCAGGAAACTGACTGTCACTGCCCACCTCCTATGTGCCAGGTGCTTCATGTCAGTATTTATTCTCCTTGATTCTCCCATGACACAGGATTGCTTTCCTTGGTTTCAATAGAGAAGAGGCAAACGAGAGTGAAGGCTTTAGCTCAACATCTCACAGCCAGGCAGTGGGGACGCCCTGCCTGGGCCCTCAGCCCGAGCCCTCTGCACTCTTCCAAGCTGCCTTCCCAAAGTCACTTGTCCTACACCCCCTCTTGATCCCAGCCATTGCATAAACCAGCAGCTCATGAAATTTCTGGTATCCAGAGCTTTTTGCACTCTTAAAAATGATGGAAGACCCAAAGACCTTTGTTTGTGTGGGTTACACCTACTGAGATTAGTAATTAAAACCAAGAGACTTTAAATGTATTTATTCATTCATTGAAGATTAATCATAAACTCATTTCTTGTTGATAAAAATTATACTTTTAGGAGAATTCACTCTATTTTCCATAGCAAAATGATTGAGTGGAAAGAGTGGCATTGTGTTACCATTTTTGCAGATCTCTTTAATGTCTGGCTTAATAGAAGTCAGCTGGCTTCTCAACTCTGCTTCTGCATTCAATCCACTGACAATATCACGCGCCATGCAGCCTCGGGAAGATGCCACTTACATTCACCAGAGTGAGAGTGACAAAGGCGAATGACATCTTAGTGTTATTATGAAAATCATTTTGACCTCGTGAACCTTCTGAAAGGGTCTCCGGGACCCCTGGAGTCCTCAGGCCACACTTCGAGGACCACTTGCATAAACTGTTCCTTCCCTGCACCCCTGATCATCTGCCAAGTTCCTTCCTTTCCCTCACTCCCTGAAGGCAGGTGTCATCTTCCTCCTTTACAACAAGAAGACCAACCCAGGGATTGGGGAGGCTTCCCTGAGTTCCCGCAGCTGGAAACCCTGCCTGTATTCCAGGACAGCTGGCCACCTGGTGGACTCAGGGTTCTATGCCCCTGTCCACCAGGGTACATGGCTCTCTACAGCTATGGATACCCTGTGCCAGGTCCTTGGAGCCCCTGGACCCCAGCCATGTTGTCCCTGCCCAGCTTTTCCCACTTACCTGTCTCTCTGTTGCAGGGTCAGCCTGGCAGGAAGGGGTTTCCTGGGAGACCCGGCCTGGATGGCGTGAAGGTGAGGGGACCTGGAGATCCCTGGGGACAAGAGGAAAGAGGGGATCCTACATATTTGGGCCCCAAGTCAAGCCCGAAATCCCATGGCCAGTTGTGAAAAGGGAGAAAAAAATTGGTTCCCATTTAGAACAAAGTATTGGTAAATGAGAAAAAAAATGGACATAACCTAAGTGTCCAACTGTGGGGGATTGTTCAAGTAGTGGGATATAGTGCAGCCACCCTAGTTGGTGTTTCGGGCTATTTTACAAGTTGGGAAGATGCCTGAATATGGGCTGGGGGTGGTGGAGGAAACAGGTTATAAAAGGGAATGCTCAAGTGTGAGCCTGTGGCAGGGGCTGGGTTGCACCGTTTCTTTTTTTCTTTCTTTTTTTTTTTTTGAGATGGAGTGTCCCTCTGTTGCCAGGCTGGAGTGCAGTGGTGCGATCTCGGCTCACTGCAACCTCTGCCTCCCGGGTTCAACTGGTCCTCCTGCCTCAGCCTCCTGAGTAGCTGGGACTACAGGCATGCGGCACCACGCCCAGCTAGTTTTTTTTTGTATTTTTAGTAGAGATGGAGTTTCACCATGTTGACTGGGTGCAGTGGCTCACACCTGTAATCCCAGCACTTTGGGAAGCCGAGGCAGGCGGATCACGAGGTCAAGAGATCGAGACCATCCTGGCCAGCATGGCACCCTGTTTCTTTATGCACAGAGCAGAGGCTAGAAAGTGGACAGGGATTATCTCTGGGTGATGGGACAACAGGAGATTTTCATTTTCTTCTGTGGGCCTCTATATTTTCCCTATTCTGAATAATAAATAGATAGTACATATATTAACAGGGTTTTAAAAAAATGTTATCAAAAAAGACCTAGCCCAAGATAGGAGAGTAACGATCCTCAGCCCATGGGCAGCCTCACTTAATAGTTCCCCAAGGACTCCCCTTGAGTTGGAGTTTTCCCAGCCATTCTGGGCAAAAGATTGTCAGGTCAAGTTTACAGATGGGCAAACCCACAGGAGGTTAGGACAGAGCCAGGGGGAGCCCAGGTCGTCCATTTCTCCCTCCCTTCTGGGGAAATGACCCACTTATCTGTCCTGGCCCCTCTAGTTTTCATGAGGTCCAGGGAGGAGCTGAAGAGGGAGGAGGCTCCACCCAGGCTTGCAGTAAGCCACATCCATGTATGCGCCAAACTCCTGGCTAGCCCGAGCCCATGTCCTGCCGACTGAGGTTTCGGCCTCTCTCCCTCAGATACCAGTTGGGTTTCTGTGGTGGGAGCGGTGACATCGTCTGTGTGGATTTATCCCACAGGTCTGCTGTGGGGAGACCAGGGCAGCTGTGGCCGCCTGAGGAGCAGGAGCCACCTCAGCATGGGACAAAACAGACAGACAAGGCCGAGATAGGCCACCCAATGTGAAAGTGGGACAGAGCCTTGAAGACAAATGAGTCTGATTTCCCTTCTTTATAGCTGGGGAGGCTGAGCCCAGAGCAGAGATGGGACTCACCCCAGCCACCCGTGAGCTGGTGGCAGAGCTCTGGTGTGTTGAGGTCTAGGACCCTGGTGCCCTGACGTCCCATTTCTCTGCTCTTCCTGAGATAGGGCAGCCTGATGCAGTGGGAATGTGCATTCTTTTTTTTTTTTTGACAGTCTCGCTCTTGTCACCCAGACTGGAGTACAGTGGTGCGATCTCGGCTCACTGCAACTTCCACCTCCTGGGTTCAAGCAATTCTCCTGCCTCAGCCTCCCCAGTAGCTGGGATTACAGGCATGCAGCACCATACCCAGTTAATTTTTGTATTTTTAGTAGAGACGGGGTTTCTCCATGTTGGCCAGGCTGGTCTCGAACTCCTGACCTAGGTGATTCGCCCGCCTCGGGTTCCCAAAGTGCTGGGATTACAGGCGTGAGCCACTGCACCTGGCCCAGAATGTGCATTTCAGCCGGGCAGACCAAGGTTTCGGTTCTAGCCCTACCTCTGGCTCACTGTGGGACCTCAGGCAGGTCACTTCACCTCTCTGGGTCTCATTTTCCACCTCCACAAAATGCAGTGGGCTTCTGAAGGACCTAGATGAGACATATGCATCCGGGTGCTGAGTAAGCCAAGGCCCCCTTAGAGGCAGTGGGTGACTAGAGTCATGTCTGCCTGAGGTTCTGTCCAAGTACCCCTTTGACTCTGCCCATTTGCTGGGGGTCTCCAAGGCCACACACTGGAGATAAGATCCCTGGTTCATCCCCACTAATGGCAACTAAGGCCAGCAGGCCTGGGACTTCCCCAGGAGGTCTAGACTTTCACCTCCCATCCCAATCCATCCTCCTCTTTGTCTCTTTGCAGGGGGAACCAGGGGATCCTGGTCGGCCGGGGCCTGTGGGAGAGCAGGTTAGTTAGCAGCGGTCTCTGAATGAGTGGCTCCATTTATTGGGCCCTTACTCTGTGCCAAGCCCTTTGCCCACCTCGTGTAATTCTCAGAACAACTCCAGAGGTAGGTTCAGTCCTCTACCCCTTTCATGGATGTGGACGGTGACCCTCAGAGTGGGGAAGTCTGTAAATGAGAAAGCTGTGGATCATAGTCACGACAGCTTTTCCCCACAGCCTGACTCTACACACAGGTTTTTGGTGCATTTGCCCAAAGAGGTTATGTGACTGCTCCCCCAGGACATTAAAACTGGAGGAGCCCTTGGCAGTCGTTGCTCGTGTTCCCATCAGCTTATAGATCCGGAAGCCAAAGGCCAGAGAAGTGTTACCACTTGCCAAGGGCCCTTGGTCTAGGCATCCCTAAATTACATAGAAGGTGAAATCCAAACCAGTGGCTCTGGCTGGTTGAGAAGCTGGGTCAAGGTCTGAAGAAGAGAAGAGGTTGCAACTAGTCATTAAAATGGAGGTTTGAGAATTGTGACCTTCAATTAAAGTCCAGAGAAACAGCTCTGAGTGATGGGCAGACGGACAGCTTCAGTCCTTCCTGCCCAGCGTTGGGGCCTCCTGAAAGCTTAACCTCTGGGCTCGAAGGTGGAGAGGTGTTCATCTCCTCCACTCCTTTAAATATGGAGCTCATTCCTGGAAGGGGCTTTCTCAAGCTGGAAGGACTGATGCTGGGGATGGCCGTAGAGGAATTTGGCTGCACCACGAAACCCAGTCAGTGGCGTGAGAGTCACACACGATGGGCTTCCTCACCAGGCCTGCAACATCTGTTGGGGGAAGAAAGGAATTAAAGCAGGGGGAGGCCTGGATTTTTGAAATCTTCCCAGTGTCATTCGAGCGCATTCTGTGGGAAGCCCGGGAGTTTGGAAAGGTTGCCGTGGCCTGGATATATTTCCTGATTGGAAAAAAAAAAAAAGGCAATTTGCTCAGCAAATCCAGTTTCATAGTTATGCTAATGGTAGGGCCCTGGGGAAATAGATATGCAGGGTCTTGGAAGTCAGAACACAAACATCCTTGGAAATCACTGTATCTAAGAGCCCTAACCGTATTTTGTTCCTTGGATTTCTTTGCCAGGCTGGAAAAGCCCAGGGATCCCCTCCTCAGAATAGAGTTTATAAATGCATAAAATTAAAAACAAAGGAAACTTATTATACAGAAATGCAATTATGAAAATATGTTATAATATATTCATATATATGCTTCTTTGGCAATGCATTAAATAATGAGTTCTAGTAGCAGGTGTAACAGCGGCCTCAATTTTGAAGTAATGCCAAGCCTTAGTGATGTATTTTGAGATCTCTGCAGCAATGATTGTAATGTGACATGTCACTTTCTGGGACAGTCCCAGGTCCTGGTAATACTACTGTGGTTTGTTGCCTACACTCATATTTGAGGCAAATGCTAAATTTCAATTAGAGGTTCATGAAAATAAGAGAGTTTTAATTTTTTTCCATTCAAGTAGACATACCCTTTGAATTCCATTCATAGAGCCTGACAGAGACCCCAGGTTTAGAACCCACAGATTGTAGTCCATGTTGGCAATCTGGGATTTATGGAGGAGAAGCAGGTTTGACCAAGATCACCAAGTGGGATAGTGGCAGAACTAGGCCCAGGAGGGGTGGGAACCTTGCCTGGAGCAGCCCAGGCTCATTTGGTCAGCAGAACACCCAGCTTGCTGCCCAGGCAGCTTGGACAGTAGCAGGACGGAGGGAGAGCTGGAACCCTGTGGCTGCTATAAGGCACATGGAGGTACCATGCCAGCCGTTCCCTTGGCCTCCACCCCATGTGGTCACAGTGAAAGGGGAGGCATTTTCTGTTCACTGCAGAATCAGAGGATCCCTGGGAAAGTTCTGAAGCTCACACCACAGGACCTCCTTGTAATCATAGTATTGGGTCGGTGCAAAAGTAATCACAGTTTTTACCATTATAATGGCAAAAACTGCGATTACTTTTGCAACAACCCAATAACAGTGACATTTCTTAGTCACCTGTTAGGTTCCAGACTCTGTGCCAAATGCTATCTACACAATCGTCTATGGCAGTAGGTATTACTATCCTCATTTTGCAAATGAGGAAACTGAAGCTCTGCAAGTGAAGTAACATGTCCGAGATCTCACAGGCAGTAACATCACTGTCAGAGGCAAGATTGACACTGAGGTCTGCTGGGTTCCCAGTGCCTGCCTCGAGGACTGAAAACTCTCCAACCTCCTGAGCCCTGGCATATCTCTAACAGAGCACAGACTGCTTGCCAGGCCCTGGCCGAGCTGCTGGGAACAGGGCATGGGTCTTGCCTTCAAGACACTCCGTCCAGGGGCAGCCACACATGTAAACATGTCACACTGAGCTGTCTAGTCCAGCTCAGCATATATAGCCCTTTCATTCTCAGTAGCATCCCTAATGCCTAGCATATGAGAGGAGGAAGAAAACCTCCCACAGCAGACTATGGCCCTTTATCTGTAGGCAAAGTGAGGACCAGGCTAGCCTCCTCCCCAAAACTGGGAACTCGGATCCTGCCTGTGCAGTGTCCGCTGTGGGTAACAATGCTGCCTCCTCCCATGCCCACTTGCCAGCCCTAGAGGAGCCAGCCATGCCCGCAGCTTTCAGAGCTGCTTCTCCGTCGACATGCCTGGACTTCTGGGCCTGACCTTTCTGGACCAGCCTCAAGAGCAGGCCTGCCAGGATGTTCTGGGACAGTACCCCAGGGGTGGGTCCCAGGGGTGCAGGTCGGGGGATGGGGCACTTGCTGTATGGCTCTTATTCATTAGGATCCTGTTTGGCTTCTTGTTTGAGGTTTATGACCCGCTTGCCTTCCAGGACCCAACATCTCATAAATTTAAAGTAGCTATGAAATTTCTGTTTCTCTGGGCCAGTCGGGCAGGGGCCTTTTAACAGAGCAGTTTTTATTCCCTTCATTCGGCATCCTCGAAATGTCTGACTGCTCCCTTGTGGGAAGCCCAGGCCTCTGTCTTACCCCTGTGCCCTTGTAAAATAAATTAAGAGAGGATGGGAAAGAGCGAACATGTATGAAGTACCTCTATGCATCGTGCACCATCTCCCACATTCAGAACAGTGCCAGGAAGTAGGGAGGTACCTTTATTGTCTCCCATTCTGCAGAGGAGGCTCTGAGAGACTGATTTGCCCAGAACCCACACACCTGAAGACTGAATGACAGTGACATAGATAAAGTGCCAGGTACAGGGCTTGGCACACAGGAAGTGCTCAATACGTTGAAGCTGTTGTTATGATATTGCTATCACTTAGAAAATGCTCTAATTAATTTTTAAAAATAAGTTGTTGCAAAAATCAAATATTTGGTTATTTTCTGTGACATGTTAGCTGTGACCTTATACCTAGTGCTTCATCCCTCTTACCTTATACTTCAGAAAGGTCTCTGAGCCCAGGGAACCAGGGGCAGGCGCAGGACCCACCATGCGTAGTGCCAGCGTGGTGCTGGGATGTACGAGAGATCTGGGCCCTGTTCACAGCCACATGCTTTGGGGGCCTTGGGCTGGAGGGGAAGGTGCGTGGTCTTTGGAGCTACACAACCAGAGCTGACATCTCAGGCTGCAGCAGCAAGACACGTGTGGCCCTCGCTGAAGTGACCACTTTAAAACTGTCTTTAGATAAGAAAGTGTGGATCTCAGAGGTAACCCTCTCATGGTAGCTGACTTACAGCTGGGCCGGCTTTATTGCCTGAGTACACAACCTCTGGCCTATTCCTGGCCCAAGGTCTCATTTTACTCTGGCCAGGGTTTGGGGGACAGGGAGCAGATTTTATGGAACAAATCCACTCATCCCTCCGTCTTTCCTAATTCACCCAGAACCTCTTGGCTGCAAATCTGGGTTCTTCCGAAGGCACTTCTGCACTCCTGAACCACACAAGGCCCTCCTCCCCACTCAGTTTGCATTTTCCTTAGCAGGGAAGAAGGTGGGGCCTGAATAAGAAATTGATGGGCCTTCCTAGGTGACCCCTCTAGGCTGTCCACCCTCGCTGCGCGTGTGCGTGTTTGCCTGCTCAGGGAGATGGCAAGGACTGGGGCCACCTAGAAGAACCCCCTGGAACCCAGAGGCAAGTTGTCACCCAGCAGAGTTCAGCAGAGCAGCAGGAGCTGCAGCGTGTGTCTGTGTGTGCACCCTTTCAGAAAAAGGCAAGGAGGCCTTTTAGAAGACAGTAAAGAGGCCTCCGCTCCCCGATTCCAATCAGTTCTCTTGGCGGAGGCTGTTACGGTATTTCTATCTCAGCCAGCGGGTTTGTTTCACTCTTTGAAACAGCCCCAGAGCCCCAAAAGATGGGCACAGATGGCCTCTTCCCAGCTCAGCTTAAGGGCCACCCCCCGCCCAACCCCAGCTCTCCAAACGTGGCAGCCTCCCAGCCTGCTTCTGGCGCGGGAAGAATGTGTGGCGCTCCCAGGGATGTTGGCAGCGGCCCCGCTGCTTGGCTTCAAAATCAGAACCATCTGGTGGAGTGAGGGAGGTCAGAATGGTGCCCAGAGAGAGGCAGCGCTCTCCCCGGCACAGCCTCCTGCTGGCTGGGTGACCAGGCACGGGCGGGAGACACCTGGGCGATGAGCTTCCGGGGAAGGAGCAGGAGGGCTGGGTCCCCGGATTCACGTTGTTTCTCTTGCTTTCGTGAATGTGTCTCATAGGGATTTATGGGATTCATTGGTCTGGTCGGGGAGCCAGGAATCGTGGGAGAAAAGGTAAGTGGTGTTGAGGGGAAAAGATAAGCAATTAGAGCCTGTGTTTTGAAATTGTGAAAAGGTGAAGAGGCCCTTTGACCTGGGGATTTCAGACCACCCTCCCCTAGCCTCTCTCCTGACCTGGCATTCTGAGTCTGCCAAGAGCCATTGTTCCCTTTCCTGGCATCCCTTGGGGTTCCGTCCCTGCCCTACTGTCATCAGCCTCAAGCACAGTTAGACTTTTGTGTGACAACCAGCAGATGCATGTGACCTGGGCTCCTCACAGCTGCCTACTGGCCCTGCACAGGGGTCAGCGAGAGCAGGGAGGAAAAGATTCATCTTTACAAAGAGGAAAGATGAGGTTGCCTTGCTAAGCCTCTGTTTTAGATGAGATAACAGAGGCTTAAATAGGGGAGGTGACTTACTCAAGGTCACCCAGATAATAAGCGGCAGTGCTGAGATTTGAACCAGTTCATTGCCAAAGGTTAGCTACACTTGGCTCACTAAGACACTCTGCCTCATGTTGGCTCCCAGCTCCCACCAAGGGCCTTGGAGGCACTTGCCTTCCTTTGTGTGGGTTTATCCGATCCCCAGAGCAGGCTCTCTGGGAGAACCAACATTATTCCCGTTGAATAGATGAAGGAACTGAGGTCCAGAGGGAGGAAGTATCCCCCCCAACTCTGGCCCTGCCTAACTCTCCAAGCTCCTCTTGTGCCACACTCTATCACTCTATGTGGCCCAGACCCTCGGGGCTCTGCCTTCCTCTCCTTCTCCTCCCTCGCTTCCCCCTCCTCCTCCCTCACTTCCCCCTCCTCGTCCTTCCCCTTCTACTCCTCCTTCTTTTACACTTGATCTTAGCCAAAAGGCCAAGAAGCGATACTCCTCCTTCTTTTAAATTCAACTTTTTATCTTGAAATTTTAAATTTAACTTTTTATTTTGAAATAATGACAGATTCACAAGAAGTTGCAAAAAATAGTACCCTTCACCCTGTTTCTTCCAGTGGTAGCATCTTACATAATGATAGCACAACATCAAAGCCAACTCTGGCCTTCTGCTGTTGCTCAAATGTCCCATGTCCCTTCTCACCTACAAACCATGACTGTGCCATTGCCTTGGCCAAATGCATTCTTCCCATTGCCATCTGCCTCCACCCTTTTTGCCCAGATGCTCTTCATTATCCTTCAGCTCTTGGGTCAAGAGGGACTTCCCAAGGGAAGCTTTCCCTGACCAGCTCTGCCCCCAAGTGGGTCAAGTCCTCCAGTGATAACACCTTAGCACCATGACCCCCACCCTCACTGCACTGTGTCTCCTACAACCCTCTGAGTGCCTTGCTCCATGGGAGCAGGCCTGCTCACCATTGTATATTCAGAGTCTCACAGATACTGTCGGACACATAGTAGGTGCTCAATAAATATTTGCCAGCTGGGTGGATACAAGAAACAGAGCCTCATAAAAATAGAGCCAAGATTCGAACCCAGAGCACCTACCTTCTGGCTGGAGCTGTCTGCTAAACTGCCAACTCTGCCCAGTGTGTCTGGATTGGTCGAGAGGGAATGAGTTATGTCTCTGATTCTCTAGCATCTCATCTAGGTTTGGACAGGGAGTGAGGAGAGTGAAAGACATGCCTTCTCTTGCTGTTTCTGCCTCAGCAAGCCTAGCCCAGGGGATGCCAGGCCTAATAAGGACCAACATGATGTGGGCCAGGATCAAAGGGGACAGTGTAATTAGCGCTTCCTTAATCAGGACCATCCTTGGAGGGAAATTCACTGCATGGCCCACTACAGGGGATGCTGAGGCCTTCCAGGGCTTCCAGAGGTCTTGGCTTCCTCTGAGTGAAATCCCAGATCCCCACCTGGGTGATGTGTCCATGAACTAGGCAGGGACCCTCTAGAGACCTTGAGCAAGCCCCTACCTCTCTTTGAGCCTCTGGATGGCCCTCTGCACCTGCCTCCCACAGAGCCACCCCACAGCCATAGCCGTGACCTGCCTGCATTGCTGTCTCCATCACAGGGTGATCGTGGCATGATGGGACCCCCAGGCGTGCCTGGACCCAAGGGGTCGATGGTAAGGAGTAAGTCTGCATCCTCTTGCCCTCTCCTGTTGCAGCCTTGAGTGACAGCTCTGCTCTCCTCCATGAACCGCTTACCCCAGACATTCAGAATGACCAGCTCCCTCTTTGTGCAGGGGTCCTAGCTGTCCTCCTGGCTTTGCACCGGGGCTGAGCCGACCAAGGTGGGACTGAAGGAGGAAGGGGCACCTTCCATAGCTGATTCCTCCTTTGTCTTCTCTCTCTTGGCAGGGTCATCCTGGAATGCCAGGTGGTATGGGGACCCCTGGAGAGCCTGGACCCCAGGTAAGCAAAGCCCTCGTGATCCCTAAGCTCAAACCACTGTCAGATAAGGGTTAGGTGGCTGGGTGTGGTGGCTCACACCTGTAATCTCAGCACTTCGGGAGGCTGATCACTTGAGGCCAGAGTTCAAGACCGGCCTGACGAACATACCGAAACCTTGTCTCTACTAAAAATACAAAAATTTGCTGGGCGTGGTGACATGCGCCTGTAATCCCAGCTACTCAGTAGGCTGAGGCATGAGAATCACTTGAACCCAGGAGGCAGAGGTTGCAGTGAGCCAAGATCGTGCCACTGCACTCCGCCTGGGTGATAGAGCTAGACCCTGTCTCAAAAAAAAGAAAGAAAAAGAAAGAGACAGAGAAAAAGAAAGAGAGAGGAAGAAAGAAAGAAAGAAAGAAAGAAAGAAAGAAAGAAAGAAAGAAAGGGAGGGGGGAGGAAGAAAGAAGGAGGGAGGGGAGGAAGAAAGAGAGGGAGGGGAGGAAGAAAAAGAAAGAAAGAAAGAAGAGAAAAAAGAAAGGAGGGAGGGAGGGTGGGAGGGGAGGAAGGAAGGAAAGGAAAAGAAAAGAAAGGAAGGAAAGAACGAAGGAAGGAAGGAAGAACAGAACAGAAGAGAAGAGGAGAAAAAGAATAAGGTTAGGAGTTCAAGCCTCAGAATCAGACAGACCTGGGTAGAATCCCAGCTACACCACTCTCTGACTGTAATCCTGGGGCAGATCTGACTGTATTCCTGGGGCAGATCATTTAACTTCTCTGAGCCTGAATTTTGCTCATTTGAAAAACAGAAAAAAGAATCATGGTCATGATAGTGTGATCGTGTGGGTTAAATGGAAGTGTGGGGCTAATGTTCATTACAGAACAGTGTTTGTTCCCTGGGAGCATTTTGGTTATTAGCAGCATTATTGCTTTTGTCCATTCACTCATTCACTCCGTAGTTACTGCATGATAAGTGCTTGTGTGCAGTTTCAGGAGCTGGGTGAAGGGGCCCAGTCTCCACTCACTGCAACCTCCACCTCCCGAGTTCAAGAGATTCTCATGTCTCAGCCTCCCTAGTAGCTGGGATCACAAGCGTGTGCCACCACACCCAGCTAATTTTTGTGTTTTTAGTAGAGATGGGGTTTCGGCAGTTCCAGGAGCTGGGGATGTGGCAGCAAGAAAGGCAGAAAGTGGCCCCTTCCTTTGGAGCGTGTAGTCTGGTATGGGGGGCAGGGTAGATAGAACCCAGTAAGTGATGTCTGTTCTGCAAGAAGCAGGCATGAAGATGGGAAATGCTGGACAAAGAGGGCTGAAGGTCCTCAGGGGCCTGGGCTTCTCATGATGACTGAGGAAGCAGGGATATTCCTGAGGCTCTCAAGGCAGAGTGGTGGGAAAGGCTGGGAGAGCTGGGGGAAGGGTGTGGCCAGGAGCACTCAAGTTCAGGAGCCCCTTCTCCTCCCCAGGGGTGATGTGCAGGGGGTGGGGGTGGGCTTGCTCTCATTTGAAGCAGGTAGAACTTGCTTCAGATCCCTCAGTTTCTGCCAATGGAAGATGGAAACTGGGAGAGGGCACTCGCTTCAGCCAAAGCCAGGTCTCAGGGCTGGGAGCCCAGTCCGAGGTGGGCTTGGGGAAGGTGGGGAGGGTGTGGGGGTAGAGGGACCAGCCCAGGCACAGATCTGGAGGCAAGGCTGAGGGGCGATGAGCTCAGGTTGCCCAGGTGTCTCCAAAGTTCAGACCGAGGAGTTCCCTGGGGTCTGATGAGGAAGGGCCCCGAAGCCTTTCATGGTTTGAACCCAAGGGAAGCTCGCATAAACCTGTTCTCTACTGTGATTAGGGAAGCAAGGCCAACTCAGCTTCTACACTTTTTCATGCACCTACTGTGTGCTAGCATAAGCTGCTCCCTGGAGGTACAAAAATGGTAAGAAAGAGATCCAGCTCTTAAGACTCTCACTGTCTAGTGGGGTTGTCAAGTATAAACATTCTCTCTGTCATTAACAGACTTTTATCGAGCACCTACTCTGTGCCAGGCCACACCAGGGGCTGAGGAGGGAGAGGGGTGGACTAGTCCAAGGGTGAGAGGCCTGGATATAGGTGACCGTCACCCAGAGGAGAAGGCATCAGCACCGGGGGACTCTGTCCATCCTCATGATTCTTTGGACAAGTTGGAACGTCCTTGAGGAGCACAATTGGAAATAGAAGCCAGCATTCTGGGCTCCCAGTGACATATTTTTGCCCTGTTCATGAGAAGGAGGAAAAGTCACATCTGGCCCAGGGCTGGAGGAGCTGCAGTGTGGAAGTGGGACTGTTGGGGTAGAAGCAGGGGGTCAGGGAACCAGCATTCTGGTCGGGGGGCTAGCACGGCTGGCCGAGGCACCCAGCTTGGAATGCAAGGGCCCGGCCTCCCTCCCAGTGGTCAGAGATGGAGTGATTGGAGCCCTCAGCATGGGGGGTGCCCAGAGTAGGGCCAAAGCCTGAGTACAAGGATGCTGGGGATACATCATCGAGTTCTACCCCTGGCACCCCTGCACCTCAGCCGTCCTGGGCCTCAGTCTCAGCATCTGTCTAGTGGGAGGAGGAAATCCAGGAAAGGAGTCACTGGGACACAATGGAAGGCCAGTGGGAGATGGGGAAAGAGTGGGGATATTCAGGCCAATGCAGAGAAGAAGGTGCAGGCCTCCTCTGAATCCCTTGCCTCCCTGGCTCCACTAGCCTCCCCACCCCGCCCCATCTCCTCAGTGCTTCCCCCTGTTCAGTGGGTTGGCTCAGGCTTGGTGAAATCAGACGGTCACTTGGTGCTGTTTCTGATCCCAAGATTGCCATGGTCCCCCACTGCTACGGTACGGGGCTGGTCCCTTGGATCTCTTGGGGTTCCTCCTGGCCAGCAACACTGGGGAAGCCGGCTAGCACAGAGGCCCAGAAAACCACCTTCAGAATCAGATACATGGGGGTGAAATTCTGGCTCCCTGACTTGCCAGCTGCGGGATTGTTGGCAACATTCATAGCTTCTCTGACCCTCAGTTTCCCCATCTGTAAGTCAGCATGATGCCACCTGCAGTATGAGATTGTCATGAGAAATGGTGCAGTGCATGATGTGGTGTCTCACAACCCTCCTGCATAAATGTGTGCTTAATGAATGGTGATAACTATTTGTTAGAGATGATAATTGCCACTATTATAAGTAAGACTACTACCATTAAAAGTGACATTTCTGGTGATATTGTTCACATCTGATTGGCATTTTCCCACTTTATCAATCACTTTCACCTCCATGTTGTCCGATAGCACATTGAGATCCGTCAAGATTATTATCCCCAGGCCAGGTGTGATGGCTCACGCCTGTAATCCCAGCATTTTGGGAGGCCGAGGCTGGTGGATCACGAGGTCAGGAGATCAAGACCATTCTGGCTGACACGGTGAAACCCCGTCTCTACTAAAAAACAGAAAAAATTAGCCGGGCATGGCGGCGGGCACCTGTAGTCCCAGCTACTCAGGAGGCTGAGGCAGGAGAATGGTGTGAACCCGGGAGGTGGAGCTTGCAGTGAGTCGAGATTGCGCCACTGCACTCCAGCCTGGGCGACAGAGCAAGACTCCATCTCAAAAAAAAAAAAAAAAAGATTATTATCCCCATTATTGGGGGTGGGAGTGAGGCCCTGGGACCTGCCTAGGGTCACCCAGTGACCAGAGTTGGGTCTAGCATTCAATTCTGACCTCCTCCTGCCTTGCGAGAGCAGACAGCTGCCTTTTCCTGAGGACTTTGTCGCTTCACCTTCTAGAAACTCTAGGAGGTAAGGACTCTTCTATCCCCATTTTATAGATGACAAAACTGAGGCCCAGTGAGTTGAAGTAACATGCCTAAGATGGCACAATTAGTAAGTGGCCGAACTGGCATGTGAGCCCAGGTTCTCCAGTGCTACAGCCTGCTCTTTTCAGCTCTCTATGCCTTGATGTAGAGACTTGGCTCCCGAAATTTCCCAGTGGTGCATTGCATGCCTTCTGAGCTCTGAGATCACTCTATAAAATGGCCCATTCTCACCCAGTCTGTGTTCTCCACCATCCGGGAGTCAGAACTGCCTTTTATGGGGCCTTTATGGGGCCAAGCCCGGGTCCACACCCTGCTTGCTCTGCTGACGAAGGGTCAGCCTGGGACCCAGCCCCTCACATCAGCCCCTCCACAGCTGCTGTCGGAGGGTCTGCCGGGTGATAGCAGCTGGGTTAACACCCCTCGAAGCCATGGGGAGAGGGAAATGGGAAAGTCAAGAGTTCGTTCTGAGGCACCAAATGGGGCTGGGCCTCTCCCTGGTATTCAGAGGAGGGATGAGACTGGCTCTGCCTTGCAAAAGGAGCACGCCCAGTCTGAGAATTGCTGCAGGAGCTGGGAGGCTCCTGGAGTTGGCAGAGGGTCCTGGCTGGCCGGTGGATGAAGTTGCTGCTTGAGGTCTCTCAAGCTGGGCCTTGAGAGTGGGTGGGGGCGGGGGAGACATTAGGCAGAGGGGTGGCCTGCTTCCCATCTTCTCCTGCATTCCCTCCCTTCCCACCCCCTGCCCTCTTCAGTTCATGTGCTCCTTGTTCATTCAACAGATTCCTGAGTGTCTGTCCTGCACCTGTGCCAGGCCAGGTGCTGAGAATTCCAAGAACTAAACTGGCCCTCTCACCCTGTCTCTCTTGCTCCTCTTGTCATCTGTTCATCAAAACCAAGATGGCTGCCCATTTGCCCAGGGCTGGGCCTTGCTCCCTTCTCATGCCACCCCACCCACTTCTCTGCCTCTGCCTCCCCACTCCTTCTCTCCTTCTTGATCCTCTCCCACGCTGCCCCCTCTGCCTCCCAAGCTCACCCCAGGCCTGTGTTCTCAGTTCTTCCTCCTCCTCCTCTTTTCCCTGAGAGAAAATATTCAGGAAAATATTGGGTGTCAGGGTGGAGGTGAGGGACAGAACTTGGGTCACCAGATTCTCCTTTCTGGTGGGGGAGAGAAAGGGAGATGAGGATTTGAGGAGACCTTTTGTCATACATGTCATTGTGGTCTGGATGCAGTGGCTCACACCTGTAATCCCAGCAATTTGGGAGGCTGAGGCAGGAGGATCACTTGAGCCTAGGAGTTTGAGCTCAGGCTGGGCAACATAGTGAGACCCTGTCTCCATAAAAATAAGAAAATTAGCTGGGCATGATGGTGCATGCCTGCAATCCTAGCTACTCAGGAGGCTGAGGCGGGGGGATCACTTGAGCCCCGGAGCTCAAGGCTGCACTGCACTCCAGCCCAGGCCACAGAGCGAGATCCTCTCTCAATAAATACGTAAATGAATGAATGAATGGCATCGTATCTTCTCATTGTTGATTTTGAGGAAAGGGGGAAGAAAATGTCATGCAGGGAGCCTTTTCCCCACTCCCTAGACTCCCAGGAAAGGTTGAGGCCCATCCCCCTATAGCCCAGGGCATTGGCTGTGTTCGAGGCTGTGGCTCGCCTGCTGCTTTCCCCAATGAGCCAGGTGCCCAGTCCTTCCATGTGGACGCTGCTGGGGCCCTGGCAGCTTCTGAACATGCCCATCTGAGGGCTGCAGGCCTTCAAGCTTTGCCCCACACTCCCAGTCCCCCGTGTTGCTCTCACTTCCTAAAAAGGGGCCTCTCCAAATTTCTTCTCTTCCCAGGGTCCTCCAGGATCTCGAGGCCCACCAGGCATGAGGGGAGCAAAGGGACGTCGGGTAAGTCGAGCCCAGCTCCTGGGGGCTGATGCTGGTGGGAGGGGGCACACTTGAACAAGGCCATCTGCCAGAGACTGCCCAGTCTCTGCCCCCGGCCCAGCTCTGGGATCTGTGACTTTCATAGCACGAGGTAAGGTTCCAGGCTCACCCTGGACCTGGCTCTAGGGGTGGGACCCCACCCCTCTTTCCAACTCATTTCTCAGCCTTGCTATCCACTAGGCACAGTTGGGCTCTCTGGTACCAGTTCTTTGTTCATTCATTTATTCAACCAGCACCTATTTAGCACCTACTGTCTGGCAGACACTGTTGGAGGCTCTGCAGGTATTGTGGTGAACAGGACAGACATGACCCCTGCCTGCCCTTGTGAGCCAGTCAACAAATGAATCAAACCACTTGGCAGACGCAGGTGATAAAATACAGGGTCATCAGCACATGGACTGAGGAAGTATTAGCAGCCTGGAAGCCCAGAGGAGGACCCCACCTGGGCAGGGTACTAAGGAAGGACTTTAGGAGAGGGCAGTGCTTGAGCTGATGCCAGTTTCCTGGCAGGGGACTGGCAGGGGAAAACCTAAAGGTGATACAGGAGGTGGATGCTTAGGGATCCTCAGGGTCAACAGAGGGACGAGGGAGAGGGATGGGGCCAGGACTTAGCAGGCACCAAGCGAGGCAGGGCCTCAAAACCCACAGCTATACTCCAAGGGCATTGGGAGGCTGCAGGGGGTTTTTTTTTTTTTTTGAGACGGAGTCTTGCTCTGTCACCCAGGCTGGAGTGTAGTGGCGCAATCTCGGCTCACTGCAAGCTCCGCCTCCCGGGTTCACGCCATTCTCCTGCCTCAGCCTCTCCGAGTAGCTGGGACTACAGGCGCCCGCCACCACGCCCGGCTAATTTTTTCTATTTTTAGTAGAGACGGGGTTTCACTGTGGTCTCGATCCCCTGACCTCGTGATCCGCCCGCCTCGGCCTCCCAAAGTGCTGGGATTACAAGCGTGAGCCACCGTGCCCGGCCTGCAGGGGGTTTTAAACAGGGCTGCCCTGAGCACGGTCACTGGGAGTAATCACCAGCACTTACTCTATGCCACACACTGTCTGTCACACACATTAACTCATTTAATCCTCAACACTACCCTGTCATGTAGGTGCTATTCTCATTCCCATTTTATTATTATTTTATTATTGGATTACTTAACCTTTCTCCCAGAAAACCTTTGATTCCTGGGATAAACCAGGTGCTATGTGATTCAGCCCAAGCCCTGAACACCTCTGAGCCTCCACTCCACTCCCAGAGAGGCACAGAGAGGTTGAGTCACTTACCTCAAGTTGCACAGCTAAAAAGTGGCAGAGCTGGGATTTGAACCCAGGGAATCTGGCTCATTTGCATACTGAATTCAGCCTTATTTTCAATCACACAGGGAGGGTTGACCGGATGGTCTGCCACCAATAGGTATGCAGGCGTGGGGCTGTGCAGCCTTATTGTAAAGAGAAAGTGAGATGGTGCAGGTGGTGCCGGCAGCCCAGGCCTGATATCCAAGCTCCATATGGGGGATCTGTGATTATTATTCTCCTGTTGGCTGGATTTCAAGTGGTTTTACAATTTCCCCCAAACCAGATGGCCTGAGCAGCCGGCCTGGAAGAGGGAAGATTAAAAGGCATTCCTGTGGCCCGGCAGGGTCCCTCTGGTGCCCATGTCCTCTGGGTCTCTTCAAACGGGCCTTGGCCCAAGGGCTGCCAGGCTCCATCCAGATCCTCTGTACCTCCCCTCCTGCCCCAGGAAGCTGGATTCCCTGGAGGGTGAGCTGCATGGGCCCAGGCCCCCTGCCCTGCCTCAGGCATGAGGCTCAGGCCCCCTGCCCTGCCTCAGGCATGAGGCTCAGGCCCCCTTCAACTCACTGGGCTCCCTTCAACCATCTCCACCACCCCTTCCCAGCAGTGGCTTGAAGAATGTATTCCTGCTTAAGGAAACGCAGGCTTCCAACCACGTCAAAGTCTCCTGGCCTGGGAGGGGAGCATCAGGAACACGAGCCCCTCTCCCCACTGGGTTTGTCAGGAACGCACAACCTATGAGATTGGCCCCCTGGGTCTCCTGCCGAACAGGCTGCCCTTCGCCACCTCCTAGAGGAGGTGACTGAAGGTGGGGAACCTACAAAGGCACCCACCGTGCCTGTGAAAGAGCTTGATTCTGGGCAAGTCCTGATCAGCTCCTGGTTTGCCCTGTGCCCTTAGCAAGGCCTTGTGGCGCTCTGTGCCTCAGTTTCCCCATATGTGCCATGGGGAATGGGCCTGGAGGTCTGCAAGGCCTTGCCTGCTTTCCTGCCTATGTGTAGGACGGGCGCTGCTGCCCACCCCACAGCCCACCTGAGGAAGAATGAGCACTGAGAGTTCATGGCCAGGGGCAAGAGAGGCTGTCGTGCTCTGTTCTTGGTGAGGATGCTGATAGAACCTGGGCCCACCAGCCCCAGTGAAAAGAATGAGGACTCTGGGGTCAGATGGGCCTATGGCAAGTCTCAGCACCCCCGGTTCCCAGCTGTGGAACCCCAGGCCGGGTTCTTAACCTCTCAGAGCCTTTCTCCCACCTGCTCAGGTGAGAGACTTTAATTCCTCCTTCCGAGGGGGTCGTAAGGACCCCAAGATTGCAGTGCCTCGGGCCTACTCTTCCCCTGCCTGTGGGTGTTAGAGCTTAGCTGACCTTGCCTGAATCCAGGCTCTTCCTCTTGGGTCTTGGACCTTGGGCCACTGATTTCCCCTCCCTGAGCCTTCACTTCTCCCTCCGTAAAATGGGTCAGCAACAGACGAAGCTGGTGGGCTGGCTGTGGTGACTCAGTCACTTCCTGAGCACCTTGAACCTGCTGCAGGGCGGCGGCAGCATGTGATGGTGTGTGCTCATTCCCGCTTGTTCATCGGCCCCTTTTTCACAAGAGCTGTGGTTGGCCAGATTTTCTGTCCCAGGCAGGAGCTCCTCCCCACCAAGCCTGACCCCAGGCCTGGCTGGAGGGCAGTCCCCAGCGTGCCTGCAGACATCTTCCTCGGGGTGCAGATACAAGAGAGCAGACATGTGGCTCTGATAGCAACCCAGGCTTCCCTCCAGCAGGCGGGGCGGGGGTGGGCCTGCCCGGGTTCATTTAGGGAAGGAGGCGGCAGGACTGGGGGACCTGCAGGATGGACTGTTGAGTAGCCCAGAGCAAGGGTTGGAGTGTGCGGCTGCTCTCGCCCTCTCTCTGCCCTGTGGAGCTGGGGAGACAGGGTGGCTGGTGGCCCCACTACTGCCTCCTCCTCTCTCTTAAGCCAAGCCAGCTTCTCCTGGGCTGTCTGGTGCTCTGCTGGGATAGTGAGTTCTCTCAGATAAGAAGGGTTTTAGACATTGTCTTCTCCAACACGAGGCCCCAGTGTGCAGCCTTCCTGGCAGGATCCTCTGGGCCCTGACCTGTATACCCCCGGTGATGGGGAGGTCACTCCCTTTCTGAAAAACAGTGACAGGTAGTGGTGAAAAAAATGGAGGTCCAGCTGACTTGGTCTCAAATTCTGGCTCCTCCACTTCCTAGCTGTGTGACCATAGGCAAGTTCACCATCATCCTGAGCCTGTTTCTTTCCTTGCAAAAGGAGGATAACAGCTTTCACTGCTTCTGCGGTGGCTGCTACTGCTCTATTATTATTTAATGACTTAACCTTTCTCCCAGAAAGCCTTTGATTCCTGGGATAAACAAGGTGCTATGGGATTCAGGCCAAGCCCTCAACACCTCTGAGCCTCCACTCCCCTCCCAGAGCTATCCCTTTCCAGGGAGGTGTATGTCTCAGCGAGAGATAGAGCCCAGAGCCAGAGATCATCCCTCAGGAGGGCTCAGTTATCTGCCATCAGCTCAGCCCCTGTCCCAGCTCCCATGACCTGACACGGCCCCACCCCATGTAGCTCCAGCTCCGCCAGGCCTGTGCCCATGAATCACGGGTGTTAAGCCTAATGACATGGTGTGACAGTGTCCATGTGAGCCTGAGACTGAGGCCCGGAGAAGAGATGGGGCTTTTCTGGGTCACACAGCAAACCAGCAACAGGCTAGGGCTGGCACCTGAGCCCCGTAACGCCCACTAGAGATGGCTTGTTTAGGAGTTCATCAAACCGCAGCTTCAATCTGTGAAAACTCTCAACTGGTTTTGCACAGCATAGTGTGAACTGCCTGAGGAAGGGACTGAGCCCAGATTCCCCAAGCCACTCCTGTGTCCCTGCCTCTGGGGAGCTTGCCCCCTCCCCAGCAGAGTCTGGCAGGGATGGAACTAGCCATTCTTCAGCACTTTCTGCGTGCCAGGCACTGAGCTGCCTGTGAGCATCGCCTCCTGTCTTGTGGGAGAGATTTCTTGTGCCCATTTCAGAAAAAAGAAACTGAGTCTCAGTGAGGAGCAGTCACTCGTCCCCAGACACAGTTCCTGAGCAGCCCAGTGCCTAGGGCTGGATGCCACAATGGGCCCCAGGCCCTGGGCTTGGGGATGCTGAGAACAGCATCTCCCGGCTGAGTCCTGGCCTTGCCTGGTGGCTCCCTGTTCCAGGATTATTTGATCAGTGGGGTGCTCTTTAAGGCTGCAGTGTGGGATTGAAGCATAGGGAGCTCCAGGCAGCTGAGAAGTGGAATTTTCACTTTGTTGGCCCAATTATTCATTGAAAATTTCCTTGTTCAATTTTTTTTTCTTTTTTTGAGATGGAGTCTCACTCTGTCACCCCGGCTGGAGTGCAATGGCACGAGCTCAGCTCACTGCAAGCTCCGCCTCCTGGGTTCAAGCAATTCTCCTACTTCAGCCTCCTGAGTAGCTGGGACTACAGGCGCACACCACCACGCCCGGCTAATTTTTGTATTTTTAGTAGAGATAGGATTTCACCATGTTGGTCAGGCTGGTCTCGAACTCCTGACCTCATGATCTGCCCACCTCAGCCTCCCAAAGTGCTGGGATTACAGGCGTGAGCCACTGTGCCCAGCCTTCCTTGTTTGATTTTTAAATGATTTTTCTTCATTTAGTTTTCTCATTCCTCATCCTCCCCGACCTAGACACTTCCCCAGTTCCTTTTATCTGGGGAAGTATTGCGGGCTGGTCCCCTGGGCTCCCGGGCCAGGATGGGCTGGCCTCCTCCACAGGACACTCCTGTCCTCCCAACATAGACCGCTTGAGACCCCCTAGAGAACACAGCCTGCTCTGTTTTTCACGGGTCTTTTCCAGGAGACCCCAGCTCATCTGCGTCTCTGTGGGAGCGCCCCTGGAGGGGACACATGTGGGGCAGTGCGTGGAGCCCACATGGGGGATGAGAGCGGCTAATGTGTTAGGGACCTTAGCTAAGTCACTTCCCTTGGCTGGGCCTCAGTATTTCCATCTGTGCAGTGGGGATAGGGGGTGGACTCTACCTGCCCCGGGGTCTCCCAGCAATCGAGGACCAAGACTCCTGTGTCAGGGATCAGGCCTGAACACAGGGCTCCAGGGAGCAGCAGCCTGACTCACCCCCTTGTGCACAATCCTGCCCTGTTCCTGCCCCTGCCTCATGGCAGGTCTTCCTCTGTGAGCTGGGCTGCATTCGTTGTACGTCTGGCTAGAGATGGGGCTGCTCCACACATCTGGGAAGGACATGCAGGTTCTTCCCAGGTCCTGCTCTGTCAGTTTCCCCGAAGGGCTGTGGCCCACACACCTGCTTCTGCCCCGTGTGTGCTCTGGGAAGGGCACATGACAGCAGAGTCTGAAGAGTTGGCTGTGTGAACATGGCCACGTGTAACTCAATTGCGGCCCTCAGTCTCCACGTCTGTGAAATGGATTGGCTGGGTGACCCCCAAGGTCTCTCTGAACAGGGCCGTTAGTGCCCCAGCTCCCTTCTGGAAGCGTCAGCCTCTAGCTGAGTCTACTCATGCTGCGGCCTCTGCAGAGCTGTCTTGAAGGCACTGCACGAGGGTGACCACCTCAGTGGGGAGTGTGTGGGAAGTGGGAGGAGGAGGGGGCCGGGGCTTGCACAGGGGAAGGCCCCAGGCTCGGAGCAGCCCCGCCCTCCTGGTTCTCGGCCCGAGGGAGACCCCTGCTGTCCGGTGTGCTAGTCCCTTTTTCCTATTCCAGGGCCCCCGAGGACCGGACGGACCAGCTGGGGAGCAAGGGTCCAGGGGCCTGAAGGTACCGACCCCTAGGGCCTGCCCTTCTTCACTCCTCCGACACTGGGTCAGGAATCATGAACAAGGCTCACACCTCCTCAGAATGATGCCCCTTAGGGACAACAAAGGGAGCCCCGTGGAGGCTGCAGGGCTCTTTCTGAGAGCTCAGCCCTTCCACTCCTCCTGACCCCTCACCGCAAGCCCAATAAAGAGAAAGCAAGAAAGGAGGAGGGAGATCATACACGTCCTCAGACCCTTTCCCCGGACCCCAAACCCTACCAGGCCCCTGACAGCCGAGACTGCTTCTGGCAGCCCCATCCCTAGGAAGGGGTCCTTGGTTCTCCACTTGGAGCAGCTGGTGACAGTGGCGAGCCACTCCCCTTGTCAGGCCTTAGTTTTCCCATCTGCACCATGGAGAGGGGGCAGACTCCATGGCCTCAAACGGGTTCCTTTTATCTCCCATGTGGAGGGGTCCCTTTTTGGGGAACGGTCCTCCCAAGCACCCTCTCCCACCTTCACGTGCTCTGCTTCCCACAGGGCCCCCCAGGACCCCAGGGCAGACCGGGCCAGCCTGGACAGCAGGTATGTCAGGCCAAGGCCAAGCAGGCCAGCCGCAGGCCCCCTCCCTGCTCCCTGCTTTGTGATCTGAGCCGGTAATGACCCCCACATGTGCTTCCAGGGTGTGGTTGGTGAGCGAGGTCACTTGGGCTCTCGAGGCTTTCCTGTAAGTAGCACCAGTTCTTGAAATTCTCTACATGGGGCTTTTGGTCAGGGGGTGGGGTGTGGATAATAACCACTTTTACCAAGTTCCTGTCCTTTTGTGGAAACCCCGAAGGTTCTGGTTGCCACCCGCCCTGCACTGAAGCCCCTCCAGCACATCCCCACTTCTCTAGGTCTCAGCCTTCCCATCTGTCACCCGGTGTGGGAGGAGGGGACCCAAATACACTAGGATGGCTTGCTTGAAGTCAAGGCAGGGCAGAGAAGGCCATGGAGGGCCTAAGGTCACCTTTGCTTTGTCTCTGCAGGGCATCCCAGGTCCCTCAGGCCCCCCAGGCACCAAGGGCCTCCCAGGAGAACCGGTAAGAGCCCTTCCCTTCCCTCTTCTGCCTCTTTGCTGCTGGCACCTGGGGGTGTGGGCCAGGTGGTCAGATAAGGAGAAGGGTTGGAAAGGGACCATGCCTGGCCTCTGACCCCCCGTGGGCCAGGCCTTGGGGTTTGTGGCCAGCCCTAAGCCAAGAGCTCTGAGTTTGAGGCTCAGCTCACTTGGCTTCCGGCCTATTTGCTGGCCAGGAAAATGGGGGTGATTGTCTCTGCCTTGCCATTCTGTTATGAACATGAAATGTGAAAATGTATAGGTAGTGCTTGGCACAGTGAAAGGCAGGAGGGAGGGAGGGAAGAGAAGAGTAAATGAAAAAGCTGACCAGGAACTGCAAACGAACAAGCTGACCAGGAACTGCAGAGTCCAGCATGGCTGGAGTGGAAAGTGGGACCTCAGAAAGGGCAGGAGGAGGCAGCAGGCGCCAGTCACCCAAGGCCACGGGGACGCTGTGCTTTTTGTCCCAAGGGCAACAGGGAACCATGGAAGGGCTTGAAGCAGAAAGGGCGATCAGCTTGCCTTCCAGAAGATGTCCCTGGAAGGACAGGTGTGGGGGGACAGTCCAGGAGCCCCATGAGGAAGCTGGAGAGTGGTGCTACAAGAGGTGGCAGGGAGAGGACAGAATCTCCAGGGGGTAGAAGGATGACTCCTGCACAGGGCAGGGGAGGACAGGAGGCTCCCGTCCTCAAGGCCGCTGCTGCATTCCCACATCTTGAGGCCCAAGGAGTCACCCTTTTGAACGGTGGGTTGGCTGGGGGTGGGGGTTTCCAGACATGGATCTGAGGTGGAAGAGCATTCCAGGCAGGGGCAACAGATGAGCAAGACTCAAGAGCTAGGAGGTTTCTGATCAGGGAGGGCCCCCTGGGCTTTAGGTGGGTGGATAGGAGAGTGTGCTGCTGTGTTGGAGGGAGTATGACAGATACCAGTGGTGAAGAGGGGCTGCAGACACCAGGACCCTCGGTGTGGCTGGGGCAGACTAGGGGTGTGCTTCAGAGTCCCCGGTTCTGGGGGTCAGCTCCCTCACTCACCCCTCCAGATCCCAAAGAGGGCCCAGGCTGGCTTCTCCCAACTGTCTGTGTGTGTCTGTCTTCCAGGGCCCTCAAGGACCCCAGGGGCCAATTGGGCCTCCAGGAGAGATGGGACCCAAGGTGAGTGTGAGAGACCCTTATTGGTCCCATGATGCTGCTGGGGATGTATCAGCCCTTCCCTTCCCTCCTCCCCAGGAGCCTCTTTCTGCCGTTCCCTGTCCTGGCCCAGGGAGATGGTCATGTACCATGTAGTTCAGAGAAGGGTGGACACCCTGGCAGAGAGGGTAGACCCATCCTGGTGGCATAGGTTGAGGAGCTGGGCTCCTAGTCCAGGGGCATTGGGTGGGACGCAGAGGTGCCAGGACCCTTGTGGGGGTTGGCATTGCCTCTTTGGGCATCACTGGAAGCATGGATGCTTCCCAACCTTGACCTTGCTGGGACTTTGCCCCAGCAGAGGTTTGACTGTCAATCCAGCCCCCAAGGGTCATGCAGCAAGGAACTTGTAAGGATCCTCGGACACCCCTGCCTTATCCGGAGGGAAAAACCAAGCCCCAGGGTTTATGCAAGGGCTGCAGCCATGCCCACGGTGATAACTCAGGGCTGCTTCCCACCCGCCTCATGCTGGCTCAGCTTTAGAGAGAAGGGTTAGAATCACTTGGCCCTAAACACAGCATCCAATGGCTTCCTCCCCCGTCTTTTTGTGAATCATGAAATTTTCTTCCCTCTGCTTGCCGAAGGGCTCCTAGTGTGGTAAACCACACTTGTGGGGCGGGAGAAGGCTCTAGAAGCCTCTGGGTAGTCCCGAAGCTCAGCCAGCCTGGGCCCACCCCCAACCCCCTAGTTCCAGCTCCAGGCTCCAAGAAGCTACAGGCTGCTCCCACTTCTGCATCTCTTGTGCTGTGTGACCCTGGCCGTGTCTCTTGCCCTCTCAGAGCCTCAGTTACCCCCTTGCTTACAACCAGGGGGCAGCTCTTGCTCTAGGAGGGACCAATGGCATTTTCTTTCAGGGGCCGCCGGGTGCAGTGGGAGAACCGGGCCTTCCTGGGGAAGCCGGGATGAAGGTGAGGTGGGATGAAAGAAAAGAAAAATGACTTGTTGAAACCAGCTCCCAGATGGCGGCCACATCCTCTCCATGGAAGAGAAATGGGCCTTTCTTGTGGCTGGGATAATGGGTTCTCTGTGCTCCTCCTGGCTGGGGAGTGGGGCCTGGTTAGGGCCAGAGTGGAGTGTGGAGCCCCCACCAGTGCCCTCTGCCAGGCAATGTTTTTTCGGGCACCTGCCCCTGCCTCCACGCTGGGGTGGCTGTACCTCCTGGCCTCATGCGATACCATCTGCAGTTCGGTGCCAGTGCCCCTCATTACCTGCTGAGAAACAGGTGCCCATTGATACATGGACCCTGAGGAGAGCCCCCTCCCCATTCTGCTGTTGGAAGAAGATGCTGTTCCCCTTGGAGGCCCCAGAGCTGATGAGCGATGCTGGCTAGCCCATGGACATTGTTGAGGCAGGGCCCGGGGAGCCCGCAGAGGGGCTGTGAGACTTGAGTCCAGTCACCCCCTTCCATGCCTAAGTCTCCCCATCATTCAAACTCCCTGGGGCTGTCAGGCTTGGCCTAGTCCCAAAATCCTTTGCTCAAACACCAATGAAGAAAACCACCCCACGTAGAAAACTGATAGAAGTGGGATTGTTTCCACTGGAGCAGGGCTGGGGGCTCAGAGCTCTGCCCTCCTCCTGTGCCCCTAGACACCAACAGGGAGCATAGCTTGAAAATTCTCCAATGAGAAAGACCCTTTTAGGGCCTTTATGCAGGGGGCAGGTGACATTTATTCCGGCTCATTTAGGGCTTCCTCATTGTTTGGGTTTCTCTTCAAGTCTCTCAAGGAAGAATAAAGTCACATAGTTGCCATTGCTGCATCCAAGGCTCCTGGAACCAGACTGCCCGGGTTCGGATCCTGAATCTGTCACTGACTAGTCTCGCGAGAGCTTGGGACTCCTTACTGAACTCCCCCAATGCCTCTGATGCTTCACCTCTAAAAGAATACCTTTCCTTGCAGAGCTGTCTTGAAAGTCAAATATGTTAATATAAAAACTGATGTCCTCAGCCTGGGCAATGTAGCGAGACCCCATCTCTACAAAAAATTTAAAAATCTGCCAGGCATGGTGGCGCATGCCTGTGGCCGTAGCTACTGGAGAGGCTGAGGTGGGAGGATCGCCTGAGCCTGGGAGATCAAGGCTGCAGTGAGCTGTGATTACCCCACTGCATCCCAGTCTGGGCGACAGAATGAGACCTTCTTTCAAAAAACAAAACAAAACAAAAGTCCTTAGAACAGTACAGAACAGTACAGTTAGTTATTAATAGGATGATTGTGGTGGTGTTGGTGCTAATGGTCCTCCTGTCCTGGTGTGGGAGAAGAAGTCCGTGGACAAGGCTTACTTGGAACAGGAGCTCTGGTTGGTGTTTTACGATTTCTCTGTGGTCCCTGGGAAGAAGGACCTTCCCCAGCTCCTCCTCCCACACCCCAAAGTCAGAGCTGGTGGAAACAGGAAGGGGTGGCGAGAGCTGGGGCTGGCCCTACCCACCCTCATGGACTTTTGTTCCGCTTCTCCTAGGGTGACCTTGGACCCCTGGGCACCCCTGGGGAGCAGGGCCTCATTGGGCAACGGGTAAGTTGAAGCAATTTATTCTTCCTGAAAGCCCCCAGGGTGTGTGGGTGCAGCGGGGGAAGAGACCGGCTTTTCTCAATCTCCCTAAGCCTCAGTTACAGAAATAGACTATGAACGTCTACAGCCTCGCCCAGTGTCTCTTGGTAGGCCAGCATTTCCACAGTGTAGAGAAAGGCATTTTGTGGTCTGTAGTCCCAGCTACTCGGGGGGCTGAGGCAGGAGAATCGCTTGAACCCGGGAGTTGGAGGTTGTGGTGAGCCAAGATCATGCCACTGCACTCCAGCCTGGGAGATAGAAGAAGACTCCATCTCAAAAAAAAAAAAGAAGAAGAAGAAGAAGGATGCTGAGGTTCAGTCGAGTCTCGGCAGGAAAGAGAATGATGAGCACGCATCCTGTGCCCACTGTGTGTCGGGCACTTTTCTCGAGGCACAGGGAGCACAGCAGTGAGTAACAGAGACCTGTCTCTGGAGCTTGCATTCCAGCGGGTTGATAAGTGATACCTGCCATGGGTACAAGAGGAGCACAGACCACCCAACTGGCACATCGTTGCCATCCTGCACCTGACGGCCCCTGAGGCCCTTTCCAGCTCAGACTCTGAACGGCGATGAATTCTAAAAGCAGAGAGAGACCCAAACTTAAATTGATGGCCATTTCAAGAACTGTTGTCCAGGGGCATCTCTGGAGCTGGAAGGGCAAGCGTGGTTGAGGGTCAGCCAGGGACTCTGTTCTTGCTGTCATTCCCGAGCTTGCTGGGAAGAAAAGTCAAAAGACTGGCTTCCCTTTCCTCATCTGAGGAGTGGGATGCCACCAAGCAGTTCCATGCAGGCTTACTCCAGCTCCAGTAACAGTATCTCACATGGCTGCCAGGTGTGGGGCGCTTACGCCGTACCTTACAGCAACCCTTGAAGAAGGTGGTGTCAGCCCCATTTTTCAGATGAAAGAACAGATGCCCATGAGACCTAAGTAGTTTGCTTGTGGTCAAACAGCCAGTGAATGAGAAACCAAGACGTAGCATTGACATCTGGCTGATGTCAAAGCCTGTCTTTAACTACTAGGCCACTCCGCAGCCCAGCCAACCAGCCTAGAGATGATGTTCAGGACAAATCCATGACAAGCACCTTCTAAATTCGTGACCTCATGTAGCCCTCACCCACATCACCCTGCAGAGGGAGCTGTCGGTAGCTTGGGGGTCTGCTTCCCCTTTCTGGAGAGCCGAGGGTGGGCACCTCAACCTTCCTGTTCATTTGCTAACTCAGCCCCTGGCTACCATGCACCCACTGTGTGCCAGGGCCCCCAGGGTCCTACTGCCTGGAGATCCATGGGTCAGGGTCCTGCCCCAGGGAGGGGGAAGAAAGGAAAAGCACACCGGGGCCTCCTCCCCAGTAACATCTCCTCTTTCTCAATCACCTTTTCCAGGGAGAGCCAGGCCTCGAGGGTGACAGTGGCCCCATGGGACCTGATGGGCTGAAGGTAAGTGCCCTTTTAGGGCAGGGCCTGGGGACCCTGGCAGGGCATTGCTTTCCCATCCAAGACCTAAGTCTCCTCCCAGAAACACTGTGTTCCCATAGGGATCTGAGATGAGAGCTCCAGCTCCCACTGACAGCAGGGTGGGGAAGCGTCAGCAGTGTCCAGCAGCCACCTCCCACCCTGCCCTCTGCACTACCTGCTCAGGTGGGACTAGGGCCATCACCACCTTCCAGTCTTTCCTGCTACCCTTCTTAAAATATCAGCTTCTCTAGGCTAAGGGTGATTCCTGAGCACTGGCACTACGCCAGGCCCAGAGCCAGGGTCTTCGGTCTCTGTTATGTTCCAAATATCCTAGAAGGTCAGGAAAATAATGATTACCACCAATGACTTATAAGCCACAATTTAGGGAGGACGAGTCACACACATACCAGGTACAATGCTAAGCCCTTTACCAGCTGGATCCATAGGACAACGGAAGTTCTGTCTTTAGAGGAGGAAACTGAGACTCAGAGCGGTGAAGGAACTTGCCCAAGGACACACCGCTAGCAACTGGCCATCCAGGACCCAAATCTGGGCCCGTTTGGCTCCAAAGCCTCTGTTCGCTCTGCTGTGCCATGCATCCATTCTAAAGGCGAAAAGGCTGAGGCTCAGAGGAAGGCATAGATATATTCAGGACCTATGGCTGTGAGTGAGGATCCAAAATTCAAACCCACGTCTCACAGGTGCCAAAGCCTGCTGGCCCAACTCGACCCTGCTGCTCCCTGAGAGCCTCCTGTCAGCCACAAATGTCAGGACTCTGAAGAGGCACCTTAGCTCACCTGAATTGCAGGTGGGCAGGTGGGCACTGTCCTCTGACTCTCCAGACCCATCTCCAGCCAGGCCAGTCCCTGGCCTCCGTCTTGGGCCCCACTCTGACCCCACAGGTGGGCTTTCCCCGAGGCTGGCTGGTCACCCTGTGCAAGTCAGCTCCCCAGCCCAGGGTCCTGAGGGCCATGTATCCCCTCTCACCCACCTACTCTCCAGGTGACCTCAGAGAAGCAGACCCCTTCTCTGAACCTCAGTTTCCCCATCCACAGGCTTCTGCCCATCCTCATTACCCCCCTCCCCACAGTCTCCCAGGGTGCCTTGGTGACCAGCCCCTGCTGACTCCTCACGTTTTCTTGCAAGAGCAAGAGCGCCCCCTGTCTATCATCTGCCTGCCTTGTCACCCCCAACCCTGCTGCATCCAAGGGTACAGCCGAGTCCCAAGACCCAGAGCATTTGACAGCTGCTCCACACCCTTTGCCAGTGCCTGCCACACTGGGTGGTGATGCTGATGAAGGTCATGGCTAAAATGCTTTGGGCACTTGCCACGTGCCCAGTGCCACCCACCCAAAGGGCTTTATGTGAATTAACTCGTTTAATAATTAATCTTCCCAGCAACTCTCCCAAGCTTGATACATTACCGTCCCCATTAGACGGATGAGGAAACTGGGGCACAAAGCAGTAGCCATCTCACTCCACTCTGGGCGGCCACCTTTCTTCTTGGAATGTCCACTGAGGAGGGCAGGAGGGGGTCTTCCAACCTGGGTGCCTCGTGCAGTCTTCTGCCTCCACCTTGCATGGCTTTTTGGCCCTGGCTTCGTCCTCTTTCCCTCCCTTCAAAGCCAGTTCTACCTGAGTCCTTGTGCTCAAATGCACAGCATCTTCCCTGGTCTTTACATGAATCCCAGGAGAGACCCATTTTCTTAAGGTGTTTGTCCAGGAATCACCCCTCATGGTGAAAACTGCGTCTTGAATATGCACAGCACTTTATAGTTTATAGAGTGCTTTTACACCCGTTATCTCTTTGCTGATGTCCAGCTGACAGTGGCGATGGTGGTGGTGACCAATAATAGTTAGCTTTTATCCAGCATTCACATGCCAGACACGCTGCTAAGCTATTTACATGGTTTATCTCTTTCAATCCTTGCAGTAATCCTTTGATCCTGATTTTACAAACGAGGAAACTTGCCCAGGGTCACACAACTATTCAGTAGCGGTAGCAAAATTTGAACTTAGGCAGCATAACCCGAGGGATGAGGGAGGCATCGTCCCCTGAGCAGAGAATCTTGGAATTAGAAGGAGCCAGAACCCCAGGTTCACACAGCACTGACTCACTCGGTGGTATTAGGGAGTCTCCACCTCTCTGCACTTCAGTTGTCCCATCTGTAACTGAAGAGGGTTAAGGAAGGTGACTTGCAAGGCTCCTCTGAGCACTGGTAGATGTCTGAGGATTTGAGGCATCTCTAGGAACCCCCAGAGACTGCTCTGCATGAGATTCACAAGGACGCCCACCCCAGGGGTCCAGTTAGCCCCTGGAGTGTGGTCTTAGGCAGATCCCAGGTGAGGGCCCTTTGCTGAAAACCCGACCAGCCACCTGGAACAGGCTGTCTGCCTCTGAGAGTTAGGAGAACAGGTGGCCAGGACAACAAGCCAGAAATGGAATCCCAGAGCCAGAGGAGTCTGCAGGAGAGTTATCCAGGCCACCCCCTGTCTTCATGCCAGGCTGTGCTTAGAAGCTGAGGCTCTCAGTGGGAAGGATCCGGGCACAACTTTGTGCCCAGATCTGCTCTACACTGGCCCACACCTCAGCTCAGAGTCTCCTGCCTTTATCTGTGCCATCTCTGGACTGCTTCATTGGAAAATCTGCCCAACTGAACTAGAAACTGCCCCAGCAACTCCCTCACACCCACCTCCTGCCCCAGAGCCCAGGCCCCAGCAGGCCCAGCTTGAATCAATGAGCAATCATCAGTCGCTCTCTCAAACCTCTCTTCTGGGCAGGGCCAAGCCCCAGGCTCCAGCTTCATGCCCTCCACTTCCTGTGCTCTCTCTCCTCTGGATGCACACCAGTTTATCAGTGTCCCTTGCAAAGCTTGGCACTGGGGGACAGAACTGGTAAAGACACACTATGCTTTTCCAAGCCTGCTCTTCTCGCCCATCCCTTCCTCATACCTGTGACTTCATGTCCTCTCCCATGGGTCTCCCTGAACAGTCACAGCTAAGCCAGTGCAGATTGACCACAGGCCCCAGGCCTGCCAGCCCCGATGGAGACCACCTTCTGATGGACGCCGCCCCTCAGCAGCCATGCCCGTGCTGCACTCCACACCTGCCCCCAATCTCTCTCAGAGTACACAAAGATTACCGTGATGAGATAAGGCAAGCTTAGAGTGACGCTGATTGCTTCAAAACCATAAAAAGCCCATGCCAGCCTGGTGCAGTGGCTCACACCTGTAATCCCAGCACTTTGGAAGGCTGAAGTGGGTGGATCATCTGAGGTCAGGAGTTCGAGACCAGCCTAGCCAACATGGTGAAACCCTGTCTCTACTAAAAATACAAAAATTAGCCAGGCATGGTGGCGCGTGCCTGTAGTCCCAGCTAGTTGGTAGGCAGGGGCAGGAGAATCACTTGAACCTGGGAGGTGGAGGTTGCAGTGAGTTGAGATCATGCCACTGCACTCCAGCCTGGGCGACAGAATGAGATCCACTTAAAAAAAAAAAAAAAAGCCCATGCCAAGGGTTGCCTTTCCAAGGAAATAACCTCAGGTGCCCCAAAGGCCCGAAGCCCCAGGAAGACCTTGGCTACAGCCTTATCACTGTAAAGAGGACATGCTTAGGATCCTGCTTCAAAGTCCAGCCCCACCACTAGCCAGTTGTGGGCCTCTGGGCCAGGCGACTTGATTTAGCTCTGCCTCAGTTTCCTCTTCTGTAAAATGGAACTAAAAGCGGACCAGCCTTGGAAAGCTTTTGTGGGGATTAAGTCAGTTAATAGATGTTAAAGGACTCAGACTATGGTCCTGACATGGTTAGTGCTATATAAATGTTAGCTCCATCCACTCCCCAGAGAAAGTATTCTGCAGCCAATAAGAATGATCGTCGCCGGGCGCGGTGGTTCACGCCTGTAATCCCAGCACTTTGGGAGGCTGAGGTGGGTGGAATACCTGAGGTCAGGAGTTCGAGACCAGCCTCAACATGGAGAAACCCCGTCTCTACTAAAAGTACAAAATTAGCCGGGCGTAGTGGTGCATGCCTGTAATCTCAGCTACTCGGGAGGCTGAGGGAGGAGAAGTGTTTGAACCCGGGAGGCGGAGGTTGCGGTGAGCCGAGATCGCGCCATTGCACTCCATTGGGCAACAAGAGCAAAACTCCGTCTCAAAAAAAAAAATAAATAAATAAAAGAATGATCGCCATGCACAGCCCAGAGCAGTGGGAGGGCACGTTCACCATAGAGCAAAGCAATAACTATAAAAAACAAAGATGGAGACCGGCAGTCCAGTGGGCTTGTGTCTTTAGAGCTTAGTTTACTGCTGACCGATTCATTGCCTTGGGAGAGTTGCTTCACTGCCCTGAGCCTGGTACATACCATCCAAACTGTTACTTACCATTTATTATTATTATTATTATTCACTGTTTTTGTGTCATCAAGGATTGAAAATGCATCTCAGAAAAATGGAAAGAGTGGTTCTGAGAGGGAGAATTGGGTGAATTTTCTTTCTTGATGAAAATTTCTTTCAGCTAGGTGCAGCAGCTCATACCTGTAATCCCAGCACTTTGGGAAGCTGAGGTGGGAGAATTGCTTGAGCCCAGCAGTTGGAGACAAGCCTGGGCAATGGTCTCCAACTCCTGGGCTCAAGCTCTCTTATAGCAAGACCCCATTTCCACAAACAAATTTTTTTTTAATTAGCTGGGCATGGTGGCATGTGCCTGTAGTCCCAGCTACTTGGGAGGCTGAGGCAAGAGGATTGCTTGAGCCCAGGAGGTTGAGGCTGCAGTGACCTATAATTGCTCCTCTGCACTCCAGCCTGGGAGAGAGAGTGAGACTTTGTCTAAAAGAAAAAAAAAAATCTGCTTCATAAGACTCTTGTTCTCCCAATGTGTCTAAGTTGGAGCGAAATTGCCCTTGTCTCCTGTGAACTCCGTGGGATGGGTGCAGTCAGGACCCCGGCTTATCTCTGAGTCACTCTGCCCTTCCCAGCCCAGGCCCAGGCAGGGACACATGGGAACCTCTACGTCTGGGATGCGTCCTGTGCAAGCTTAGAACTACAATGGGCTTGGCAGCCGAGTCACAGCACCCTGCCTTTTTGGCAGCAGGGGGAACTATTGGGAATCTAGGGACCAGTTGGCTGTGGATGCCTGAATGGAGCCCTGAGGTTTGGGGCCTCTGATGCACTTGGCAACTAACTTATTCTCTCTCTCCTCTCTTCATGCCTTGCCACCCAGGGGGACAGGGGAGACCCAGGGCCTGATGGAGAACATGGCGAGAAAGGCCAGGAAGGGCTGATGGGTGAGGACGGGCCCCCCGGCCCCCCTGGCGTCACTGGTGTCCGGGTGAGTGTGCAGGCCCCTTGCAGCGCCTGGGGCTCCGGGGTACCCTGAACTCTCATGCCTGTGCAGGCAGCTGGGCGGGAGGTCTTTTGCCACTGAAGGATCTTCTGCTGTGGTCCTTTCTCCACCTAGCAGTTTGCTAGAGAACCAATCTGCTTAATGCTCCATGGCTCTGGAGAACAACATCGGTTACTCATCCTCCCGGCTGCCCTGCCCTGTGCAAACCTGGCCCCTGCAGACCTCATCTCATCCATCCCCCATATCCAGACACACTAAACTTTTTTCAGTTCCCTTGGACAAGCTGTGGCCCTTACCCCTGGGCCTTTGCACATGCTCTGTCTAGGACACTCTCCCTTCCTCACTCCCCTGTCACCTTCTTAAGTCCTAGTTGGCCTTCAGGTATCGCCGTAGACATCACCTGCTCCAAAAAGCCATCCCTGCCCCCAGGCTGGGCCATGAGCCCTCAGGGACATGCATAACCTTCAGTGTATGTCTTGGCTCCATGAAGACCAAGACCTTTTCTGGCCTTCATTTACGTCTTTAACAGTGCCTTGGCCAGGTGCGGTGGTTCATGCCTGTAATTTGGGTGGCCGAGGCGGGCGGATCACTTGAGGTCAGGAGTTGGAGACCAGCCTGGCCAACATGGTGAAACCCCGTCTCTACTAAAAATGTAAAAATTAGGCAGGCATGGTGGCGCACGCCTATAGTCTCTGTTACTCAGCAGGCTGAGGCAGGAGAATCACTTGAACCTGGGAGGCGGGGGTTGCAATGAGCCGACATTGTGCCACTGCACTCCAGCCTGGGCAACAGAACGAGACTCTGTCACAAAAACAAAAAACAAACAAAGAAATTAAAAAAAAAAAAAAAGTACCTGACACATAAGAGGTGACGAAAATCTGTTTGTTGATTGAGAAGACAGCGGAGCTCTGCTCTTCCACCCTAACAGAAATGTACTTAGTCAGTCCACAGACCCTCACGAGCATCTT
Source organism: Hylobates moloch (assembly GCF_009828535.3). NCBI lineage: Eukaryota > Metazoa > Chordata > Mammalia > Primates > Hylobatidae > Hylobates > Hylobates moloch. Next base: position 86,375,615 of record NW_026652285.1, read on the forward strand.
CCCTGGGCCAGGTCCCCTGAGATTGAAGAGGTAAATCAGAAAGCATCCCTGACTTTGAGGGACATAGAAGCTGGTAGGGAGGGGAGCAGAATTCTCCTGTTTCAACATGTATAGACAAGTTGCCCAATGCTTTCTCGAAGGTTCCCTCTTTGATACCGATAGCAACCCCTGAGGACTGGGAAAATCGGAGAGGTAAAGGCCCAGGCTCACACAGTGGGAAATGACAAAGCTGGAATTTGAACTTAGGCCTGCATGACTCTACGCATACTGCCCCTGTGCTCTGGCAGAGTTGGAATCCAGGGCTTGGCTGTGGGGCTGTGAGGATGAGCCGGAAGCAGGTGGAAAGTTGATTTTTGAGTGTCGCAAATACTGGACTGATGACTCGGAACTTGACTTGGTAGTGGGGGGCAGTGGTAGTCTTGTCCAGTTGAGCAGGGTTTGTGTGACCCAGGAGTGCTGGGTCGGTTCAGTTGAACTCCTTGGGACCCGTGGATTAGGTGGCCTTGCAGGCAAAATGCCCAAATGCAGAGGCCTGCTGGCATCTACCTTGAGCCAACCAGGTGGTGAGAACTCACGCCTCTGCTGCCATCCCAGTCTCCCTGGGGTGTCATTTTCACTCTTCATCCCTCAAGCGGAGAGATCGACGCTGTTACCTAGGCAAAGCAGCCCAGTTTGATTCAGGCCTGCTCTTGACACTGTTTTTCCCCCCTGAAGTGTTTACATGACTAACCTAGGACAGATCCAAGTTAGCCTGCAACAAACTATGGTTGTGGGAAAATATTTGTTTCCTAAAAATAGCACTGAAGTGCCAATCCCCCTAAACAGCTGCAATAGAATGAACTCACCAAACTAGAGAAGAATACGAGGGCGCTGAGTCAGCCAGGAGGCTTCCCCGGGGCTTGACTCAGCGGCGGGGAAGTGGGCCAAGGGGAATTTAGCAGGAGGGGCCCGGGCCAGGATTCTGCATTAGGAACTTGGTCTGCGACCTTTCACCCGCCCCCTGCCCTCTCTGGTTTTGCCCTTGGAGGATTTGGAAGGAATGTGTGCTAAGATAACTTTGAGCTCCAGAGTTCCAGGGACCCTTTTTTAGTGATTGTTGAGTATCATGGCTGTGGAATGGGCAGGAACACATGGCAGAAATAGCCTTGGAACCAGAGTCCTGAGGTTGAACTTGAGTTTCTGGCTCAAGTAACCCATTCTCTGTGTGACTTTGGGCAAATCACTGCCCCTCTCTAAGCCTTGGTTTTCTTATCTATAAAGAATAAATAAAACTTAGGGTAGGAAAGCACTTTATAAAATGCACCAGAAATATAAAAGATTGTCTTTATAAATTTAGAGGAGAAAGTGACTAGAGGCTGGTGGTGGCTGGTGGTGATGGTGAGTGGATGGTGTGGGGGGGGCAGCAGCAATGGTAGTGGTGGTAATGATGATAATGATGATGATGATGGTGGTAGTACTGATGATGGTGTTGGTGGTGGCGATGATGATGAAGATGATGGGGGTGTTGATGGTGGTAGTGGTAGTAGTGGTGACTGTGATGAGGTGGTGATGGTAGTGCTGGTGCTGGTGGGGTGATAGTGGGGGTGAGAGTGGAGTGGAGGTGAGGGTGATGATGGTGGTGGTTGGTAGTGGTGATGATGATGGCAGGGATGGTGGTGTTGGTGGTGGTGATGGTGATGATAGTGGTGATGATGATGATGGGGCAGTGATGATGGTGGTGGTGGTGGTGATGGTGATGATAGTGGTGATGATAATGATGATGATGGGGCAGTGATGATGGTGGTGGTGTTGGTGGTGATAATGGTAGTGGTGGTACTAATGATAGTGATAGTGGTGATGATGATGGGTAGTAGTGATGGTGGTAATGATGGTGGGGGAGTGATGATGGTGGTCATGGCAGTGGTGGAGGTGGGAGTGATGATGATGATGATGTGGTGGTATGGTGTGGGTAGTGGTGATGATGATGGTGATGATGATGGTAGTAGTGGTGTGGTGGTGGTAGCTGTGTTAATGTCAATATTTTTCCATCACTCCCATTTCTCATATGCCGGGATTGGAAAGAGAGTCACTTGGGCTAGACGAAGTGTGTGCCAAGTGATAAGGCAGTGAGGGGCCTTACTTGAGTCTCTTTGGCATCAGGATAAATACCTCCCACTCTGTGGCCTGGAAACAGTTGAGTATTTAAAAATAGAATTTTATGAGCCATCGGGGCCTTTCCAGAAATGCATCTATATGGATGGGGCCCAGCAGAAATCTTCATTCCAGGCCCACAGCCTCACCCACTGTATGTATGCTCTCGGCTGGAGAGGGCACATCCCAGCAAGTGGCGCCCTGTCCCAGGGGAGACGCAGCCAGCCTCCCGTCTCCCTGCCCCTGTACCGGATGCTTCAGCACTGACTCATCTCGCCTTCTGCAAGGGATCAGTCAGCCATTGCCGCCACCTCAGTGCACTGGAAAATGCCACCAATCACTGTGACATGGCTTCCCCGTTGCCTGACCAAGACCAGCCTGGAAGGAGAAGTGCCCCAGAAGTGGAGGAGCTGCATGTCACTTCTGACCTGGCTGGGAGGCCCACAGAGGGCTTCCTCTCACTGAGCTTCAGTTCCTTTAGCTCCAAAACAGGATAAATAATCCCTTCCTCCAAACACTGGTGAGAATTGAACAAACATTTATGTAGAATGAGAACACAACACATGGCCCGTGGTGAGGGTTGTAGGGATTGTTGGTGTTTTATCATCGGAGGAGCTGGAGACTTTGAGATTGCCTAGTGCAGTCTGATAGAAATGAAATACAAGCCGTATACAAGCCACTCCTTTTAAATTTTTCTAGTAGCCACCTTTAAAAAAAGCAAAAAAGAAACAGGTAACTTTAATTTTAAGGGCCAGTGCGGTGGCTCATGCTGGTAGTCCCAGCACTTTAGGCAGCCGAGGTGGGAGGATTGTTTGAGCCTAAAAGTGCAAGACCAGCCTGGGCAACATAGTGAGAACTTGTCTCTATAAAAATTAAATTAAATTAAATTAAAAAGTTAGCTGGGCACGGTGGTGCATGCCTGTAGTCTCGGCTACTCGGGAGGCTGAGGTGGGAGGATCACTTGAGTCCCAGAGGTTGAGGCTGCAGTGAGCTGAGATCGAGCCACTGTGTTCCAGCCTGGGCAATGGAGAGAGACCTTGTCTCAAATTTTAAAGAGGAATTAATTTTAATAATATAGTTTATTTAGCCCAATATATCCAAATATTATCATTTCAAAATATAATCAATATAAAAATCATTAATAAGATATTTAGCACTGTTTTTGTAGTTAAGTCTTTGCAATCCAGTGTATAGTATATATTCATAGCATATCTCAATTCAGATGTGAATTTTCATTGGAAATACCTGATCTGTGTTTAGATTTTCATTGTATATAAAATTTCATTGGAAATCCTTGATCTGTGTTTAGATTTCATAAAATTTACAGTTGACAATGTGGGTTCATATACCCAAGTTACTCCAAACAAGTTTTGTAGCAACATAATTGGGTTTGTCAACTTTTAATTTTTTTTTTTCTTTTGAGACACAGTCTCACTCTGTCGCCCAGGCTGGAGTGCAGTGGTGCTCACTGCAATCTCCGCCTCCCGGGTTCAAGAAATTCTCATGACTCGGCACTCCCAGGTAGCTGGATTACAGGCGTGCACTACCACACCTGGCTAATTTTTGTATTTTTAGTAGAGACAGCGTTTCGCCATGTTGGCCAGGCTGATCTTGACTCCTGGCCTCAAGTGATCCACCCACCTCAGCCTCCCAAAGTGCTGGGATTACAGGCGTGAGCCACCGTGCCCAGCCTTAAATTTAATTTTAAATTAATTAAAGTTAAATAATATTAAGAATTCAGTTCCTCAGTCATAGTAGCCACATTTCAAGTGTTCAGTAGCTGTATGTGGCTGGAGGCCACGGGGCTAGTCCCATACTAGAGGTGGGGAAACTAAGGTTCAGAGAAAGAGCAGGATTCGTCCAGGGGTACATGTGGACTCAGGCACCGGGTTGCAGGCAGTCTGTGCTGAGGTCCTTCCCGGGCCACTGTTCCTGCCTTTCTGAGGACCGCAGGGTGGTCTGACTGGTGCATCTCTTTGGGATAGCGTCATCTTTTCTGGCATCATAACTGATGCTGCGTTAGTCTTTAGAGCAGACATTTCTCCCTTGTGCTGAATCAAAGCCAGCCGCCCCATAATTTTCATGCGCTGGCCACCCTAGAGAACATGACTGGCCCTGCCCCCAGAACAGCTGCAGAAATCTGCAGACAGGAACCAAGTCCTCTGGGTTGGTCCAGATGTTTCCTTGTTCCTCTAGGACCTCCTCTTCCTGTTCCTCTTCTATCACAATTAGTCAGTGCCTCTTCTTAAAGTACAATACCTCTTCCCAAATGGGACATCACCTCCTTCATTCTACATCTGGTGCCTCTGTTAATGCAACCAGAGGGATTACATCAAAGCAGCTCCTTAGTGCTTACCAAGAGCATAGACATTCTTTCTAGATCCTTTGAGGCTTGCAGTCAAGAAGTCCTTTCCAGGCCAGAAATGCTGCCTGCCCCACTCCCTCCATCCTGACCTAGCATGGCCCAGGATTGATTCTCTCTCTTCTCTTTCTCTCTGTGTCTGTCTCTTACTGTCACATTCACACTTGCACACACTCACCCTTGCTGTGCAGTTTCTCTGACAACTGTGGACACAAAGCTGGATTTGCCCTCCCAGGGCAGGGCAGGGCGGGGCAGGTCAGGCCGGAGCATCTCTTTGGGAAGCCCTGTGGGGCAGGGGCAGAGTGGTCTGTCTGAGGGAATGGCCTGGGGACTCCAAGGAAAGTGGGAGAAGGTAGCTGACCTTTCCAGCACAATTCCCTACTGTGAGGAGGCTCCTCCAGCCCAGTCCCTGAGAGAGGAGGGGCCTGTTCGAGGGACATGCCCACAGGAATTGCTCACAAGTGACACACAACACCTCAGAGATAGGGAAGAACCTATAAATCCTCTCCTGCCACCTCATGTCATCAATGGGGACCATGAGCCAGGGGGTGGTAAGAGCCCTGGGCATGGAGCCAGACACAGCTGGGATTGATTCAGGGCCTGCAAGGCGCAGCTGGGACCCTGGGCAAAAGTCACTGTATCTTTGGGAACTTGGCTGCCTCAACTGGAAGCGGGTCTCATTGGGGCCTAATGTTCAAGGTCGTTGGGAGGGTGGAACAGCACTTGGCGCTGGAGAGAGCTCAGTGCAGAGAGTTGCTCCCTGTAGGACACCTCTGGATGCCTAACAGTAACCATGACAACAGCAAAGCCAGCAATTGCAGAAGCCGCACCCGGCATCCACCCCTGCACCCAGGCCTCACTGTCAGCACGTTCTTACATCGCCAGGTCGAATCCCTAAGTTCTGTGACACTGTCCCCACTTCACAGCAGAGGATGCTGAGCCTGGGAAATTAGGTCAGGCTCAAGGTCACATGGGTACTGAGTGGCAGAATCAGTTTCGAACCGGGCTGTCTGCCTCCAGAGCCGATAGTCTGACCGCCTTGCAGATCTGCCTCAATTTCCTCTCTTCTCTTATCTTTCTCTTTCTCTTTCCCTCCTCTCTCTTCAGGGTCCTGAAGGAAAATCAGGGAAGCAAGGCGAGAAGGGCCGCACTGGAGCCAAGGTAGGTGCCCCCTTCTGCCTTGATGGGGCCCGCGTCCCTCCTCCACATCCCTTCCCCACATCCCTCCCCTCCCTGGCTCCTTGATCCTGCTGGGGCCTGGTGACAGCTTGTCTTTCCTCCTGTTGCAGGGCGCCAAGGGCTACCAAGGACATCTGGGTGAGATGGGCGTCCCTGGAGACCCTGGACCCCCTGGCACTCCAGGCCCTAAAGGGTCCCGGGGCAGCCTGGGACCAACGGTGAGGACTCTCTGGCTGGGGTGGGGGAGTCAGATATGGAATAGAGGGAACCAAGGGCAGGAAAGGAGACACCAGGCTTCTCTGTGCTGGTATCACCCACCCCAGCTATTAGCTGAACACCTGGTGCTCATTGTCCCAGCCACCTCTCTGAATCATGAGCTTTGGTAACCTGCAGAAAGCTGCAGCCCTGCCTCTGGAACAGTATACACCACACAGAATATTTCCTGCAATTTGAAGGCCTGTGTGGGTCCCCTGAAGCCCTCTATGGACCCAAATTAATAAGCCTTGTTATTAGCATCGGGGGAGAAAGGACCAGATTCTTAGAACTGTTTTTATCAAACAAGGAGATTTCCCACTGGAAATAGATTCAGGAGGAACGGAGCGATGCTGCTGCAGGTCCCTGGATGACTCTCAGGCTGTCCCAGCATTGCTGGGCTGCCCTGAAGGAAGGGGCCCAGAGGGCTTTGATACCTCCAGGAGATGAAGACCCCAGGGGGAAGCCAGGGAAGGAGGCTGAAGAGGGTGACACAGCAGCTCCGAGCTGGTTGTGTGTAAGGTTACGCAACCAGGCTGGTTTGTGGTATTTGCCAGTTTCTGCGGTGTAAATGCTCCCTCCATGGCTGGTTTCAAGCCACTGACATGACGTCACTGAATGCAGAGTGGGGAGGAGTTACCCAGCAGCCCTCCCTTAGGCAGTATTTCCACCAACACGCACAGATGCAATAGACCAAAATAACCTCATGAGTGTAGGTAGGAGGAAAATGTAGTAAAATGGTTAGGAGGAGATGAGTTTTGAATATCCTCTTTGTTTTTAATAAAATTAATTTAACTGCAAGTCCATAAAATTGAATGGTTAATAACGATTCTGTTTCACTGGCTTGTAAAAGTCCTGAAAATTTAGCAGTCAGCTGTCTTGAACCCCTGGAGCCAGGAGAAGGAGGGCTGGGGCGGGGGTGGGGATCTCCAGGGAGAAGGGATAATGTCACTGGCTTTCTGCCTTGTTCACACACCTTGGTTATGGGCAGCATGGATGTGCCAGGCTGCTGGGCGGAGTGGGGCTGGAGCCTGCGGGGAGACTGCCGTGTCCCTGCGGTGAGAGCCACACTCCATACCAACGAGGGTCTCCTCCTCTTGTAGGGTGCTCCGGGACGCATGGGGGCCCAAGGAGAACCAGGACTGGCTGGTTATGATGTAAGCAGATATCACCTCACCCCACCCCCTGACTCTGTCCTGCAGGCCTGGACACACAGGCCCATGCCAGCCTCTGCCCCACCACCTCCCAGCTGAAGGCTGACCCCTGGGACACTGAAGATGTGGGGTCTCACCTGCTCCAGGGAGCCCTGGGCCCAGAGCCGTGGTTGGGGTGGAGGATCATGGATGGGACAGGTGTGGTTGGGGCCGCCAGAGCAAAATGTGCCGCCCCAAGCCTTCCTGGGTATTTCCTGCCCGGGGTGGGCACTCCGTATGCCTTGTCTGCTGTCTGGGGAAGGGACCATTTTTGCATCCAGGTTGGTACCTTCTTAGACATGGCTGAGCCAAACCCATGTTACACATCCGGAGAAACCAGGGCTCAGAGGTGTATGGTGCCTACTCAGAAGGGGAAACCGGGGCTCAGAGGGGTATGGTGCCTACTCAGAAGGGGAAACCGGGGCTCAGAGGGGTATGGTGCCTACTCAGAAGGGGAAACCAGGGCTCAGAGGGGTATGGTGCCTACTCAGAAGGGGAAACCGGGGCTCAGAGGGGTATGGTGCCTACTCAGAAGGGGAAACCGGGGCTCAGAGGGGTATGGTGCTTACTCAGAAGGGGAAACCAGGGCTCAGAGGGGTATGGTGCCTACTCAGAAGGGGAAACCGGGGCTCAGGAGGGTAAAGAGCATGCACAAGGCCTGACCACTTCAGTTTGGAGGTGGGATCCTAGCCCTGGTCCTCCTGGCTCTAGATCCAGTGTCTGGAAGAAATACAGTAGGGAGGAGAGGAGAGGGAGAGGAAAAGAGGCGAGACAAGACCTGGAGGGGTATTGCGAGGAGCCCACAGTGGGTGTCCGCACCTGCAGGCCTAGCCGAAGCCTGGGAAGGTCTGTTGAGGCAAGCATTTTGCCCCTGTCCCTGGTCCTGGCTTGGAGGACAAAGCTGGTTCTCCCGAGATACCCTTCCAGGTCTATTCCAGGGTGGGGCCCCCGACCATCCAAGCTGGAACACCCCTTTGGGGTGTGCCTGGGATCAGCATGGCACGTCTGGAAGGCCAGGGCCCAGACAGGCACAGACTTACTCACAGCCACACAGCCAGCTGGGGCAGAGCTGGGACCCAGTTTTGCAGCCCAGTGTCCCCATCTTGGAGTCCACGTCCTTTGTCCTTCCTGAGTCCTCATTCTCACTTCCCTCCTTCTTGTTTGCCTGCAGGGACACAAAGGCATTGTGGGACCCCTCGGACCTCCTGGACCAAAAGGCGAAAAGGTAGGTGTTTGCTCTGGGGGAAGCAGCTGCACCCTGGTGTCTGAGGCTGAGGTCAGCTTTCAGGGCCAGCAGGAGAAAGCCCCTGGGGTACCCATGGCTGGAGAAGCCTGTGGGGGCTCACTCCCTGCAGCAGCCGAGGCTGGTGTCACTGCCACTGTGCCCAGCCTGCAGGAGCCATCAGATCCACTTTCAGCACTATGTGCTGGGTATCATCTTTGTACCCAGCGCTGGAACGAAAACACGCAATCCCCGCCCTTACGGGGCTTATAGTCAAGAAGCAGAAATGGACATCAATCTTGTAATGACTAAAACTGCGACTCCATCATCTGTGTGGACATGGGAATTGAAGCCTTGCCCGTGAATAAGGTCACCCAGTGAGAGGGGAGAGGATACTGAGCAGGAGAGGCTTAGGACAGAGTGAGGAACCCCAGTGGTTAGTGGTCAAGGAAGGAGCCACCAAGGCAGAGGGGAAAGCATGTTCATTCCCCACACCTTGGCTCAAGATTCAGTAGAGGACAGGAATTGCTGGAAGGAGCCTCGCTGATCCTGGCCGCCCCCCATGCCGGTGGGGATGTGGAGGGCCAGGAGCGTCAGAAGGTCCAAGGTGTTGGTGCAGTGTCACATCCAAGGCAATCCCGAGCTGGCCCCAGAACCCACGTGTCTAAGTCCTACCTTTGTCGCCTGAGTCCCTCCTGTCTTTCCTCCTCCTCCCCTCCCCTGCTGGCTCAGCTGGAATGCTTCGCTTGCCCCCTGCCTCCCCAGCACGCCTTTCTTTTGCTGAGTCAGCTCCCCACTAACTAAATCCTGCTGTTGGTGACTCACGCTGGCCCGGCGTGCTGCCCAGCCGACCCCTTCCTCCTGCTGGAGGAGGACAGCTCAGCCATCGTAGAGGGCCACCCGCCCCAGCCGATTCCACAGGAAGCCACAGAAGGTGCCACTCAGTACCCCGGGTCCCTCCTGGGCCCTCGCAGCCTGCCAGGGCTGGCACGGAAGGGGTTAACACAGACTCTGAAACAAGGAGGCCCTGGTGTGCCCCAAGGCCTCTGCTCCGGAGCATCTGCAGGTCTAGAAGCAGTCTCTGTGGCTGCCGAGAATAGGACCCTAACACCAAATCTGCCCTAAGGCTGCAGGGGCCTTGCAGGGGTGTCCAGGATTCCCTGAGCCTTGAGTGCCTCATCAGGTGGTGGGGTCCTTGGGAATGAGAGGCCAAGGTGGAGGGCATCACATGTACATCAGCCAGATGCCTTTTCTCACTTAGAAGGCATTATTAGATTCGTTCATTCCTCCAGCTCTCCAACAGGTGTTTATGGAGGATTTAGTGTGTTCCAGGCCCTGAGCTAGAGGATAGAAATGATGCCCTTAGAGGTCTCAAAAATAGGGCGAGTCCCATGAATGAACAGCCACCCCGCAAGCTGGACGGTGCTGGGGAGGAAAGACCAGGTTCCTGGGGTGACCCACTGAGCACATGCCCACGTGCAGAGTTCTTTCCCTGCCATTCCTCCTGTAATCCTCACCACAGCCCCAGTGCAGAGGTACCATTGTTCTACAAGACAGGCGGGGAAACTGAGTCCCCATGAGGCTCAGAGACTAGCCCAGGATCTGTAGTAAGAGGGTGGCAGGGCCAGGATTTAGACTCCATCTGTCTGATGCCAGACCCTGCTTCCCTAACCAAAAGCAGACCCAAGATAAGGAAGCCATATGCTGTTTAACTTGAACCGCCCACCCCCGCTCACCGTGGGGGTGAGCTCACTACAAAGCTGGTGGCCAGAGAGAGGGGATGAGACTCTGGGACTTGGACAGGGCAGGGAAGTATCCTACCAGATTTCTGGTGCTAGAAAATGATACACCTGATGCTAAATGACGAGTTAATGGGTGCAGCACACCAACGTGGCACATGTATATGTACGTAACAAACCTGCACATTGTGCACATGTACCCTAAAACTTATAATAATAATAAAATTTAAAAAAAAAATGCATCCCCAGACTACACTCACGTTGCGGGGGATCAGTATAGCTGGCTTTGGGCCCAGATTGCCCCCTGATTCCTGAGTGGCCTTGGCTAAGACCTTCCTTCCTCTCAGTTTCCCATCTTTAAGTGTGGACAATAGTCCCAGCGGCATAGGTTACTGTGCAGATCGGATGAAACAAACCTCACAGAGTGCCTGGCACATGGAACACACTAGGTAGACACAGGCAGGCCCCCTCCCCAAAGCCCTCAAGTCCAGCTGCCTCTGTCCACAGTGGGACTTGAGCACTGGATCCAAGAACCATAGAGAGTGGGCAGGGTCAAGAAGGAATCCCCGCTCCCTGGGCCACCCCTCTGGGTACAGCTGGTTCTAGACCTCAGGCCAAGTTCCTGCCAGCCTTCAGCCTCCACCCACCAGAACCACGGAGGCCCCAGGCTGGTGGCTGATCACCACCAGCCGTTAGAACTGACTCCGACCAGGGATGTGTCCCAGCCCCAGGGATGCTTTGCCTTTGTCCAGCCTCTTCCAGCCCCCTTTCAATCCCTATGAACAAAGGGGCTCAGGGGTGCCTGGCTTGAGCCCTGTGCCCAGGGGAGTGACACCAGTTTTCTGGGGCTGGAGTCTTCTGAGCCCTGAGATTCTGCCATTTGCTGTTCCGCTTACACCTTCCTTGTAGTTGAAAGGTGGCGTCTACACCTGTCCTGTGGGTGGACCAGGGCCTGTTGTGGGCATGGCATAAGGACCTCACCTCTAAACTCTGTTCCGCCCCCAACCCCCATCTCTGGCCATGTCTATATGACACTGCTGCTATTTTTACCGGCTACGGCAATTTTAACGCCATCTGCTGAGCTCCTGCCACGTGGGCAGCAGCCTGCTGAGTGCTTCCTGTGCCTTTCCTCACCGAGTCCTCTGAACAGCACCGGGAGGTGCTCCAGTCCCGCTCTGCACATAGGAACCTGTCTTATGGACACAGCCCCCATGCTGACCGGCTGCCAAGTGCCACCTAGGGCTACCATGGAGGGTAGGAGGTTCATCCTAAAGCTAGTTCCTCCCAGCAAGGATCGGAGACAGGGACTCTCAGATTGAGGGTGAAGAACTCTGAGCAGGTCCCATCATCTCTCCGAGCCTCATCTGTGAATTGGGATAATAATCACATCTGCTTCACAGTGCTGCGCTGCGGATGTCATGAGTCTGCCTGTGTCTGGCCCAGAGCAGTGCCCATGCGTGCCAGCTGCTGGAGTTGGTGTTACTCCTTGCCGGGCGTCGCGCATCATTCCACGGAGTCCTCACCACTCCTTGATGGGCATCACACGCTGTCCCCTTCATCCCACCCCACTCCGCTCTGTTCTCCTATTCCCCAGCTGAGGAGAGAGCTCAAAGACAGGCAGGGAAGTGTTGCAGGGCCACACGGCTGGTCCTTTGCAAGCCGGGATGTGAACCCAGCTGTCTGAGCTCCCTGACTTCCTGCAGGATCCTACAGCTCAAGGGCGTCTGGAGGGCACAAAGCACTGTTCTATGTTCCACAATCCTCGTTCCACACTAGCCTGAGTCTGGCTCAGACCCACCTACCCTTCCCTCTCTAGTTTGTGTCCCCATCTGTAACCCAAGCAGGCTAGACTTCATCTCTGACGAAGCGCTTTCTGTCTGGAATTCCCCACATTCCCCAGGAGCAGGCGGTTTGCCCTAAAGCTGGTTCTGTGTCCACAGGGGGAGCAGGGCGAGGACGGCAAGGCCGAGGGGCCCCCTGGGCCACCTGGAGATCGGGTAAGCCCCCTCCCTGCCCTGGACCACGTGGAGTCCTAGGTGGAATCTGAGCCTCCTGCTGCATGGTGAGGGGTGGGCCGATCAGGGGCCAGGTCCCTGAGAGCTCCGCAGAGGTCGTAGCCAACAGGGCCCAGGGCTGGGATCCTTGGCACCTGGTGGCCCAAATTTTGCTGTTGTCTGTCATTCAGGGCCCTGTGGGTGATCGAGGAGACCGTGGGGAACCAGGGGACCCTGGGTACCCTGTAAGTATCAGAGCTCCTACCTGCTGGCAGGATCAGGCATGTCAGGGAGAGGGGGGATGACACATGTCTAGAAAGAACAAGAACTTCCCAGGCTTCTGTGCTGCCTCCCAGCCCTCTGCAGGATGGGCCCCCCTCACCTGTCTCTCTTTGGCTTCCAGGGACAGGAGGGTGTGCAAGGCCTCCGTGGAAAGCCAGGCCAGCAGGGCCAACCCGTGAGTGGTGCTTCGTGTCCCATCCTTGCCTCCCACCCTGAGTGGGGTGGAGCAGTGGGAATTAAAGAACTGGGCCCTTTAAAGCTTAAAGGGAACCTCCCTGTAGGAGGGTCTGGGGCAGCCATTTCTGTTTCTCTTGCCCTGACCCTGGGGATGCCCCCAGAACCTGCACCCCCAAACCCCTCCCCACCCCTCCCCCTCCAGGCGGAGACTGGCCACCCTCCCCGGGAGAGAATCCTGGGGCTGCCTTGCGTCATCTCACCTTGGTTTGCAGGGGCATCCGGGACCCCGGGGGCGGCCGGGACCCAAAGGATCGAAGGGCGCAGAGGTAAGACGGCCGGAGATTCAGCAGGGGGACTGAGTCCCAGGAAGGGGGAAGCCTGACCCACAGTCACACAGCAAATCAAACGCAGGCTGCAGAGGCTGCGAGGCAGGGTGGGGAGGGGCGGCCCACCAGGAGCCCGGCAGGCTGCTTCTGGCCATGACCCCATCTCCCTTCAAATAGCCTGAGTGAGGAGGGACAATCAGCCCCATTTCACTGGGGCTCCAAGAGGGGAGCCAACTGCTTGAGGCCAACCAGAGTGACCTGAACCCAGGGCACACCACACTGTAGAGAGAAAACTGGGAGAAGTCAATTGAGGGGGTCTGGAGGAAGAGGAGGCAGAGCCAGGGTGCTTGAGCAGGAGCCACTTTCTGCCTCTGCCCCAGGGCCCCTGCCTTCCCCCAGCCCCCAGGCTGGGCCAGTGCTCTCTTAATGCTCTTTCCCTCCCCCGGGTGCACCCCCATCACCTGCCTGCCTCAGTGATACCTAGTTTCTAAAAGATCCGGTGGAACTGTGGCCTCTGGCTCCTCCCAGGAAATTGTCAATGCCAGTGAGGGGACACCAGGGCCCAGAGCGGGCTCAGCGACAGCCCCGGGAGGTTCCAAGGCCAGCTCTGGCCCCAGACTTCCAGGCCAGAGTGCTTGGGCACATCTGTGGCATCAGATGTTCAACCAGGGGCCCACAATCCTCTCAGTCCCTCCTTCCAGAGCCCCTGGGGTCCCACACCTCTACCAGGCAGCCTCCATCATGTGGCCCTTGATTTTTCAGGGACCAAAGGGAAAGCAAGGCAAGGCGGGGGCCCCAGGCCGGAGGGGGGTCCAGGTGAGTGACTACAGCTGCTGTTTCCAGCCAGCCTCCCTACCCGCTCCCCACACCCGCCCTCCCCCCACTCCCCACACCAAATGCCCTCACCAGCTTTTTATGTACCCCCCAGGGCCTGCAGGGGCTGCCAGGGCCCCGGGGCGTGGTGGGGAGACAGGGCCTCGAGGGCATCCCTGGACCAGATGGGCTTCCTGGCAGGGACGGGCAAGCGGGACAGCAGGTGAGCGGGGATTGGCGTTAACAGATGGTGGCTCCATTTGGGACCAGGTGTGCGGGAACTTCCCCAGGCCATGGGCCAGAGAAGCCCATTTGGAAACTTGGATGGGCAGAACCAACACATCCAGAAGTTTCCCTGGGGTGGGCAACCATCTCATCCCCTGGCACCTGGGAGTGTGGACCTTCTGACTGTCTCTCCTGGATGCCAGCACCCAGAAGGACCTTCCTTTCCTCCCCTGCCTGGTGGACAGGGTTCCTATCCCGCCCCTTCCTCACCCAGAATCCCGCCCTTCCCCACTCACAATCCTCAGCTCCTCCTGTCCTCCTGGTCCAGCCACATCACACACAGGCTATCTGACCTCCATCCTGGAGTATGACCCCTTCCTCCAGCTACACCCAGCGTTCACCCAGGCATTGAGCCATCTGCTTCCTTGGCTATTTCGTGAAACACAAGAGACCTTCCTCTGCCTGCTTTCTTAACAGGGGGAGCAGGGAGACGATGGGGACCCTGGCCCCATGGGCCCTGCTGGGAAGAGAGGAAATCCAGGTGTGGCTGGCTTACCTGGAGCACAGGGACCCCCAGGATTCAAGGTCAGATACCTCTTAATGCACTTACCCACCCTCTGCCCTTTCTGCCTTGATGCAGACTCTAGTGGTTCCGACCCTTTGGGCACCCATGTCCCAGGGCCTGTGTGAAAATGGAGTCCACATTGTTGACCTTTCTCGGTCACCAATGCTCGGGGGTCCTGCCCCAAGCTTGAACCAGAATGATAGTTCATCTGGGGAGCTATAAATACCGCCCCTATCAGGCCCTTGAAACCTTCAACTGGTTTTTGAGTTGTCCATGGGCGCCCTCTCGTGGACATTTATGGAACAACAGATGTTGCTTGCAGCCGCGATCCCTAAAGCATCCTTAGAAAGCTTCCCAGTGCAGCGTGGGAGGAGGGGGCCGCCATGAATCCGTCAGAGCCAAGGGCTGGATACTGAAGGGGAGATGTAGATGAGTGACTCAGATGTGGTTCTTGCCCTCCCTGAGCTCGAGGTTTAATTGGGGAAAGGTTGGAACCCTCTGAGACACAGGAGGCAGAGGGAGCAATGGCCTTGACCCACGGAAGATTTGAATGAGAATAGAAGGGGAAAAGGTGGCCACGCAGTGGCTCACACCTGTAATCCCAGCATTTTGGAGGCTGAGGCGGGCGGCTCACTTGAGGTCAGGAGTTCGAGACCAGCCCGGCCAACATGGGGAAACCCTGTCTCTACTAAAAATACAAAAATTAGCCGGGCATGGTGGCAGGCGCCTGTAGTCCCAGCCACTCGGGAGGCCGAGGCAGCAGAATCGCTTGAACTGGGGAGGCGGAGGTTGCAGTGAGTTCAGATTGCACCACTGCACTCCAGCCTGGGTGGCAGAGCGAGACTCTGTCTAAAAAAATAAAAATAAATAAATAAATGGTTAGGAGGCATTCTAGGGGTGTGAGCTGAGGTTTGGAAGAGGGAACTGCATGCTGTTGGGGAAAAGCAATAAGGAGGAGAGGAATTGCGGGAGAGGAGAGGGGAAGGCAGGGCCCGGAATGTGAGAGGAAGGACAGAGACCTTCCTCTTTGGGAGGTGAAAGTTTTGTCACCCCTACCCCACCAGGCCTCCATTTGTTGCCCCAGCATTCTGCAATCTCGGGTACCCTGTGGAATCACTGTTCTGGCTCTCCTAGGTCCCCTCCGCCTCCTCCTGCCTGAGAACCCCTTCCCACTTTGACTGGTAATTTTTTGTGTGTTTCTTTAAGGGTGAGAGTGGGTTACCCGGACAGCTGGGTCCCCCTGGCAAGCGAGGAACAGAGGGCAGAACGGGGCTCCCTGGAAACCAGGGGGAGCCTGGGTCCAAAGGCCAGCCGGTGAGTGAGCCCCAAAGAATACACATGCCCACACACTCACACATGCACACACTCACATACACCTACAGGTACAAACACATGCACACTCATACACACACACAAACACACTGACCCAGAAGCCACCTCCTTGCTCTGTGACAAGGGATAAAATCTGGGTACCAGATACCATTCTGCCACCCCTCAACCAGGTGGTGGGGGAGGCTGAGGAAAGAGACCTGAGTGGTCCTTTCAGAATGAGGAGAGGGTGATCACAACCAGAAGGTGGGCGCTCCTGACTCCCAGTCCAGTGCTCATTCTGTGCCTCACTGCCTTCATCCCCCTGTCCCAGAGGCTACATTCAACTCACCCCTGCCTGGAAAAAGAAGGAAGAATGAACAGCGAATAAACAGGGCAAATAGAAAACACACAACAAACTGTTTCAATACCCCAATTAAAGCTGAGATTGTCAGAGTGGATGAAAAACCCAACTACCTCTACTGCTACAAGAAATCCACTTCAAGTATAAAGATATAAGTAGGTTAAAGATAGATATAGAAAAAGACATACTGTGCTAACATTCATCCCAAACAGCTGGAGTAGCTATTTTAATATCAGATGAAATGGATTTCAGAGCAAAGACTACTAACAGTCATAAAGAAGTTCTTTTCATAATGACAAAGAAGCCAACTTACCAAAATAGCATAAGAATCATAAATGTTTATGCATGTAATAATAGATCTTCAAAATAATCAGGCAAAGACTGATAAAGCTACAAGGAGAAATAGACAAATTCACAATTATACTCAAGGATTTCAATATATTTCTCTCCTAATGGGTAGAACAGAAGCAAACAGAAGATCAGTAAGGATGTCTTGAACTGCATTATCAACCAATGTGACCTAATTGACATTTATAGAACACCACATCCAATATCGGCAAGATACACATTCGTTATAAGTTCATTCAGAACATTTACCAAGACAGACGCTATTTTGAACCTTAAAATCAATCAATAAATTAAATTATAAATCAATAACAGGGGGATCTGAAAGATCTCCAAATATCTGGAAACTAAGTAACAAATGTCTAAATGACCCATGGGTCAAAGAAGAGATCAAAAGAGATGTTAGTATTTTGAATTGAATGAAAGTAAAAAACACCATATAAAAATTGGTGAAATGCTGTTGATATATAGGGAGATCTTTATAGTAATAACTTCTGTGTTAGAAAAGAAGAAAGGTCTCAAATAAATGGTCTCGGATTCCATCTTAAGAAACTGGGGGTTGGGGCTGGAGAAGGCAAATTTAAAACAAAGTAAGCAGAGGGAAGGAAATAATGAAGATCAAAAATAAACCAAAAAAAAAAAAAAGGAAAATCAAAAGTTAGTTTTTTGAGATCTGTAAAACTGATAAACCTCTTGCCAGACTAATCTGGAAACAACAACAACAAAAAAAGAGAGAATACAGAAGTTACTGGTATCAGGGATAGGGGAGCAATGTCACTACAGATATGACAGAAATTAAAAGGATAATAAGGGAATATTATAAATGATTTTATGACAATAAATTTAAAGACTTAGATGAAATGGACAAATTCCTCGAAAGACAAAACTACCAAAGGTCATCAAGAGACTGATAACCTAAATAGCCTTATATCTATTAAAGAAATTGAATCTGTGGTTAGAGCTTCCCACAAAGAAAACTCTGGGCCCAGATGGCTTCACTGGTAAATGCTACTAAACATTTACAAAAGAAATAATAATGGCTGGGCATGGTGGCTCACACCTGTAATCCCAGCACTTTGGGAGGCCGAGGTGGGTGGATCACGAGGTCAAGAGTTTGAGACCAGTCTGGCCAAAATGGTGAAACCCCATCTCTACTAACGATACCAAAAAAAAAAAAGCCAGGCATGGTGGCGCACACCTGTAATCCCAGCTACTCAGGAGGCTGAGGCAGGAGAATCGCTTGAACCCGGGAGGTGGAGGTTGCAGTGAGCCAAGATCACGCCATTGCACTCCAGCCTGGGCGACAGGGAGAGACTCTGTCTCAAAAAAAAAAAAGAAAAAAAAAGAAAGAATGCCAATTCTACATAACTTTTCCAGAACATTGAAGAGGAGAAGAATAATTCCCAACTCTTTCCTTGAGGCTGATAACTACCCTGATGTCAAAGCTACACAAAGATATTACAAGAAAAGGAAACAGTAGACCAATATGCTTCATAAATATAGCTACCACAGTTCTCAATAAAATTTTAGTTAGAGGAACCTAAGAATATATCATAAGGATAATACAGCAAGACCAAGTGGAGTTTATCTTAGGAGCACAAGGATGGTATAACATTTGAAAATAAATCAGTATAATTCACTATATTAACAGACTCAAAAAAGAAAACCCATTTGATCATCTCAGTAGTTGCAGGAAAAGCATTTGACAAAAATCTAACTCCACTTCTGATAAACTCTCAACAAACTAGGTATAGAAGTTCCTCAACTTGATAAAGGACATCCATGAAAAACCTAGTCAACATCATACTTAGTAGTGATTGACTGAATGCTTTTTTCCAAGGAGCAGAGCAGAAACAAGTCAAGGATATCTGTTCTCACCACTTCTATTTAACATTGTACTGGCAATTCTAGCCAGTGCAATAAGGCAAGAAAAACAAATAGGAGGCTTTCATATCAAAAAGGAAGAATTAAAACTTTTCATTTGTAGAGGAAATAATGTCTATGTAGAAGATCCATTGGCATCCACAAGAAAGCTACTAGAATGTGAGTTTAACAAGGTCACAGGACACCATATCAATATGCCCAAATGAATCGTGATTGTATATACTAGGCAATATGTATAAATGAATTGCATTTCTATACACTAATCAATGAGCACAAATGAATTGCATTTCTATACACTAATCAATGTGCACAAATGAATTGCATTCCTATACACTAGCAACAAACAATTAGAAATGGAAATCTAAAAAGCAATACTATTTATAATAGCATAAAAACATGAAATACTTAGATACATCTGACATTAGGTGTGCAACATATGTACACTGAGAACTGTAGAACACTGTTAAGAGAAATTGAGGAAGACTTAAATAAATGGAGATATATACTGTGTGCATATTTCAAAAGACTCAATATTACGATGTCAAATTTCTTCAAATTGGTGTAGCTTATCGGGTTTTCATGTAGAAAATGACAAGCTGGTCCTCATATACATATGAAATATAAAGGACTTAGAATAACTGAAACAACATTGAAAGAGAAGAGCAAAGTTGGCGGACTAATGGCACTTGATTTCAAGACTTATTACAAATCTGCAGTCATCACAAAACTGTGGTATTGCCATAAATAACTAACAGATCAAAGGAACAGAATGAAAGGTCCAGACATATACCATACATATACAGACAACTGGTTGTTTTTTGTTTTTTTTTTGAGATGGAGTTTCACTCTTGTCCAGGCTGGAGTGCAGTAGTGCAATCTCAGCTCACCGCAACCTCCGCCTCCAGGATTCAAGTGATTCTCCTGCTTCAGCCTCCCCAGTAGCTGGGATGCACCACCATGCCCGGCTAATTTTGTATTTTTAGTAGAGACAGGGTTTCTCTATGTTGGTCAGGCTGGTCTCCAATTCCCAACCTCAGGTGATCCACCACCTCAGCCTCCCAAAGTGCTGGGATTACAGGCATCAGCCACCACACCCGGCCTGGACAACTGATTTTTAACAAAAGTGCAAAGACGATTCAGCAAATACAAAATAGTCTTTCCTAACAAATAGTGCCAGACAAGTGATGCCTCATAACATGTACAAAAATTAGCTCAACCTGGTTCATACACCTAAATGTAAAACCGAAAATTAAAACACTTCTAGAACATAGAAGGACATCTTCAAGAACTTGGATAAAACAAAGATTTCTTAGATATGATACCAAAAGCATGACCCATAAAAGAAAATGTGATAAATCTGACTTCATCAACATTTAAAACTTTTGCTCTTCAAAGGACACTATTAAGAGAATGAAAAGACAAGCCACATACTGGGAGAAAATATTTCTAAATCATATATCTGATTAAGGATTTGTATCCAGAACCTATAAAGAACTCTCAAAACTTAATAATAAAAATAAGCAGCCCAATTTTTTTAAATGGGCAGAAGATTTGAATAGACACTTCAAAGAAAGTATACTGATAGCACATAAGTACATGAGAAGAAGATTAATATCATTAGTCATTAGACAAATGCTTATTCAAACCACAGTAAGATGCTACAGCACACCTGTTAGAATAGTGAAGAGTTTTAAAAGACTAACCATACCAACTGTTGGCAAAGACATGGAGCAACTGAAACTTTCAAACTCTGATAATGGGAATTTAAAGTGGTACAATCACTATGGAATCAGTTGGGCAGCTTCTTTGAAAGTTAAACATATGCCTACTGTATAATCCAATCATTCCACTCATAGATATTTACCCTACATAAATAAGGATATTCAGCCACACAAAGACTATACTTGAAGGTGCTTAGCAGCTTTATTTATAGTAGCCCCAAATTGGAAAAAAACTTCAAATGTGTATCAGCCAGTGAATAGATAAAGTGTAGTATATTTTACAATGAAATACAATTCATCAGTAAATGGATTGAACTATTAATAGATGCAACAACATAGATGATTCTCAAAATAATTAGGCTGAGTGAAAGAACTCAGATAAAAAATAGTATAGACTGTGTGGTTTCATTTATATAAAATTATAGAAAATGCAAACTAATCTGCATTGAAAGAATATAGATCAGTGATTCCTGGAGATGGGAGGGTAGGCAGGAAAGAAAGATTACAAAAGGGTGTGAGGAAACTTTTTGGGGCTATGGGATGTTATTGTCTTGGTTGTTGTAACAATTACAAGGGTGTATACAGATATGTCAAAACAAATCAGATTATGCAATTTAAATAGTACAGTTATTATCCTCAGTTTTACTTTAGTAAGACTGTTTTTAAAATTACCTCTTCTTTGCACCTGATGGGTGTATAGGAGACAGCCATCAGAGTGCAAAAATGAACAGTTAGGATATCTCGCAACTGGTTCTGTGAAGCCAGTATTATCCTGATACCCCAGCCAGAAAAAGATGTCACAAGAAAGAAATCAACAGACAAATAGGCCTTATGAATACAGATACAAAAATCTTTAATAAAATGTTAGAAAACCAAATTCAGCAATGTGCCTAAAGGATTCTACATCATGACAAAGTGAGATTTATCCTAGAAATGCAAAGCTGGTCCAACTGTTGGAAATCAATCAATGTAATACACCATATTAATAAAATAAAGGACAAACATTATACAGTCATTTCAATAGATGCAGAAAAAGCATTTGACAAAATCCAACACCCTTTCATGATAAAAACACGGCAGACTAGGAACAGAAGGGAACATCCTCAACCTGATAGAGAGTATCTATGAAAATCCCACAGGTTTCATCATACTTAATGGTAGAGGACTGAACACTTCCTCCAAGATGAGGAACAAGCCAAGGATGTCCACTATTACCACTTCTATTCAATATTGTACTGAACAAAATTAGTAGAACTAATAAACCAAACTTGCAGGATATAAGATTAATACACAAAAAATACCGTTTCTATATATAACATACAAACATCAATTATATTTCTATACACTAGCAATGAACAATTCAAAAATGAAATTAATAAAACATTTCCATTTTATAATAGCATCAAAGAGAATAAAATAGGAAGAAATCTAACAAAAGAAGTGCAAGAAGCTGGGCATGGTGGCATGTGCCTATAGTCCCAGCTACTCAGGAGGCTGAAATGGGAGAATCTCTTGAGCCCAGGAGTTCAAGTCCAGCCTGGGCAACATCTCAAGATCCCATCTTAAAAAAAAAAAGTGCAAGACATGTTCACTGAAAAATTCAAAATCCTGAAATAAAAGAAAACCTAAATAAATGGAAAGACATCCCATATTCATAGGTCAGAAGACTTAGTATGGTTAAGATGGCTGTACTTACCATAAACAGAGCTACAGATTAAATATAATCCCTACCAAAATCCAAGCTGACATTTTAACAAAATCTGACAAATTGATCCTAATATTCATATGGAAATGCAAGTGGCCCAGAATAGCCAAAATTTTGATCTTTAAAGAAGATCAAAGTTGGACAACTCACACTTCCCAATTTCAAAACTTATTACAAAAGTATAGTAATCAAGACAGAAATAAAACCTTACATTTATGTCTGTCGTTTTTAACTAGAGTGCTAGGGCAATTGAATGGGAAAAGAATTTTTTTTCAATAAATAGTGCTGAGACAATCACACAATCACATATCGCATACCAAAGAAGTAAGTTGGACCTCTGCTTCACACCACAGGCAAAAATTAGCTAAAAATGAATTATAGACCAATGTAAAGGCTAAAACTATACAACTATTAGAAAACATAAAAACACACTTTTATAACCTTGTGTTAGGTAATAGTTTCTTAGATATGACACCAACAAAAGCAAAGTACATAGATTGGACTTCATCAAAATCAAACACTTTTGGGCTTCAAAAGGCACCATCAAGAAAGTGAAAAAACTCACAGTAGGGGAGAAAGTATTTACAAATCATATCTCTGATAAGGAACATGTATCTCTAATATATAAAGAACCCTTATAACTCAAGAATAAAAAGACAATCCAAATTTAAAATGGACAAAGTATTCAAGTAGACATTTTTTCCAAAGGAGATACACAAATATCCAATAAGCATTGATAAGACAAATCAAAACCACCAAGAGAACCACCAATAGCTCAACAAAGCTATTATCTTTTAAAAATGAACAGGTAGAATTTAGATTAAATGGGACCCTCCCGAAGCCTGACCCCTCAGCCTACCTCCATCAGCACTGGGTCTTGACCTGCCTGGTCTCATTGCATCCTTCCAGCCCCTTGGGAGGGAGATGACATATTATCCTATTTTACAGATGAGGAAACTGAGGCTCAGTAAAGGGAGGTGACTTGCTCCTGGTCTTATAATATAAGGCTAGGAGATTCTAATACATGGCTTTCTGCTCATGAGCTTGAAGGCCAAGCCCCAAGAATATGCAATCATGGCAGTCTCTTCTGTCCCCAGGGGCCCCCAGCCCTGCCTTCTTGGCTCAGGCCCCAGCATCCCCCCTTGCCGATTGCTCTCTTAACCCTTTACAAGATTGGGAGCAGAGGTCAGGAGAGGAGGCCAGAGGTTCCTGGAATCATTCACACTGGGTTTGAATCTAGTGCAGTCCACAACATGGTGTCTGTGTGACTTTCAGCAAGTTCCTGCCCTCTCTGAGCCTGTTTCCTCATCTGTGAACAGGGGATATGGTGTGTCCCTGGGTTGATGTGGGAGCATGGAAGTGTGGCGGTACAGGCAAAACATCCGACACCTAACAGGCCCTCAGCGAACTGGGTTATTTTTAGGGGATCCTTCCTTAACAGAGCTTTTCGGAGCTGTGGGAGGAGGCTGCAGGCCCTTCTATTCTGTCCCTTGAAGACCTGGGACAGGAGCCCCTGAGTGTGGCAGCGCCTCCTCTGTGGAATCCCTGAGCCGGGCTCCGCTTTCTCATCTGACAGAGAGCACAGGCTCCCCTTGGAGCCCAGGCGGACTGGCATCTAGTTTGTGAGCTGTTCACAGTCACTTGATCGCCTTACAGAGGAGTCACCGATATCCCTGGAGAGGCTGGGAAGGAAAAGGCAGGCCCTGAGGTCCTCCTGGGTGGCTGGTGGGACATGCTGGCCATGACCTCACTCCATCACTTCCTGTTCTCCTCACAGGGCGACTCTGGTGAGATGGGCTTCCCAGGAATGGCAGGTCTCTTCGGACCCAAGGTACAGACTCCCACTGCTCACTGTTCCTGTGGGGTCCCATCCATTCACCCATTCATTCATTTATTCATTCAACAAATATTTATGGAGCACTGAAAACATTGGCTGGAAAACAGCCAGAATCAGGCATGAACACCCTCATCCCCCAGTACTCCAGCAGATCTAGGTTCCAAGCCCAGCTACACAATTATCTGCTCTGTGCCTTGCAAAGTCACTCAGTCTCTCTAAGCCTTGGTTTCCTCATCTGTAAAATGGGAGCAATGACAGTAGATGACTGTTGCAAAAATAAAGACCAGAGGCATATGCCACACAGCACTGAGCCAACACACTGCTAGTACCTGCTGAATAATTGTAGGTGTTTCCTACTCCTTCTGGGGCCTCTCAGGTAAGACCTCTCTTGACAGGAAGGGCAAAGGTTGACAGACCCCAGGGGTGAGGGAGCTGCGTGGCCCTTTACCCCGTGGCTGCCAAGTACAGACAGCCCTTTCTCTGCCTCCCACAGGGCCCGCCTGGAGACATCGGCTTCAAAGGCATCCAGGGCCCTCGGGGGCCACCTGGCTTGATGGTGAGTTCCCTCCCTGCTGTCTGAGCAGAGATGATTGTCCTAGGCCCAAGGTTGGCCGGCCATCAGCTGGCCCTGTCTTCATCCTCCTCTTGCTCCTTGACTCATGAGCCCTTTCTGCCCACAGGCCTGGTTCCCACCTTCACTCCTGCCATTCCCACCAGCTCAGCCCCCATCCTTCCCTCCTTCCACTCCTGCCCCCCTCACCCCACTCTTGAAGCCCACCCCTAGGCACACAGGAGGGGCTCAGCAGATGCATGGCCTGGACCTGCTTCAGATGGTCTCCCTTCCACTCCCTTGCGACGCTCGGGCTGCCCTCCACCCCCCTCCCCATGTCTGTTCCCCAGGCCCTAGAACAAGGACACACGAGCCTTTCTTTCTCCTTTAGGGAAAGGAAGGCATCGTCGGGCCCCTCGGAATCCTGGGACCTTCGGGACTCCCGGTATGTGCGGGGATTGGACAGGAAGACTCCTGGGTCCCCTTGCCTTCCTGGCTCCAGATTGTCTCTGTGACTCAGTGCCAGTCTGAGCCTCAGTTTCCCCATCTGGAAATGAGGCATCCCCTCTGGGCCCTGTCTCACTGGGCCATGGTTTGTTGCAGGGTCCGAAGGGTGACAAAGGCAGCCGTGGGGACTGGGTAAGTGGATGGGCTGGGGCTGAGGGACGCAGTGCTGCAGGGGCGGGGGAGGGGTGGGCTCCTGGGATGGGGCCATGGCTCAGCCAGGTTCCCTAACTCTCTCCCCTGCTTCTGTCTCCTTCCAGGGATTGCAAGGTCCGAGGGTGAGTGGGCTGGGCATGAGGGCTGTGGGGCGGGGCGTGGGGCGGGCACCCTGCGTTCTCCTCCCGGTGGTACATTCTCTCTCTCCGGACCTCCGTCATCCCGTCTGTGCCAGAGGAACCATTGTCCCTGGGTCCCAGGTCTGCTTGAGGAGGGACTGGGATGGGGAGAGATGAAGACCCTGTGGACCAGGGCTCACTCTTCTTCTCTTGTTCCCCCAGGGTCCTCCCGGCCCCAGAGGGCGGCCTGGCCCCCCGGTAGGTAACTGAGTGTTAGGTGCATCTTGGACTCCTGGGGGGTTCCTTTGAAGGAGACTCAAGGCTTCACCGGCAGACTAAGCCTTGACCCTGAACCCCACAGGGTTCACATGCTTCTTGTAGTCCACAAACTCCTAGGAGAGTATAGGGCATCCCCCAAACATTCACTTTTGCCTACGTGGGGTAACGCCTAGGGGCCAGGCCTCCAGAAAAGCATAGACCAGCCCAGTGGGGCCCACCAAGCCTTCGGGAGAGCAGAGGCCAGCTTGGCAGGTCCTGCATACTTTGATGGCCTCCCCAGTCTCCTGACACCCTCCCAGATTCCAGCACACTGTCCCTGTCATTTGACTGACCCGCTGTCTTCTTTTGCAGGGTCCTCCAGGGGGTCCTATCCAATTGGTAAGTTGGAAACATTCTCTTTTGCCTACTTGGGGTAAGGCCTAAGGGGTTTGGGGGAAGAGGCCGCTGGCCCTCTCTGGCCCTGGTGGCTAGAGCCCTAAGCTGGGTCTAGGGACGCCCATGTCCTTTTGTCACCATACTGGAGACTTGGACCCAGAAGCAACAGAAAGGGCCCTGGGCCAGGAGGCAGGAAACCTAAGTTTTTGATGTGCCCCTGACTGAATCCGGGAAGATGCTCCAGCCACTGGGTTCGTGGCCCTATCTGTGTACTCCGTACACGTGGGCTGATTGCAAGGGTCTGTACATCTCAGATTCTGAATCCAAAGAGAGTTGGGGCCGGGCGTGGTGGCTCATGCCTGTAATCCCAGCACTATGGGAGGCCGAGGCGAGCAGATCACCTGAGGTCAGGAGTTCGAGACCAGCCTGACCAACATGGTGAAACCCCGTCTCTACTAAAAATACGTAAGTAGTCAGGTGTGGTGGGTGGCACCTGCAATCCCAGCTACAGGAGAGGCTGAGGCAGGAGAATCGCTTGAACCCGGGAGGAGGAGGCTGCAGTGAGCCAAGATCAAGCCACTGCACTCCAGCCTGGGAAACAGACCAAGACTCCGTCTCAAAAAGAAACAAAAAAAACCCCAAAAAAACAAAGAGTCGGGCCAAGGGGCAGATTGGGGCTCCTGCATTCTTCCCTGTTGGCCGCTGTGGCCCTGTCTGAGAGCACGACTCCTCCCAAGCCCTGTGACGAGTCCATCCGCATTTTACTATCGCACGGTGGCTACATGACTATTACCATCAGGCCCCGACAGCGTCCCGGGGCATGGCCTCGAGGAAAGACTGAATGGCCCAGGAGCCCATGAACCATGCGTCACTCAGAACCTCTGCTCTCCTCATGCCTGCTCTCACTGCCCCTCCCTCTGCACCGTCCTCAAAGAGAGTGACAGGCCTGGCCTCTCCTCTGCAGCCTTCCCTTGTCCTTGTCATCAGTAAGAAAGCCAGGGAAAGGAAAGTGAAAAGATCCAGGAAAAAGAGAAAATAAGAGGATTTTGCATTTTTTTGAATAATCACTACTAATGCTAATTGAGTGCTTGCTCAATGCCAGACAGGTGTTTTTCTTTTCTTTTCTTTTTCTTTTTTTTTTTTTTTTTGAGACGCAGTCTTGCTCTGTCTCCCAGGCTGGAGTGCAATGGCACGATCTCGTCTCACTGCAACCTCCTCCTCCCAGGTTCAAGCAATTCTCCTGCCTCAGCCTCCTGAATAGCTGGGATTATAGGCATGCACCACCACGCCCAGCTAATTTTTGTATTTTTAGTAGAGATGGGGTTTCACCATGTTGGCCAGGCTGGTTTTGAACTCCTGACCTCAAGCCATCCACCCGCCTCGGCCTCCCAAAGTGGTGGGATTACAGGCGTGAGCCACCGTGCCCGGGCTACAGGTGCTTTTCATGTATTCACTCATGTGTTCCTTTCAGCAATTCTTATGAGGGAGTTTTATTATTAGGTCCATTTTCAAGATGAAAGAACTGAGGAAAAGAGTTAAGCAGCTTTCCCCAGATTATGCAGTTAGTAAGTGGCAGGTCTGGGATTTGACCCTGAGGAGTAGCCCCAGAGTCCCTGGTTCTGGACCCCAGGCCTCAGCTTTTGCTGTTTTCATGGCAAGACCACAGCTATGTCTCTGCCAAGCCCGGTGGTAGGGTTGGGGGTGCAAAGTTATATTAGACCATTAAAGTGCGAGCCAAAGGAGAAACACGGGGACTGGGGGCATAGAGAAAGGGGGCCTCCCTCTTCTTAGCCCGGAGTCAGAAGCTTCGGGAGAGGCTTCCCATCGCAACTGACATCTATAGGATGAGTCCAGGGCAGGTTTTCTGAGATATAGTGCAACTGACATTTGCATAATTAGCTGTGAGTGACTGTCCTGGAGGATGTTTAGCAGAATTCCTGGCCTCTAACCATGAGATGCAAGTAGTACCCCCTCCCCCAGCTTGAACAACCAAACTGTCTCCAGGTATTGCCAAATATCCCCTGGGGGGCATCGTTGCCTCTCCTTGAGAACCACTGGTATAGGAGATAGCCAGATGGTGCATTGAAGGGAGGGAGAAGTCCTCCAGGCAATGAGAACAGCATGTGCAAAGGCCCCACGGCCAGATGGAGCATGGCATTTAGGAACTTAGAAGTACTATAGTGCAGCTGGTGCCAGAGCACATCTGAGGGAGAGGAAAGAGACATGGCTCAAGACCACAGTGTTCAAACTGGGTCTTATAACCATGTTGAGGAGTTTGAACTTAATCCTGAGGGCAATGGGGAGCTTTTAGTACCTGGGGAAAGGGAATGACAGGGTCGGCTTTGACTGTCTGCAAAGAGAGGAAGGACCGAGAGTTCTGCAGAGGGCATATGGCTTGGCCAAGATCCTGCCAGGAATGTGGCCCTGGGGCTCCTGCTTGATGGGTGTGCAGAACCCTGGGGGGCCACAATACATATCCTGTCTTTTCCTTGCCCAGCAACAAGATGATCTTGGGGCAGCTTTCCAGACGTGGATGGACACCAGTGGAGCACTCAGGCCAGAGGTATCTATCTCCAGGGTCTCTCCCCATGTGGGATCCCTTCCTGGGAGAAACGCAAATAGATAATGGCTCACGTGCGGTCAGTGCCTTCCATGTGGCCTGCATGGAGCATTTCAGAGTCCTGGTCTTGGTGGCATCTCGCATCCACAAATGGGGGTTTGTACTGAGGCTCAGAATGGGCAGTGAGTCCAAGGTCCCATGGCCAGTGCAGGCAGAGCAAGGCCAGAAACAGGGCCTGAGCCCTTGAGCTTTCTCCGGAGGCCTCTCAGAGTGTCCAAGCTCTTGCTGGCTGGAGTCAGGGGGAGAAGCTTGCCTGGGCCCAGAGCCTACAGCAGCTTCCCAGGGCTCACCCCCATGTTTGTTCAGGAGTCAGAAGCTCATGGTTAGCCCATGGGGCTCTGCTAAGAACCTGGCCTGTGGTCAACTAAGCTCTAAGACTCCAGGCTGAGAAGGGAGTCCCATGTCCTCTAGTCCAGCCTCAGTCAGGAGCCCCCTTTGCGGCCTTGCCTCCTTCACATGATGGGGAACTTGCTGCCCCCAGCACAAACCTCCTATGAACATTTCTGTTTGTTCCCTGTGCTGGATGCTGAGACAGATGGATGGCCAGTCACAGCCTTGACTTTCAGAGGGCCACAGTCTAGGGTGGAGGACAGCATGGATGAGCCCCTTACCATCCGTCTGGGGAGGTCAGTGGAAAGAGAGGGGGACACTCAGGATCCAGTGTGGCTAGAGAAGGGAAGCATTTCCTTCCATCCCTAGAGGCCAGTGATGCCGCACAGGAGAGGGCTGACCTGCAACATCCTTAACATGATGAAGGAAAGTGGCTCCGTTTATCAAGCACCTCCTACCCACTCTGCATTGGCGGTAGAATAGAGGCTTATTTCTCGTGCACATAAAAGTTAATTGGTTTGTTGATGAGAGACCTTGGCTACCTGCCAGGGGCTCTGCCCTCTTCCTCTCCCACACGTGGCCCCCAAGGTCACTCCACACCAGGGGGAGGCACCACCAAGGAAAGAGAGTGTAGAGAATTGTGCAGGAGGGTCTCTGGGCCAGGCCTCTATGGGGCTGGCATCGCTCCACTTCCATCCTGTTAGCTAGAGCACAAATAAGGCTGAAGATGTAGTCTGTCCATGCAGAAGAAATGGATTGGGTGAGCGGCTGCTGGTCTCTGACACACATTCACACATGCGTGCACACACACACACACACACACACACGACCTCCACCACCCCCAGAGGAAGGAGGGTTTATTTAGCTCTGATTTGTAGCTCTGGAAACTGAGGCTTAAGGGAGAATTCTGGCCAGGGTAACCCTGAATGTCCGGCTGTTTAGCATCCGTGGTCCCCTCCTGCCCCCTAGTGGAGATCTGCTCCTTCTCTGAGCTGAAGTCCTCCTCCCAGCACTTGTGCCTGCTGGCCCCAGTCCCGTCTCCTGGTGCCTCACAGAGACCCTGGCTCCCACCCTAGGGGAGCTCAGTGGAGGCTGTGTGACCCCCAAGTCATCTCCCCCCAGCATCTCCCCTTCCTCCACAGACTGCAGATAGGGATTGGGGGCCGCTGCCGAGTGTCCCACGCACCCTCGCCTACCTCATTCACGGGGCTCTGCCTGTCCCATATCAGAGAACATGGTCCGATCCTGAGCTCTTTTCAAGCCTCTGAGCCATCGTGATAGCCTTTCCTCCTGCACTTTGTCCCTGGCCCGTTTTCTTATCTGCAAAATAAAGAGAAACCCAACCCGTGCTCTAGCCATGACTGTGGAACCGAGGTATCTCCCAGGTCGTGAGAACCTGGGGCTGTGGAGGCTAGACCAGGACCCTAAGGTCCCAATGGCCACCCTCTCCTCGTGACAGGGTTACAGCTATCCGGACCGGCTGGTGCTGGACCAGGGAGGAGAGATCTTTAAAACCTTACACTACCTCAGCAACCTCATCCAGAGCATTAAGACGCCCCTGGGCACCAAAGAGAACCCCGCCCGGGTCTGCAGGGACCTCATGGACTGTGAGCAGAAGATGGTGGATGGTGAGAAGGCTTCCTGCCGGGGGTGGGTGCGCCTGGCGGTGGGGAGCTGGGGCCGGTGGAGTATTTGATTTCCGCCGCATTTTGGCTGAGTTTTTGTCGTCAGCAAGACAGATACACTGGCAGTCATTTATTCACTCAGCAGTCACAGAGCCTCACAATATACCAAGATCCGCATGCTGGGGATGACCATTTCAGTGCAAAGAGACAAGAGCTCTGGTAGAAAAAGCCCCTGAGGCTGCAAGAGTCCCCACCCCCGGGGCCCATCCTGTTACAGGCTCCCAGGTGAGCTGGGATTTTCCCCCTTTCTGAGCATGAGGACTCTACTCTCTCATCTGTGAGCTGATGTGGTGCTGTGAAGGACAGGCTGTGGAGCCAGACAGACCTGAGTTCCAATGTCAGTCCTGCCTCAGACTTGCTCTGTGAGCTGGGGCAAGCCATGGCCCCTATGCCGAGCTGCCCTTGCCTCCTCTGCACAGGCAGCTGGGACTAGATGGCCGGTTGTTCCACTCTTGAGCTGCAAAGGTTTTGGCTTCCTGAGAAGCCCAGTGGGGAAGCCAGATGTAAGCAGCAGCACTGGCTGATGATGGGGTGGAAGACCTGACTCCTACCCTCCCCTGGCAGGCCCTAGGAGGAGCCCTAGGCCTCGAAGAATCCATTCAACTAGCTGATCCCCCAATCCCTTATGCAAGTGGCCCAGCCTCTCTCAATGTCAGTTGTCTCCTCTGTAAAATGGATACATCCCAGTAGCAACATAGGCAAGTACTTAGCCATGTGACCCCCCTCCGGGGGCTCTGCCAGTTGTGAGTTCTGCCCTGAAGGTTTCCTTCCATCTTGGTTGGAGGAATCCCTTTTCTGCCCACCCACTTTGACTTCATGCTCACCTGGGGCTCGGCAGGTCACAAGATGCAGGGTCCATCTGCAGAACCAAAGTATGGGCTCATCCTCCAGATACATACATCACCTCCATCCCACGCTGCCTGCAGGTACCTACTGGGTGGATCCAAACCTTGGCTGCTCATCTGACACCATCGAGGTCTCCTGCAACTTCACGCATGGTGGACAGACGTGTCTCAAGCCCATCACGGCCTCCAAGGTACCCATCAGCTCCCACACTGCCCCCCAGGCTGTCTGTCTCTATCCCCAGCCTGCCCTGGGCCACAACCAACCCGGGTTCTGTTCTGAGCTGTGCCTGTCTTACTGCATGCTCTTGGGAAAGTTATCGCCTCCTTCCGAGACTCAGTTTCCTTATCTATAAATTGGGAGTGAGTAGGACTAATTTGTAACCACAAACCCTCTCGAGTCATATGATGCTGATGATTCTTTCTTCAAATAGAATCTTCTGCCTAATATCTAAAGCAGAGCAGTTGGCCAAGCTGGCCTGGCTTGTGGAACCATGAATCATCAGCGTGAAATAAAAGAGAAAACTAGTGTGATGCTCATCTGAAGCATGTTGCGTGAATTGTGTATGCAAATACTTAACTCATGTTCAATGCCTGCGTACCACGTGCCTCTTTCTGGGTTCAGCATTTTAGGTGGTACAGGGCCACTCAACAACAAACCAAGGCAGGTGGCAGCATGAGACCTGACAGCTCCCTCGCCCAGGGATCCTCAGTGGATTGTGGGTCTGTAGTTCCACTAAGCCTTCCGAATTTGGGGGCAATTTATGCCACAGT
The DNA here is from genome assembly GCF_009828535.3 of Hylobates moloch. NCBI lineage: Eukaryota > Metazoa > Chordata > Mammalia > Primates > Hylobatidae > Hylobates > Hylobates moloch. Next base: position 86,407,472 of record NW_026652285.1, read on the forward strand.
GAGAAGCTGCTCTGACTGCAGGGGAAAGGAACCCTCCCATTTCATCAGCCACATCCCCTGGGAGATGCCTTGTGCTGACTGGGTCAGACTGGCACTTTGAGAATCTCTAGGAGAGGCAGCCAGCTAGTCGCCAGGTCTTTGTTGGGTCCCTATCATGTGCCAGGCCCTGAGCCAGGACAGGGAGGTCGGACTCGAAACTCCCCTGCAGCCAGAGCTCACAGTCCAGCAGGGACTTGGTGACCTCCACAGGCCCTCTTCCCTGGTGACTCAAAGGTTTTGGGATCACGCAGCAAACCTGCCTAGCAGAGGGGTGAGGCTGGAGTTGGTGCCTGGGTTGGCGGCATGAATGCCCAACTGGGTCACCTTCCCCATCAGAAACAATGGCAGGGAGAGGCCCTGGCTCTGTGTGGGAAAGCGCTGAAGCCATAAATCCTGCCCTGTTGTTTGTTCTCAGGTCTGCCATTTCTGGCAGCACCCCATCCCACCTCACAGGGATCTTGGGACTTAGGAAGGGTCTTGAAAGCACCTCTCATTTCCTCTGCACTCCACGAGCCTCTAAGTCTTGGGCAAAACCCTCTCCCTCGCTGAGCCCCTGGATCCTAGCTCAGCCCAAAGACCCCCCCATATAGTAGAGGGGTGGATCAGATGACACCAAGACCTTTGAAGCTCTGGCTCTGGAGTCAGGCAGGCCCTTCCTGCTTATGCAGCCAAGAACCTGTGAGACCAGCTCACGCAGACCTCAGTTTCCCTGTCTATCAAGTGGGCACACGTCTGGGAGCATATCAGGAAATGCTTGCCAGGAAGGGGCCTATCCCTGTTCCCTCCATAGAGAGCCAGGGAACTCTCAGTGTAGGGGGTGTGGGGGGCAGCCTGAGCCGCTCACTGCCATTGCTTCTCTACAGGTCGAGTTTGCCATCAGCCGGGTCCAGATGAATTTCCTGCACCTGCTAAGCTCCGAGGTGACCCAGCACATCACCATCCACTGCCTTAACATGACCGTGTGGCAGGAGGGCACTGGGCAGACCCCAGCCAAGCAGGCCGTGCGCTTCCGGGCCTGGAACGGACAGATATTTGAAGCTGGGGGTCAGTTCCGGCCCGAGGTGTCCATGGATGGCTGCAAGGTAACTCTCAGAGCCCCTCCTAGGCCCCTCCTGTGGGGACAACTGGAAAAACACTTGTTTGGAAAAATGTGTTTCTATTACAAGATTATATCTAACATTTTAATACTATGATATATTAATGTGATAGATATAATTTTATCTTTGTGTAATATAACAGTTTTCTAAAATCGTTTTTACTCACTTTCCTCTCTGGGAAGCTCTGAGGGGAGGCCTGGGCTGGTAAAAATTCTTCGGGCTAGTAGATGTTGTACTTACTTGCAAGGCTCTTTCAAAGAAGATATATTTCTTCTTCCTGCTCCCACCCTAGTCAGGCTAATTTCTTCTCATTATATTTTTTGGTCATTTTCAAGTGCCCTAAACAGGGTGGGTTGTCAGGGGAAGGGAAGACAGAAAGTTGAGAAAAGGCAAAAATCAGTTTTATAAGACTAAACAAAACTAATAATACTACACAGTGTTCATGAGGATGTGGGGAAACCAACAATCTTGCATGAAGCTGTTGGAAGAAAATAAATTAGTAGAGCCTTTCTGGATAGCAGCTCTAATATATATCCAAAACCTTAGAAATGTACTTATTTTGGGGGGAGCTAAGCTATAAAGACACAAAGGCATAAGAATGGTACAACAGAATTTGAGGACTCGGGGAAAAGGGTGGGACAGGGGTAAAGGATAAAAGACTACACATTGGGTACCATGTACACTAAAGAACTTATTCATGTAACCAAACCCCACCTGTTCCCCAAAAACTTATTGAAAAAATAAATTAAAAAAATATATATATATGAGATGTACTTGTTTTTTGGTCTAGCAATTCTAGAACAATCCTTCTAGAATTTGTTCTAGGGAAACAAGAATGCGCACAAAGGTTTAGTTACAGTGATGTTAAAGACAACATTACTTATAAGAATAAAAAGAGTGGAAGCAATCTAAATGTGCCATATAGGTCATTGCCACAGTGAAATACGGTATAGCCATTAAAAATTGTGAGGAAAGATGGAAGGGAAAATGCTCATGATGTATGATGAGAATCACGATGGATGTACGTGTGCACTTTTCCTTCCACATTCAGGTCCAAGATGGCCGCTGGCATCAGACACTCTTCACCTTCCGGACCCAAGACCCCCAACAGCTGCCCATCATCAGTGTGGACAACCTCCCTCCTGCCTCATCAGGGAAGCAGTACCGCCTGGAAGTTGGACCTGCGTGCTTCCTCTGACCTCTGACCTCTTGGCCCCTCTAGGCCTCATGGAGGAGGGAAGAGGAAGAGGCAAGGGGAGGGTGGAGGGTACTGAGGGGCAGATGGCTCCAGGAGAGGCAGCTCCCCTGCCCAAGGGTCCTTGGGCAGACCCCAGCTGTTGTCTGCCCAGTAGAAGTGGGTGGGGGTAGGAGGGGATAGGGTGTCCTTGGGAACAATGGATCCCAGCTTAGCCCCAAAGACCAACCAAAGAGCCAGCCAGAGTAAGCTGGACCTGCAACCCGCCTGAGCCCCATGGCAGCCACCCCGTTCCCTCCCCAGCTTCCTGCCCAAAGAGCCCCATGTTCAAGCCAACTTGAGGGAAGGGGGCGTCTCGTCAGCTGGTCCCTGCTAGGGAGCTATTGATGTGCAATATTAGAAAGGAGACATGAAAAAAGGAGAAAAGGAAAGACAGAAGTATATATATATTATTTAAACAAACAAAAAGGAGGTGTGTTACTATTTTTTTTTCACCCAGGAAAGAGGTGAGAGGATGGGAAGGAGCAGCCAGGCGTGGGAAGCGGCGAGATCCTCGGGCTGGGGGTGCCCACGTTTGCTACCTCCCACTGTGAAATCGCTGGTGCTCGCAATTGTCTCTCATAGTGTATGTGATTTTTTTAAGGAACAAAAAAAACCCTATTTAAGATTCTGAAGGTGCTACCGTTATTTTGCCACAGACTTTGAAGAAACTTTTGGATGTGGGGCATCATCCGCATCTTTCTGTCTCCTCCCAATGACAAAGTTTGGGGAATTTTTGAATTTTCCTAGCATCGCCCTTATGCTCATCAGGTAATCTGCTAAGGAGGAAAAAAGAAAAGAAAAAAGGAAAAAAAAAAAAAAGCAAAACAAAAACAAAAACAAAAAAAAACCCTACCAGAAACCAGAATTAGAGAGATTTACCTTGTAACTTATGGACTTTGAAATGTCTGTCCTTTTAAGGCAGCAGGGAGGCCTGGGTGCGAAGCATGTTGGCTTGGCCCTTCACGGTCCTGGAGGGAGGTGAGGCTGGCCTTGGAAGGCATGCCCTGGAGAGGTCTTGGGTGAAGACTTGACCTTGAAGAAACCAATCACAAAAGCGGCGTTGGGTCAGGGCTAGCCTTAGAGGTGAAGCATCAACATGGAACCATCTCAGGAAGCCGCATCACCTCTTCCGAGGTCCTCACTTCCAGGAGCCTGTCCTTGCAAGATGCAATCATCGTTCCTGCTTTTTCATTGTCATTAAATTCTGTAGAAACCCATTGTCATTAGCTCCAAGTGTAAATTTGGGTCAAGGAGACAGAATAATAATGGGAATCTCGGAGTTCGACACCATAGTGACATTCAGTGTCCTCTGAATTGTGCTACATCAGTGAACAAGTTGGCCCTTGAATTGGATTTTGAGGTTATTTTAACCATGGAATTATTTGTATAGAAGGGGAAAATGTATGTGAAAGTCTCTATTTGTGTATTTCTCTCCTAAAGTTGTGTCTCTTTGGGAATTGGATTTGATTTTCATGATTTAATACCTCACTTTGGCCCGTCTCCCCTCCCGACACCTCTGTATCCTCGCCCTGCCGCCCCAGCCTGGACGCTGTGCGTGGAAGTGCATGTTTGTAGCAGCTCAGGCCTCATCTCAGCCCTCAGATCCCTCCTGCCGCCAGAATCCACTGGCCTCTGTCTCATTCTTGGATTTTCCTGCTGTCTTCGTTTATGTCTCTGTCCACATGTCAGTGTATTAAAACCCCAATGGTTTCCGTTTCTCCTTTTCCCCTCTGGATTTTAAATAAATATTTAAAACTGAGGCAATGGAATGACATGCCTGTGGTCCTGTGCTGCTTCTCAAAGCTCAGGGGGGCAGTTTCTGGCTGGGCTGGGACAGGCAGTGGGAGGAGATGCTCAGAGGATGTCCTCCTTATGCTGTAACAAATACCACAAACTCGGTGGCTTCAAACAACACAGAATGGTCTCTCTCGCAGTTCTGGAGGCCAGAAGTTCACACAGGCAAAGTGTTGGCAGGGCCACGCTCCCTCCAAAGCCTCAAGGGGAGGATCTGTCCTTGCCTCTTCCCGCTCCTGGTAGCCCCAGTCATTCCTTGGCTTGCAGCTGCAGCACTTTGGTCTGTGTCCCTGTGGTGACATGTGTTCTGATGTGTCTCTCTGCCCCATCTTCTCTTTATGATGACCCCAGTCATACTGGATTAGAGCCCACCCTCATGACCCCACCTTTACTTACTTTCATCTGCAAAGGCCTTATCTCCAAATGAGGTCACATTCACTGGTGCACGGGGTCAGGACTTCAACATATCCTTTTGGGGGGACACGATTCAACTCCTAACACACAGGGAGGAGGTACACTGAGGTTAACGTGAGCATTTGTTTTTATTATGATTGTGGTTAATTACACATAACATAAAATTTGCCACTGATATAGTACATTCAGAATGGTGTGCAACGTCACCATGACCTAATTTCGTATTATTTTCATCACCCCTAAAGGAAACCTGTACCCATTTTAGCAGTCCCACCCTCCCCCAACCCCTGGAAAATCACCAGCCTGCTTTCTGTGTCCACGGCTCTGCCTGCTCCAGACATTTTATATTACACTGGTGCCAAAGTACTTGCGGTTCAACCTAATACAAGTGGAATCATACAGTATGTGGCCTTTTGTGACCCTGGCCTCTTTCACTCAGCGTGATGTTTTCAAGATTCATCTGTGTCGTAACGTGTATCAGTACTTCATTCTTTTTATGGTTGAATGTACTCCATTGTATGGATAAACCACATTTTGTCTACCTACTCATAAGCTGATGGATAGTTGAGCCAAATTGGTGGACATTTGGCTGTTTCTACCTTTGGCTATTGTGAATAATGCTTCAAAAGGAGTGATCCCTGCCTGTCACATTCTTGAGAGAAGTCACAATAGTACCTGCCACGGAAGAAGTGAGTGGGTGTGAGTCTGGGAGATGGGGTTGCCAGACTTAAAAAATAAAAATATAGGATGCTCAGATGAATTTGAATTTCAGATAAACAATAGCTATTTTTTAGTACAAGTATGCTCCATGCAATTTTGAGGATATGCTTATGCTAAAAATCTTTGTTATTTCTCTGAAATTTATACGTATCTGAGTATCCTGGCCTGGAGCCCACATTTCCTGACCCTTGTTTCAGATCTCTTTCTTCCTCAGCTTGTTCCTCCTTCCCTGGGACAATGAGTGAATCAGAACTTTTCTGCCCTTCTCATTGAGGAGAAAGAACACATCACTAACAGTTGAGTTTATACCCAGGATTTTATATTTTAAAAACTTGCAGCCGGGTGTGGTGGCTCACGCCTGTAATCCCAGCACTTTGGGAGGCCAAGGCGGGTGTATCAAGAAGTCAGGAGATCGAGACCATCCTGGCTAACACAGTGAAACCCCGTCTCTACTAAAAATACAAAAAATAAAAACAGCTGGGTGTGGTGGTGGGTGCCTGTAGTCCCAGCTACCCAGGAGGCTGAGGCAGGAGAATGGTGCGAACCTGGCAGGCGGAGCTTGCAGTGAGCTGAGATCGCACCACTGCACTCCATATTTAGGGATTTATTATATGAAACTGGCTCGTGCAATGATGGAAGCTGATGAACCTTAAGGCTGCTGGCAGCTTTGAGACCCAGGAAAACCCGATGGTTCAGTTCAAGTCCAAAGGCAAGGAAAAAACCTGTCCCAGCTTGAAGGCAGTCAGGCAGAAGGAATTTGCTCGTACTCAGCCTGTTTGTTCTATTCAGGCCTTCAGCTGATTGGATGAAGCCCACCCACATTGGGGAGGGCCATCTGCTTTACTCAGTCTCCCATGGGATTACCCAAATGTTAATCCCATCCAAAAACACCTTCACAGACACACCCAGAATAGTGTTTGGCCAACTATCTGGGCACCCTGTGGCCCAGTCAAGGTGATACATAAAATTAACCATCACACTCCTCAAGCTGAGGTTGAAAGAGAAGGAATAGAAGTGAGCCAGATGGGGAAGGGCACTTGGGGGAGAGGGAACAGCGCCTGCCAAGGCCCAGAGGTAAAGGTAGCACTGTGCATTTGGGAACGGTAAGTGGTCCCATGTGGGGCTACAGGAAAGGGTGAGGAGGCCCACGGTATGGAGCTGGGAACATGACAAGTCACAGGTTTGCACAGATGAGCAGAGGTCTGAGTTGGCAAGTTGGGTTTGACTGCCATGGGGCCCTGGAGCAGAGCCATCCAGGAGGCAGCTGCCTGCACCGTGAGGAAAGGAGAGAGGTCTGCACTGCACTCAGAGCTCTGGAGGCATCAGCAGCATCTGCTAGGCCTGGAAGACATGGGTAGAGATTGAAAAAGCCAGCAAGAAGGGCCAGAGGGGGAAAGCAAGAGGAGCAATGTTAGAACTGTGACATGACTCTCGGCCTGGTTTCCAATCCCAGGTGGGCCAGTGAGGATGCTGGAGCTGGGCCAGCTCATCCCTAGCAGGGGCAGATAGGAGGTTGTTGGGGACAGAAAGAAACTTTTCCTAACCTGGCAGTACCCACAGTTCCCAATCTCCTGTTGCACAACTGAGTGTCAGGAAGCAGCCAGGTGGACTTCCCAGACTGGGCCAACTCCAGGGGAAAGCCCAGGCCAGCCTGTGTTTGCCCTGTTCACAATGAATCAAACCCTAGCTATGGTCACAACCCATAATGGCCAGCAGCCCAGGATTGGAAAAGTGAGGAAAAGAAGAGCGAGAAAAGGAGAGGCTGGCAGGCAGATTTCAGTCCCTGACTGGGACATGGCCCTAGGTAGGTCATTCTTTCTCTCTAGGCCGCAGTTTCTCTCTCTGCAAAATGGGGCCGATATGCTCTGCCTTTCTGCCAGCCACAGAAAGGACTATTGTTCAATAATAGTAGAGTGAACAGGATGAAATAGAATAATATCCAATGCTTTTGGACCTGCAAAACCCAGTTTCATATGGTTCAACCCAAGAATAGCACCATTCAGAAGAATAATGGCTACAATTTCTTGTGCATGGACGGCACACCAGGTGGCATGCTCGGTGCGATCTCGTGCGCATGTGCATGTGATCCCACATTTTCATCTCATGCACAATCTCGTGGGACGCATGTTGTAACCCTGGCTTTTCAGATGAGGAAACTGAAGTTCAAAGAGGTTACTTAAGTTGCCCAAGATCACAAAACAGGATTTGAACTTGAGAAAATCTTTTTGGGTCTTTCCTCAGCCCAGACACAGAGTTCCCCACGAGGACAATTTGCTCGGCCTATGTATTCTCATGTGGAAGCAGGTCACAAGTTGGTCGTACACAGACCTTGGCTCTGGCCTTGATGAAGAAGGGTGGAATGTGACTTTTTCAGGAAATGAAGTGTTTCAAATAGGTGCATTTCCCTGATGACCTCCAGCTTACCTGCTCTGTGACCTTTCCTATGCTGCCTCAGCTCTCTGGGCCACTTTTTTCCTCATCTATATAATGGGGGGAATGTCCTATTTTCTTGAGCCCAGGATAGACATGTTTTCACGTTTTGATAGCTTTAAAAGTGAGATGTAGGCAATCACTGAAGTACATATACAATGCAGGAGTCTTTCTTCCCTCCCCACCCCAGCTTGTCTGGGGGATGGTTAAACTGATGGTGATAGTTATTATAATCAGAAGACCCTTAGGAGCAAATTTATTTTATTTAACAAGCATTTTATGGGTGTGGTAGCTCATGCCTGTAAACCCAGCACTTTGGGAGGCTGAAGTGGGAGGAGCACTTGAGCCCAGGAGTTCAAGACCAGCCTGGGCAACATAGTGAGCCCTCCCATCCCTACCAAAAAATTTTAAAAACTTTAAAAAACCAAGCATTACAACTATGTACCAATTTAATCTTCATAACAACCCAATGAAGTAGGTACCGCTATTATTCTCATTTTACAGGTAGAGATACTGAGGCACAGAGAAGTTCAGCAACTTGCGCTTCACCACCGGCCTGTACTGCCTGCCCTGAGGCCTTTTCTCTCTCTTTTGTTCCTGCCTAACTTCTCTTGACATCCTGCTAGGGCCAGATGGAGGACAGGGCCAGACAAGCTAGAAAGGACTACTTAAAGCCTCAGTCTTTAGAGGCATTCAAGCACACCTGAAATGTTAGGAGATGGAGAAAATTGTACTGTGGTAGGGTAGGTGCCAGATGAGCTTGGAGGAATTACTTGGATAGTCTCAGGTGGAGAGTGAGACCCCCAAGGGGCAGCCTGAAGGACAGTGAGGACGCTGAAGACCACTTACTCCCGCCGAGGAGGGGCACTCGGAAGCGCCTCTGCACGGCATTCACAGTGCACAGCTCCGCTTTGAATGGCAGTAGCTCTCCTTACTCACCCTTCCCCTATGCAGGCTGCACCTGGGATCTCTACACTCGAGCAGATGGAGACCCCAGACCATTGGCCTAAGTGCCTGAATGTTATAAATCAAAAGTATTTTAAATGAAGCTGACATGTTTACATTTAAGTTTTTAGAAATTTAATTAATTATCCCAGCACTTTGGGAGGCCAAGGTGGGCGGATCACAAGGTCAGGAGATCAAGACCATCCTGGCTAACCCGGTGAAACCCCGTCTCTACTAAAAAAATACAAAAATTTAGCCGGGCGTGGTGGCGGGCGCCTGTAGTCCCAGCTACTCAGGAGGCTGAGGCAGGAGACTGGCGTGAACCTGGGAGGTGGAGCTTGCAGTGAGCTGAAATTGCGCCACTGCACTCCAGCCTGGGCGACAGAGCGAGACTCCGTCTCGAAAAAAAAAAAAAAAGAAATTTAATTAATTAAATCGTGTCCAAAAGATTTGTACAACTAAAAATTATTCACGAGGCTAGCATGCAGCCTCTACATGCCCATGTCAAGAACCAGATTCAAATGGCCTGATGCAGTGACTCACACCTGTAATCTCAGCACTTTGGGAGGTCGAGGCAGGCGGATCATTTGAGGTCAGGAGTTTGAGACGAGCCTGGCCAACATGATGAAACCCCGTCCGTATTAAAAATACAAAAATTAGCCAGGTGTGGTGGTGGGCGCCTGTAATCCCAGTTATTCAGGAGGCTGAGGCAGGAGAATTGCTTGAACCTGGGAGATGGAGGTTGCAGTAAGCCAAGATTGTGCCACTGCACTCCAGCCTGGGTGATAGAGCCAGACTCTGTCTCAAAAAAATAAAAACAAAAGGAACTAGATTCAGGCTGTATGTGGGCACCATCTGCAGACATCAGACACACACATTTAGGAGTAATAATGATGCAATATTGCCAAATGTTTCTCAGCAACCATGTGCAACTGTTGCAAGTACTGTTAATTTCTAACTCAGGAGGATCTCTCTAACCACACATCGCAAGAAAACAGACTTTGTGTTTCTGGCAAAACGGGTTTTTTTGTTGGCATTTATGCTGAAAGGGAAGAGTTAAAATGTTAATTTGTCTTTTTTCTTACCTCTAAGTTCAAGTTCACTCAAATCCTCTCGTGAAGCAGCGTCTGTCTCCTATGTCTGCAGTGGCATCATTCGTGAAGTATCAGGACACTTGTTGTCTTCAGAGTCGAGTGCCACATGTAGAGATTGTTTCCTGGGGCCTGAACAGTGCTGGTTGTGAAAGAGAATAATTAGTGATGTGGGTCCCACTGTGCCAGTACCAGGCACCAGATCCCAAAGGACAGAGGTGCTTATCTGTTATTTAATAAACTGTTGTGTGTGTGTGGGTGTGTGGGTGGGTGTGATATGTGGGGCCCTCTAAATCCCTGGGCCCCAATAGTCCAGGTCTAATGGTGGTGCTGTCCCCACACAATGCTCAGCTTCTCCTCAAAATACATGGTATCTGGGCTGGGCGCGGTGGCTCACGCCTGTAATCCCAGCACTTTGGAAGGCCAAGGTGGGTGGATCACTTGAGGTCAGGAGTTCAAGATCAGCCTGGCCAACATGGCGAAACCCTGACCCTACCAAAAATACACACACACACACACAAATTAGCCAGGTGTGGTAGTGACACCTGTAATCCCAGCTACTCAGGAGGCTGGATAGGAGAATTGCTGGAACTCGGGAGGCGGAGGCTGCAGTGAATTGAGATCGTGCCACTGCACTCCAGCCTGGACGACAGAGTGAAACCTTGTCTCAAATAGATTAGATAGATAGATAGATGATGATAGATAGATAGATAGATAGATAGATAGATAGATAGATGATAGATAGATGATAGAGATAGATGATAGATGATAGATATAGAGATAGAGATAGATGATAGATAGATGATAGATAGATAGATGTTAGATAGATAAATGGTATCTGGAGTCTGTCCCCATCATCTCATCCCTGGACCACTGCATCAGCTCCAACTGGTTTCTCAGGTTTAATCTCCTATCCTAGCCCTCCCCATTCTTCCCATTCAGACAGAGTGATCTTTCTGAAAAACCAATCTGGTTATGCCTTTCCAACCCCTTTTAAAATCTTTCCATTTCTCTCCAACACCTCCTAAGTCTAGCGAACCCCTCAGCCTGGCTTCCATGCCCTGCAGGCTCCATCTCCTGCCAACCTCTTCAACATAAAGTCTGGCCACTCTGACTTATCACGTGCTCCAGCTGCACAAACCTTCCAGCTCCCTGATACACCCACTCTCTCACCTGCTCTCTTCCCTCTTGATAACCCCAATCATTGTTTCAAGCCTCAAATTAGAGCAATGCAAATTCAAAAAACAAACCAAACGAAAGGAAAAAAAAAGGGACATTTCTGTTCTGACAAGGATGGGGATAAGGAGACTCACTTGTGCATTGCCAAACTGACATTCAAAATCCTTAGTGTTTTTGGATTTGTTTTGCTTGGGAGCAGGGTTTTTAAAACATCAGCTTTCTTGAGGTTGAATAAATAAAAGAAAATGCATACATTTTAGCTTTACTGTTCAATTAGTTTTTACAACTATACGTGTGTGTTTAATGGCCACCACAATGACAACCTGGATAGTTGTCATCCACTTCAGTGTTCTCTCATACGCTTTTGCAGTCAAATTGCCCTCTTTTGCCCTTGGCAACCACTGATCTGATTTCTAAAATTATAGATTTGTTTGGGCTGTTCTAGAACACAACCGTACAGTATATAAGCTCCTTTATATCTGGCTTCTTTTGTTCAGCATAGTGTTTTTGAGATTCATCCATGGTGTTACATGTATCAGTAGCTTAACTATTTTTATTGTTAAGTAATATTCCTTTGTAAGAAAATCCCACATTTTTATTTGCCATTTTCCTGTTGATGGGCATCTGGATTGTTTCTTTCTTTTTTTGTTTTTGTTTTTGTTTTTTTTAGACAGAGTCTTGCTCTGTCGCCAGGCTGGAGTGCAGTGGCATGATCTTGGCTCACTGCAACCTCCGCCTCCCAGGTTCAAGCGATTCTCCTGCCTCAGCCTCCTGAGTAGCTGGGACTACAGGTGCCCGCCACCACGCCCGGCTAATTTTTGTATTTTTAGTAGAGACGGAGTTTCTCCATGTTGGCCAGACTGGTCTCAATCTCTTGACCTCGTGATCCGCCCACCTCGGCCTCCCAAAGTGCTGGGATTACAGGCGTAAGCCATGGCGCCCCGCCCTTGGATTATTTCTAATTTTGGCTATTTTGAGCAATGCTGTTATGAACATTAATATGTAAGACTTTGTGCATAGCACGTGGTTTCCTTTCCCTTGGATACTATGGTAATTTTAAAAGGGAAATTGGCTGCTCTCTGACACTTATCATCAGAGGAAAAATCACAATATGAAATGCTGTTAGATAGGCTGGGAGCGGTGGCTCACACCTATAATCCAGCACTTTGGGAGGCTGAGGCAGGAGGATCACTTGAGGCCAGAAGTTCAAGACCAGTCTGGGCAACATAGTGAGACTCTGTCTCTACAATTTTTTGTTTTTTAAATTTAATTAGCCAAGTGTAGTGGTGCGTGCCTGTAGTCCTAGCTACTCCAGAGGCTGAGGTGGGAGGATTGCTTGAGCCCAGGAGTTTGAGGCTGCAGTTGAGCTATGATTCACATCACTGCACTCCAACTTGAAGAGCCTGAAAAAAAAAAAGTGCTGTAGACATAAAGGACATGACTAAGTAGGTTAGAATATAGTAAGCAGGCCAGGCGCAGTAGCTCATGCCTGTAATCCCAGTACTCTGGGGGGCCGAGGTGGGCAGATCGCTTAAGCTCAGGACTTCAAGACCAGCCTGGGCAACATGATGAGACCCATCTCTACAAAAGTACAAAAAATTAGCCAGGTGTGGTGGCACGCACCTGTGGTCCTAGCTACTTGGGAGGCTGAGCTGGGAGGATCTCTTGAGTCTGAGAAGCAGAGGTTGCAGTGGGCCAAGATCCCGCCACTACACTCCCGCCTGGGCGACAGAGTGAGATGCCATTTCAGAACAAAAACAAAAACAAAAAAAGAATAGAGTAAGTGAATGAAAAGTTGTGCATCCATTACACTTTTATTATTTATTTTTGAGACAGTGTCTCTTGCTTCGTCATACAGGCTGGAGTGTAGTGGCAAAATCACAGCTTACTGCAGGTTTGAACTCCTGAGCTTAAGCAATCCTCCAGCCTCAGACTCCAGAGTAGCTAGGCTTGCAGGCACATGGCACCAGACCTGGCAAATTTTTTTTTTTTTCTTGAGATGGAGTCTTATTCTGTCACCCAGGCTGGAGTGCAGTGGTGCCATCTCGGCTCACTGCAAGCTCCGCCTCCCAGGTTCACGCCATTCTCCCGCCTCAGCCTCCCTAGTAGCTGGGACTATAGGTGCCTGCCACCACGCCCGGCTAATTTTGTTTTTGTATTTTTAGTAGAGACGGGGTTTCACCATGTTAGCCAGGATGGTCTCGATCTCCTGACCTCGTGATCCGCCCGCCTCAGCCTCCCAAAGTGCTGGGATTACAGGCGTGAGCCACCGCGCCTAGCCGACCTGGCTAATTTTTAAATATTTTTGTGTAAAGATAGGGTCTCACTATGTTGCCCAGGCTAGTCTTGAACTCCAGGCCTCAGGTGATTCTCCCATCTTGGCCCCATTAAGCTTTTAACTACAAACTACACTGAAATATGAAAAAGTATTCAGAATGAAATGAATAAGAATGCAAAATTATAATCACACCATAAGAATATTTTCTGAGTAATCTCAGCACTTTGGGAGGCCGAGACGGGTGAATTACCTAAGGTCGGGAGTTCGAGACCAGCCTGGCCAACACAGAGAAACCCCATCTCTACTGAAAATAACAACAACAACAACAAAATTAGCTGGGCATTGTGGAGGGCACCAGTAATCCCAGCGACTCAGGAGGCTGAGGCAGGAGAATCACTTGAACCCAGGAGGCAGAGGTTGCAGTGAACCGAGATCGAGCCATTGCACTCCAGCCTGGGGGACAAGAGTGAAACTCAGTATCAAAAAAAAAAAAAAAAAAAAATACTTTCTGAAAGTATTTATTCATACAAATAAAGACTTGACCCATGAGGTAGGAACGCAAATGGGCCATGGAATCACTCATTCCACAGTATATACCGAGTGCC